>NC_084672.1:10087457-10431207 GCF_028389875.1 Rhea pennata | reverse complement strand
ACCTACCACTTTCTACTAGTAGACCTGGGATTAGCATACAGGGGAACATCTTTTGGAAGCTCCTCTTATCAATTCTTTTGTATTATATTACTACTGGGGTTACATACATTAATTTTAAGATACCATATTTATGTGAATTAGTCACAGTTTTTTTTTTCCACAACTTTGCTTAACATGGCAAAAGCAATGCTATTACTGCTACCTACTGTCTGTGTGTGAATAGTCAACTGATGAATTTATTGCTAGTGTAGAGGTGTAATTTGAACAGATACATTGATTTGATTCTCTGCTCTGAACTAAATTTTAAGATGATTCAAGATCCATTTCCGTAGTGACCTTGCCTTCTTGAGCTCCTTTATATATTCTTATAGTTGTTTGCACAGTTTCTATACTGTGGTTCTCAGCTCCACTACAGTTTCTTAATTTCTTCCTATTTATGATCCTTTCCTGTATAGCTTTTGCTGATGCAGATCATTGTTCTTACAAATTGTGTAGGTATTAGAGAAAGTACTGTTATGTCGATAGAAGTAGTTCTGAAACGGATGAGCATAACCACTCCTCTTTGTTTAAGGTAAAATGGGAGGGAAAAAGACAAAAAATCCACAAGCCCTATTATGGATCCTAATAGCTAAAAATGTTGAAGAGGTCAGCAGTGCAATGGAAGGAGGTTATTCTGGAGGCTGAACCAGTAACCAGAAGAGCCAGGGCTTAAGTTACTGGAGCATTTTTTTTCTTTGTTTGAGGGAAGCAGCAGCAAGAGTAAAGGAGTCATAGATGTAGCCAGTGAAGTGCCAGCAGTGAAACTATGTGGAGACATCTTACAGTCGAGAAAAACTGAGTGAGTGAGTTCTTGTGTTTGGTGAAGTGATGGCCTGGAGTTGTGATCAAAGAATATTTCTCCTGTTTCATTTCTATTGTGTTCAAGGAGTGGAAGGATTTCTGGGGGCCCAGTAATCCTGCGCCAGGTTTCCTGAATATTGCACCGTTGTTCTAGTGCCTATTCAATAAAGCTTATGCTTCCCAAAAGTGCTGGATTATTGCACATGTGCTGTTGATTTCTGGATATAGAACAGTCCTTGGCAAAAGTATTCAATATATCGCCTATATGCCCTGTGAGGGTATAGCGTGTCTATAGTCAGTCTAGGATTTTTGCCAGGAAAAGGCTACCTCATGTCTGGAAAACCCAGACAAATTCCTTATGATTCATCCATTTGAGATTAGAATCAGGGGGGAGGGGGGAGTTGTAAACCCCTAGGAAAATAAGGCTGCATGAGACCTGGGGAAGTTACCTGGTACACCTCCCAGACTGGAAATCATGTTGGTATGCCTATGGCATTCCTAATTAATGTTCATCTAGCCTGTTCTTAAAGACTTCAGGAAAGGGTTCTCTGGAGCTTCCCTAGCTGCTTCATTTCTGTGTTGCACTGTCCTTAATTTAGTTTTTTTTCCTAAAGTCTAAGTCTAAGCAGCTCTTTTAACTCATCTCCATAGACCATGTTTCCCAGCACTTGATTATTCTAATGACTCTCTTTGCACTGGGTTCAGACCTATCTGTCTTGAAGCTAGGCACACAAAACAGGTGCAGTAACCCAGCTAAAGCTGATGCTAAAACCCTTACTGATGCTAAAATAAGAGGTGGTTGTGGTGAGGAAAGCAGTAACTCTGCTTCATATATCTATGTATCTTGAAGCTTGTTTATGCTTCAGGTGTTGCATTCACTTTTTTTTTTTTCCTACAGATTAGCATCCTTGACTCATGTTCAGCTTGGCATCCTCTATACACATTTTGAATTTTAATCCTGTCTTCCAAAACACTTGCAGACTTTCTGTCAACTCTGTGTTACCTGCATTTAATAAGCACACTGTCTTCCATCAGCAAATCATCAGTGACAGCGATTTGAAGAGAATAGCGTCTGGGACCATCCTATGTGGAACCCATTTGCTACATCCCCCCTCTTTGACACAAGTGGATAGCTCATCTGTGCTCATATTTTTGCCCCTATCATATAGCAGTTTAGTCTAGGCTAAAGTTCCCTGATTTGCACATGAGAACATCATGGTAGCATTAAGGGCCTTAAAAAGTTGGAGCTTTTCTGTTTTGTTATAGAGAGGAATTAGATTGGTTTGATGTAATTTGTTTTGGACAAATCCATGTTGGTTGCTCATAATCTCCTTGTTATATTCCAGGTGGTTACAAATGGCTTGTTCCAGGATTTTTCCAGGAAACTGCAGTTTGGCTGCCTAGCCTATAATTTTCTTGCTCCTCAATTTATTGCTCTTGATAATAGGTATTAACTCTATCCTTTTCTGCTTTTCAAGGGCCTTGCCTGTTCCCCTGCAACTTCTCTGAGATACCTGCTAATCATTGCTTCGGCCAGTTGTCTAGGTAAAGGTGGATGTGGGGTACCCTTAGGATTACATCAGAAAAATACCATTATCTTCCTAATGGAAAAAGCCTGCTAAACCCTGGCAGTTGGTCATAGGGTTGGGTCCAAGCATCTTGCAATTCTTCCTGTAGCAATCTTGAAGTGGTATGAGAAAGAATAGAAAATTGGAGAGTACACAGTCTGTCCCATGAATAAACTGTTTTCCCTTTGTCTTTTGCAGACCATGTTGTTTTCTTTAATAGCTTGCCTTGTATTTCAGTAGTTGCTATGGTAGCAAATAATTTATTATTGAACTAAGTAATAATTGCTTTATAATTACAAATCCAAGCAATTTGCTGGCACATCTATATGAAAACTTATGCACTAATTCTTTTCACATTGATCTTCCTCCCTACTTGATCTTTTCAAATTTGTGAATTGTGTTTTATCTCACCTCTTAATACTGAGAAAAATTAAACAAAAGCTTTCATGTTGTAGCCTCTTTTTCAATTCAGCTGTTAGAAAGCCTGTCTGACCAGCACAGCACTAGGCATACCTCTTTGAATGCCCTGATGGAAATCTAGGAGAAAAGTAAATTCCTTTGTGCAACTTGAATATTTTCCCTACTTTTTCTTAAATAATTTCATGTTAATGCTAATAAGCGTGCGTGTGTTCGTATTTATATATATATTAAGAAACACTAATAGAAGAGTGATTATGAGCAATATTTTTTTTCCAGGGATTTACATAAAATTTCAAATGGGGGACTTTCTCTGGGCGGATTCTGTCAAAAAACAGGGCAATGATTTGTTTGCGGATGGCTGGTCTTGTTGTTCCTTAGGCTGCCTGCCTTTACAATGTGGTGTCTCTTGTTTCAAACCCAGATTAGAGTTCTTCAGCAACAGTAGTTTTGTCCTGGATTCAGGCATTCCTTAGCACTGTTATGTTCAAGCTCGTGGATAGGGTGGCTGGGTTGTGAGATGACACAAATAGTAAGAATAATTATGAATAGAGGCTAAAAATTGAAATACACATTGTGCGCAAATGACACAAATATTTTCCAGGAGAGTAATATTTTCAGATAAGCTAAGTTATTGATAAATGCATGTTTTCCTACTTAGGAGCTGCATGTTTCATGACAAAACTGAGAACCGTCTTTATTTACCAGGTTTTGAGGAGCCTGTGCAAAGCTTAGTGAAAATACTATCAATCAAACGGTCCTTGTGAGTGAGATGATTATTTAATCACTGCAAAATGCCTTTATTAAAAAAAAAGTAAAGCTTGAGAACTTAGTTTTCTGTTCTGTTCTTCAAGTCAAATTGCCTGTTTATCAGCCACAGCTTCTGCCATCTTGTTGGCTGTTTGGTTTAAAATCAGTGTGTTTCTAGGTAGATGGGTATACTAGTTTTCATGTCTGATGCATCTGCCTTGAGGGATGTGGTACAGATCACTGCCAAGGCAGCTTAAACTAATGCGTTTGAATGCATTTGAACTCTTCTCAGAGGGATGTTGAGCTGCCATTGGCACAATTGTTCCTTATGGTTGCTCGTTTGAAGATTAACCTTGATTTAGGAGACATTGTACTTTGCTGCTTGGCAGTGTGTTAGACCTATCAGTCTGTAGGATTAGGTTAAAGAATTTAGTGAAGAAAAGCAAAAGCAGGTTAGCAAACTGTTTAGTAGTTATAAATTTGGGGGAAAAAAGTCATAATAAAAGCAAAAATCAGTGAATATGGGCTTTATTATCTTTTTCTAAATGTTGGATTTTCCCCCCTGTGATAGAATTAAAGGATTTTTGTCTGTATTTCTTGTTGAATCTAGTGGAAGATCTTCCCAATATGGTTCTCTTGAACATATGAGTTCTTTCTTACAGCTAAATAACATTAAAACTTCATGAATAGTTTTCAGTACTGCTTGATAGAGAATACAAGCAAACATTTTTCAGGTAGGTGATAGCATGTGTATAGACATATACTGTCAAGAGGGAGGTTTTGAATTTAAAAATACATGAAAACTATATCACTTGCTCTCTATTTTTCAAAACACTAACTCTTTTCAGATGCATTTTCATCTTTTTCCTCTAATTCATAACCAAAGTGAAATGTGCTTGAGAGTGCCAGGCTTTATTTACTTGTGAGTGAAAATTATAAGCAGGCCGTACTACCAAACATATTGTTGGGTAGTGAACATACTGTTATGTTAACCATCAATAACACATTAACGTTGTTGTCAACGTTTATCCCGTACTTGACAGAGTTTTACAAACCTCAGTTAACTGCTCTTGAGAACTTGGATTATTTTTTTTGAAATATCTGTGCTACCTTAGAGTCGAGCTAACAGGGGAAGATGTTGCAGAGGCTGCTCTCCTTTCTGCAAGTTCATCTGCCTAAATCTGGCACGTTCGTGCGGCGCAGCTTGGCCTGGATGGTGTCTGGAAGCAGCGCAGCTGCGGCACGCTGGCTCCATGCCTCTCTGCAAGGCTTGGCTCAGCCTTAGAGCTGCGCTGCTACGGCCGTGCTAATTCCAGGTCCCAAACAGGGCTGACGAGGACTAGCCTGGGGTCGCTGTGTGGCACTCCTTTGCACTTGCCCAGGGGCCCAAACTACAGCCACGTTAGTGAACATTTGCCCTCCTAAAAATCCATTGACTTCATTAACACCATGTTCCTTATTCTGTTGTAGTTTCTAGTATCTAATTGTTTTTAAAAACACAACATTGAAAAATTGTCATTCTTTGCATTTAAGTGGTCCCAGTTAACCTGAAAGGCAAGTTTGTTTGCCTGAAGCTAATTTATCTGTCAGTTTATAGTATGACTGTGCTTCTCAGTAGGAGAAAAGAGCTGTTTTAAGGCCTTGAAATTTTTTAAGGTTGAGATCAGAGATTTGGCAGAATACTGTTGGTTTCAACTAAAGCAGTTGCTAATGCTGATCTGTATTACTGCATTTGTAACTTTCTCCCTGGTGTAGAAGTCTTACGGAGACCTGTAAGAATGGTTCTCCTGGGTGTACAACTTATTGAAACTATTTTTCTTGTAGATATTGTGAGCTGTAGTTCATGCCCCTGACCTGCTGCTCTATTGTTCTCTGCTTGTGGCGACTGCGATGTAACATCAAAGTGAGTTTTAAACATCATTTGGGCAGTTAATTATTTAGAGTGCTCAGATTTGGCTGTGAGCCAAGTATGTATCTAATAAAATGAGGGGGATACTTCTGGGTCATAAGTAGGGATCAAACCCTGGGTTATGTCCTCCTAATACTGTGGTACCATGAAAGCTGGTACGGCACAGGAGAGGTAGGCATGAATCAAGCATTAGGGGGGCTTTTCTACCAGTTGGGGCACAGCTGCTCTGATCTTGTTCTACCATCTGCTAATGCCAATGCTGAGCCTACAGAGTTATGTTGGGCAGCTTTCATCTTTCTTGATGGTGCTCGGTGTCCACAGGTTGCATATACCTGTGGGCAGCATTGATGTTTGAAATAAGCAGAAGCTGAGATTGCCAGCTGAAGTGATATTCCATAATGACCCTGTCTTTGGACAGGCTTGTGGAGTGGAGCTGGGAATGGGCACAGCAGCTGTTGGGGAAGGCTGAACCCTTCAGCCCCACATATCCAACTGTGCTGTTTTCTATGCATACCTGCCTCTTGTCTGTTCAGCATAAACTTAATGGAACATAGGCTTTTTGCTACTGTGACAATGATTATTTAAAGGTTTTTTTTTTTTTTTTTCTTTCTTCTTTGAGACTATTTTGTGTTTGTTACAGGGTGATCTGGAGGGGTATTAGAGCTATATCCTAACTATCTTTTGACCGTGCTCCTTGTCACAAGTGACTAAAAAGGCATTCTGTGACTTCTGTCCTGGACCACCACTCTGTCTCTGTTGCTAGTTGTGTTTGTATTGGCTACTAGTTTTGTTTTCATGCCTGGGAAATGAAGAGCTGACTGAGCACTAGGACAGGCTGCATGGAGAAGTTATGGAGTCTCCATCCTTGGAGATGTTCCAAACCTGTCTTGACATGGTCCTTGGCAATGTGCTGTAGGTGACCTTGCTTGAGCAGAGTGGTTGGACTGGATGATATCCAGAGATACATTCCAACCTCAACCGTTCTATGAATAAAGAGCTGCTGTCGCAACTCTATCCAACTACCTAGATAAAATGCAGTTGTTTTGCTTTTCATTAGCACTTTCTTCTCATGCTTTCTTCTCTATTGACTATGAAGCATAATTTAGTCTTGTTATGTCTTAATTTTGCTGTTAATGTGCTTGATTGGAAAAATGTTCTTGTAACAGTAACAAAAATGTGTGCAAGATGAACAGCACAAATGACATGTAAGGTTATTCTATGAGATTTGGTTAACTGAAGATAAACAAATTTATTATTTTGCTATTAGTGTGGCTTGCGTATGTAAATTGTTTCCTAGCAAGTTCAGCAACTTTGCCTGCTTTTGACTAGGTACCAGGTTTCATTTTAGTGCATCTTAAAAGCTTCTTAGATGTCTTTCCTGGTTCTCTTCTCATGGCTTCTTCATATGTAGGCAGAATGCCATATCATCTGCTTTTGGATTCTTTTACAGATAATTTAGTGATGGTGAATAATTATAAACTTTCTGGAAAACACTCTTTTTCATTGTTGTGCATTTTTGCAGCATCCCTCGTAGCTGGTCAGTGATGCAGGGTCATTTAGACAGAAGAGCAGTGTAAGCATGAATGGTAGCAACAACAATGCAGCCTTAAAATCCTTTTTCTTATTTCAGAGTATAATCTTGTTCTGAGATGATTCCTAATTGATGATTAGCTTTCTTTTATTGTTATTATTTTCATAAGAGGAGAAGCATAAGGAATAAGGAATAGGAGAAATTAGTAGCTTGGGATTACGGGAAGGAGTGCAGTTGAAATGTGAAATGGTTGTTGGAGCTAGGCAATCTTATTCTGCCATAATTACTCCATTGACCCATGAATGAACTTCACTTTTCAAAGAAACAATTTTGGAAAGTTTCCTGGGACACATTCTGCTGTTGATGTGTGAGCAAGCAGTGCAAGATGCTAAATATATATCAAAACTTGTGGCTAAGTATTAGCATAGTGATTAATGCGGCTGCCTAGCTCTGCTACGTAGTCATTTTGCAGTGCAGCGTGAAGACTTTATAGGAGTGCTCTGTGTCCCTGTGAACAATTTCTGGCTGTGGAGCTGTGTGATGCCCAAAGATATCATCATTCCTAGATTTTTAAAATGGACTCTTTACTGAGTGTGAAAACGTGGGGGTCTGATCCTGGAGAGTGCTTTATATTGGAGGAGGACTTGGTGCCTTGTAAACGGAACCAGATGTCCTTTCATGAAAGAACAGCTTTTTGGGGTGACTAATTGTATAGCTAAAGGTTTAAAGGCACAGACCCAGTTACATTTGCTAGTGCTTGATGAGAAGCAAATGCGTGAACCTATACTGTGTTAACTAGCTTCTAAACTGAACTCTGTCATTTGTATGCTCTGATTTGTCTGTGTCACTATAAGATAGGACATAAAAACTCAATCACTCACGCATTTTCTAATCTGAAGATATAAGGAAGAGCTAAACATGCTGGAGCACAATTTTCTTATTATAGTAGAACCTATTTTTTTATGAAATTAATAATGTTTCAAAAATCTTTCTGAAGAGCAGAATTGCTGTGACTATTCGGCTTTCTAATTACATTGTTGATAGTCTTTCAAAACATATCTTTGGATTATCAGGATTTTTCTTTTACGAAGAATAAGTTGTATTTGATTACTGAATTAAATTTTACTGTAACATAATATAAAAATGGTCTACCACACTGATAGTTAACTACATAGACAAAATTCTTAATATACTAATGGCCCAATTCAGGAATTGGTATGCTAAGTAAGCCCTTGCCTTTGTAACAATTTTTTTTTTCAGTTTAATATGATTTTGATAAGGTAGCCATAGATATTTTTAATGCCTGTCGTGGCATTCTTCTAAACTAATCTGTAGAGTTTATTGTAAATATGAATATCTATATGAGATTCTATTCTATGTGGAAGAGGACAAAAGGAAGAAGTGTTTTCTGAATTACTGAAATTACTGAATTACACTTGTGAGCATTTATTTATTAATTATATTTTCTTCAGAATTAAAAAAATGTTTCCTCAGATGAGTAGTCCTCTACTTCTTCAAAAGATGCAGCTGCCAGGTAACTTGCGTTTCAAATCCTTGCCTGCATAATTAAAATACAAACTTGAGACCTTTTGCTCAACACTTCCATCGTCTCTTTCTCATTATGCTCCTTGATGAGATTTTTAGGCTTCACAGAACACTGTCTAGGCAGCTAATCCGACGCAGCGCTAAGATCACAGCGCTTCTTGTGCAATTCTTATTAGGTTAATCAAGAAACTTAGTGAAGCAGGAGGTTTTTCAAGGCCTGCCAAATCTGAAGCCGTGGATCAAAGTTCGTAGCCCTCTGACCCTTTTGCCCTAAGTCGCCCCAGCAAAGTTTACGTGAGCGGCCGTGTTGCGAGCGCGGCCGCGTCGAGAGCCTGTCGACCTGCAGTTCTTTGGGCCTGGGCGCTGCGTTGGGTTGTGGCTGATGAAACACGTTTTTTTTTGTTTTTTTTTTTTTCCTTTCTGAAGCGTAAAGGGTTTCAGCTCCGCCGCCTATGCAAGCGCTCTGGTGCCCCCGACAGCAGGCGGGTGATTGCTGTTCCTGTCGGACTGGGCGCCCGGTTTTGTGACAGAGTGTAATTAAATGGCTCAGAAGACAACATTAGAAAAAGAGCAGTGAAGAGCAGGGGAGAAGCTTAATTTCCACGCGGTCAGCCAAGCAAGGACAGCACTAGCGTTGTGGTCTGGAGCAGACGGTTAAGTGCTGTTGAAGAGATGTCTGTTCTTCGCGCTGTCCGTTGAATGCCGCTGCGCTGCTTTCATTGCCCTTCTCCATGGTCAAAACCTCTTCCTAAAGCAAATGCTTTTTGCATGGCGTGACTTCTTCGGTGGTATTAATATAATACCATGGATTATTTCGAATAGCAACACTGAACTTAAAGGAAACCAAATAGTTTAATTAAACCAAGTTTGACCCAGAAAGGCTTAGGGAATTTTAATGGGGTTGCCTTAATAACATTCTGATTTACTGCTTCCTTTTTCAGGGGAAATTACAAAAGTGAGATCACAGTAGGACTGGAGCTTTTAGGGAGTATGGGGTAAAATGCTAACCATGTTTCTGAAGACGAGCTTATGTTCTTTGGGTGATTTAAGGTGTGTGTTTGTTTTTAAACTTACTGAATTTCTGTGGAAAGCTACCAGTGGTTCTCTGGAGTGAAGAATTTAGCCAGCCAGAAGGGTTAAAAGGTTTTTGCTGTCATCTATTTTCTATATTCTCCACAGCAGCCATCTAATATTCAAATGTAAAATTTAAACTTTTTTAAATATATGCACATGATCTTTACAGCTATTGTAATGCTGGAGTGATCACTGTTTCTGCACCTGGTAGCACTGGTCCTGGATACAGCAGGAATTTGACTGTTTGGGGCATGATTTGTGGCTTTGTGAGAAAAAAAGCTACCAGGGTCTGTGTTCCTGCATGGTCAGAAGAATGTGTCTAAATGTGTGTAACTTATGCAATACAGAAATGGAGAGTAGTGTACGAATTACATAGGTATTGTTTTTCCTTGATGTGTGTCAACAAATTGAAAGTAAATACTTAGGGACAATAAAAACACTTATTTTAAGGGAGGCTAACTTTGAAAGTCAGTGCTAATATAATGATAAAATGATCTGATATTTCTGAGAACACCCTTACAACCTTCACATAACGTATATTTACATAACGTTCATATAACAAAGCATATGAACGTGATACCAGAAACTGAATGAATTTATTAAAATAATACAAGAGCTGTTCAGGTTAAAAATTTGCCAGCGTTGATTGATTAAAACAGGATGTTCGTTTACAAAACAAAGCAGTTCTGGCAATTGTGTTTATCCCCCGTATAGCAGGAAACAGTTGAAAGTTTGACAGGCAGTTGTTTACTTAATACGTGTATTCAATTCTCCTCTGATCTTCAAACCTATAGAAAAATGCCTGTATCACCTGCAGGAAGCTCCCGAGGTAAACCCCCGCTGGCCGGGCGAGGGTGACCGCGGCTGCCGCGCTGCGCGGTGGGGCCGCAGGAAGAGCGAGGGGAAGGAGCGACAGAAGCCGGGTTTCCGGGGCGGCGGCGCTGCTCGGCCCGGCGGGGCCTGCGGCTCCGCGTGCGAGCGCAGCCTGCGGTCCGGCACGGCCGAGTTGCTTTCCTCTTCGTGACAACCAGACGCTTCCGATCCATTTGATCCTTGGATGGCGAACATTAAGATACTTTAATTACTGTTAGATGAGGCAAGGCTTATTCCAGTGAGTTACGTTAACGAGTGCGGCGTGACAGATGCGTTGCCTGCCCATGCTGTGTCAGCTTGGGAGAGAGCGCACGTGCGGCGAAAATAGTCATCGCTCTCCGCAAAATAACGTGAAGTATCACTTTATTTATGGTTTGAAGGACTGATGGAGACAGTTCAACCTTTGTGTCAGTCAAGTCGTGCTGTAAAAGCCTCAGCTGTCGGTTCTGCAGAGCTCCGTCGCCGCGCGACCTTTCGTCTGTCTTCCCCTTTACAGCACACGCGGTGCCCGGGCTCATCTTAATTATTTTTTGCCATGTTCTTCCCTTGTGGTCTTTTCTTAAAATAACGGCAGGAAGGGGGAAGTCTCTTTCTAGAGCTTTTTTCTTTTTTCGCTTGGTTTAAGCTTGATTATTGCGCTCTCAGTTGTAGTTCTACGGCATTTCTTTCTGACATATTCTCACTTGTATAGCCAGTGAGCCAAAGGGGAATTTACCAATTTACTTCTGGAAACCAAATGGCTTTATGTTCCTTTCTGGTTATCTGCTCTTTCAGCTGGTGGGATATACGCTCTGCCTTCTGCCTGCTTAGTGCCCTGTAGATAAATTTGTACGGAATTTCTCTAGCTGTCGGAGTGATGGATGGGCGGCGCGGTGGAACCTGCCCAGCCCCGGCGAGTGCAGCCCTCCCCATCCATCACTCCTGCTGTCAGCCCCCGATCAGGGCGGCAGAGCAGCTCCAGACTTTGTCTAGGTCACGGTGCCATAGAAAAGCAATTAGTTCATCAAGGATATACATATTTTAGCATGAGGATATTTGACATCTGAACCTCTGTTGTGTTCCGTATTCAATAAGCGCCTCTTGCCGTCGTTTGAAGCGGGGGCCCCACGTGTTGGGGAGGGCGGGCTGTGTCGCACGTTTCTGTGGTTGTGGATGTAGGAAAAAACAGTGTGGCACATTGGAAAAAAAGAAATGGAGAATAAGTGTTTGATACCTGAGCACTGGAGGCAGATGTGTATTTTAACAGGGAGATTAAAAACAGATCTGCCCTTTTTAAGGGTTTAGGGTTTTTTCCTACTAGGAATTTTTAGTAAGTCTTGCTGTCTTTGGGCTTTAGATCATTCTCTGGCCTGATCTGTTGGCTCCTCTGACTCACCAGCTATTTGCAAAGTAGAGAAAAAAGTGCCAAAGTGATCTGGAGTATTTGTTCTTAGTTATGTCGTGTTTCACCAAGACTCGTGTGTTTCTGAAGGTGTAACTATAGGTTGTTACGTTTCATTCCTCCAGCTGGTAGGGTCAGTTTCTGCTCACAGATGCCAGTGGGGTTTTTAGGTGGGAGCGGTCCTTAGCTCGTTCTCGTGACCCTGCCCAAGCTCGGAGAGGAAGGAGCGGAGAGATCCAGGCTAACCGTTTGAGGGCTGGTTGTCCTCCTCGGTTTTTCGCTGTTCTCTGGAGGACCTTTTCGTGACGGACCAGGGAGGAGTCTTGGACCTGCCCAGCTCATGCTGGGGGCAGCCTCACACAGCTGCTGCCTATTGACAAACATGTCAAACTCCCTACTGGTGGGCGCTGGCGGTCGTGTCATTGACTGGAGAGTACCTGCAGCGTGGGGTTGTACGAAGACGGAGAAACACTTGTGATAAGGAGGCGGCTGTTGTAGCACTGTTACAGGCCTGCTCTGTGTGCGTGAAAGACTTCAGCAAAAGTTGGTAGAGCCCGGTAGCAGAGCCCAGGTTCAGTGTCATCAGAGCAGCTGCGTGTGCCCTGCGCTACCCTTGAGTGCAGCGTGGCATCAGAGAACACAACGCACGTACTATAAGCCAACAGCAGCGAGCCGCTCGGCAGCCCGCGCGTGTCCCCTTGTGCTCTGTATACGTGAGTCGTTGTTATTCTGTCCCCACAATTATCTGTTGGGAATACAGTAGCAGCGACTTGTTATAGTCTGAACGATCTACTTGTGTTTGCACATATAAACCAATTAGCTATGAAGTGTGCTGTGGTAGTCAAGTATCAACAGTATTTTCCAAAAGTAAATTGCTGTGTTTAGCATTTCAATGCCTTAAGAAGGTGTTGCAATATCTTGCAAATTAAATGGCCTTGCAAATAACCATAATGCTCTGTGCCTAAGTGGAAAAGATACTTAAAAATATCATAGCTGCCTTTATTTGCAACTCGAGTGGTGTGCTAAAACTCTGTGGAGACAAAATAACTGTGTTCTGGGTGTGCTAAGCAAATGCAGAAATGATTGACCTCCTATGTGCTAATATTCACTTTATATATCATGATCCAGTCTATGTCAGCCTGAGCAAATACAGTTTTAGGATGGCTTTCTTAAAAGACTGTTTTGCTATTTCTTCCTGAAGCTGTTACCAGTGGCTCTGCATGGGAAAATAAATCTTAGCTAAATCTGTATTTTCACATTTTGAAGTGATCAGTTACATTTATCAAGTTTCTGGATAAAGCAAAATTTTTTTTTAGCTCAGTAAAATTGTAATGCTTCTCCTCCATATGTAGGGCAGAAGCTATTGCTGTGTAGATGCTTTGCAGACAGCCTTCTAAATGGCTGAAAGAATGATGGTGTAAAGACTACGTTGTCATATTTAGCAGAAAGTAAGCTCTCTCCACATATCTGTATCTTAATAAAGTGGCTTTTTTTTCAGTCTGTCTTTGCACAGTGGAACAAATCAGAAATAGTCACTGCAGCTGAAGGCAGAGACTCTAACTCTAGCAATAGTATTTCCCAATCCTCCTCTTAACCTTTTAGATCTCTACTTAGCGCATTATCATTTTCAACTCTGTTTTCCTTCTCTTTTATTTTGTTACTGTGCTGTATCTCATATGATGCTTTTAAGTCGCAAGGTCTTTGTGACTAGGACTTTAACATGGGTCTAGAAGTATAATGTACAAGTGTAGCACAGATATTTACTGTAGAGAAAGCAGAAATTTGGCAAGTAGCTAGGGAGAGATGGGGTTTCTGATGTTTTGGACAGCAGCAAGAGCAGGTTTCAATTAAAAAGCAAGCGTATAGACATTTCTGTTAACATGTCCTATAACAAGATAACTTGTTATGCTAACTTGGAGCTACGGAGACAGCATTGCACATAGGTGGAAGTTCGGGAAGAAATTTAACCTGATGCTTAATTGTCTCTTTTTTCTGATAGTTAATGGAAGTTTTTGGAAGTAATATGCCCTCTGGATGACTCCAAACATGGTCAAAGTGATGTGTTTTTGTTCCGACTACTACTCCTTTCAAATAATTGAGTGAAAAACCTGTGCTTTGGCAAATGGATAACCAAGATTTCCCAAAAAACCCACAAAACACTGGGAGGAAAAGAAGTTTTATAGGAGTATTTTCATTCATTCAATTCTTTAGACTAAAGATTAACACTAATATTCATTTTTTTGTGCATGGATAAATACCATTTCAAATCTAAGCAGTGATCACAATATGCCCAGGTACTGGATAAGCAGATAAAAATATCATACAGTTGCAGGTGGAAAAAGAAAGATGGGTGCATCTTCCAAGCTGCAGAGTATACCACTGTTAAATCAGAAATGTGAAGTTCCTGGCTCCTGCTCCTGTGATCTGACCACCAGATCATATGGCTCTTTCATTGAAATTTTAATTCTCTATTGAATCTGTTATAGGAGCTACAAGCCAAGTGCCAAGACTTGGGAAGGAGAGGGGAGAGTCACAATATATACAGTAAACATTTAAATGTGCTTTAAAATGAGTACCTCTCATTCTATAGCCTTTCAACATCATATACAATATCTGGACAGGATTCTTGTATGTTTTACTCATCTTGAAAAATATCAAGTTACAGTTCAACTGCTTGATATTTTATCCTGCTAATGTATCTGCTGCTTTGACTCATGGGTGGCTGCTAGGTCAGCTTTATGGGGGAAGCAGGGTTAATATTTCTAAATTTCTGCACCTTCATCACCTGGGACATAATATTAACATAGTAGCTAGTTTGATGGACGTCTAACACTGTGCAGACATTAGAAACGCTGAGATTTTTTGCCATCTAGTTTCAGTGGTCATGAAGCCTTAATAAAATAAATAGTCTAACTTAGATTTGCTGCTGCAAAAGAAAGAATGAATAGAGTTTTAGGTAGTAGTTGACAGAGCACTGAAAAAAAATGTGTAAGAGTAAATTTAGGAGATAAGTGTCCAATATGGTAAGTGCAGGACATGTGTTACTTTGTATCTAAAGGTTAGGCTACTTGTCTGTAACAAGACCCTGAAACCGTGCAGTTACAAGCATAAGGTGTTTGGCATCTGGAAACAAATTTTCCGCCTTAAAATCACCTTAGTGTTCTAAAGCCAGAAGAGACCACTACTGCCTAGTCCACTCCTTCGTTATATCAAAGAATGCTCTTGTGTTGAGCATAGTGTCTAACACACAAATTCCAGTCTTCTATATGCATTGTGCTTTAGCAGTCCTTGGCAGAGCCTTACGGTTGCCAGTGCGTTGTCGTTGTCAACTCTCTTCAGTTGACCCATGTGAAAGGACAAGAGGAAACGGGCAAAAACCGAACCACAGGAATTTCCGCCTGACCGTGAGGGGGAGTTTCTTCCCTGTGAGAGTGAAGGAGCGCTGGCACAGGTTGCCCAGAGAGGTTGTGGAGTCTCCTTCTCTGGAGATCTTCAAGGTCTGCCTGGATGCAGCCCTGTCTACCATGCTCTAGGTGACCCTGCTGAGCAGGGGGGTTGGACTAGATGATCTCCAGAGGTCCCTTCCAACCTTACCAATCCTGTGTCATTAGAGGTGGGATACAGAGGTAATGCTACTGATGTGGCCCGCATATACTAACTTTCAGCGACTCCCTCAGCTGCTCAAGGACAACTAGCTCCAGGGAGCTGGTTCAAACATGACCTTCTATAATGCTTAATATTAAAGCCACTGTTTTAAGCTTCTCATTTTCGATTTAAAAGCAAAGGATCAAAGTCACAGTGGAGGCCAGCTGGCAGACTTGCATAGCAATGTGCAAATCTTTCCCCTTTAGACATACCAGAATTTAAATTTGCACTTAAATCACAAGTGAATATGAATTTGAGCCTATCCAAGAACTCATTTACACACATCACAAAACCATCCCACAAATTGGTACAGTACTTTTCACTTGGCAGTCATTCCTCCAGAGATATCCAGGACAGAAATAGCAAGGGTACTGCAGGCCAGATATATGCTGGCAGAGCTGCCTATGGTAGAAAATTTGCTCGGCACCTGCCTGTCTGTGCTGTGACTAGTTGCTATCACCTCTTTTGGATTCTTACATTTACAGTGATTAAAATTGTCCGCAATATTTAGGAGTAGCAGTATTTTATTTTACTGTTTAACCTGAGCTAAAACTTGCTCATTTACAGTGAGCAAGAAGAGGGAAGAGCACATCAGGTCTGAGTGAAATCACTTATTTTCAGCAACTGACCATTTCTTGGGACTCAAGCCTGGAGTGAACTAGCGCCTAGGCAAGCACTTGCTCCTCTTCCCCATCCCCAGATACAGAGCTCTGTTGAGGTTGTTGGGCTCCACATGGGTGTGGAGACCTCTGAATCTAGCAATTCAAATTTTTCTTAGTATTTAAAAACTGAAAAAATTGCAAATCATCCTGTTTACTTCTGTTTTCCCAAATTAATCACTGATGGTAATTCTAATGACTTTCAAGTGAGCTGTGTAATGTCAGAAGCATGGGCCCTTGATGGAGTGGGATGTAGGGCAGGAGGATGTGAAAGCCTCCTGTGGCTGCCTAGTGAATGTTGGAGTACAGACCAGTATGACTCCAAGGAAAAAAACTTCAACGCCAACTTTTCTGAGAGATCCTGAAAGAAGGGACTCCCTGTGCAACAGGGAATTGTTGTATTAGTCTTATTTTATACCAGATTTATAAAACTGTGTATATAATGGCTGCTGGTCAGTGGCACTGCAGAGAATATGGAAAATAAACAGGTTTTACTTGGTGTTTTTTTGCTGAACGTTAACCCAACATTGACTACTGCTTGGATTGTAATTTGTCAAATGGCTAAGAAAGTCTCTGTTTATATGTACGCTGTCTCGGGCACGCTGGCATGCTTTACCTTCTGGAGAACTAGAAAAGCTGGCAGGAGCTTCTCTTCTTGGCACAGGGAGCAACTGTAAGATTCACTGGCAGAAATATTAAGCTCCACTCTATAAAAGCGCTTTAACCATAGGATACCTTAGAAATGAAGATGCCTGCAGCCAGCGTTGATTACTGTATCAGCTTATTTTCTTTTCTAACCTGTATGTAAGATCTGTTGCATCCAAGTTGCAACCTTTTAATTCGTAGTTTAAGGTTTTGTATCTCCAGTAAGTTCAACTCCTGCTGGTGGCGAATCTACCCTTTCAAAGTTTGAGCAAGCTGTCTGGATGTACTTGATATTGTTTTTCATGTCACATATAACTTTTAAACAGTTTTATTTAAACAAAGTGAAATGGACAATCCATTTTAGAGAAGAAATATGTATTTTTAAACGATCTTGTTTGAATCTTTCCTGAAATACCTAATAATCATGTAAAATAGCTAAGGACCTGGGGAACAAATGCACAAGCTAAAGTAGTAAATGTTCTGGGGGTCCTTCTTTTTCTTACTGTGGACATCATAGCTCTGTGCAGCCCAGAACTTTCTTGGCATGGAAAAAAAATAGCGGTTTTTGTGTGCTATATCTAATTTTATGGGTCTTTGTCATTCCCTGGAAATGAACTGTATGTTGCCTCTAAAAGGCCCTGCTTTTGACAGGCTCAATTTGATCCAATTGTGTTAATCTGTGTTAGTCCGTCTGCTGTAATTAGACCAGGGTTTAAATGTCAGTGATAAGTAGAGTTAGTGCTCCTTGTCTTCCCTGAGAATTACTGCAGCAGTAGCCTGGTCCAGGAAGACTAGGAGATTTTTAACTCTAATTACTTCATGAAAGGCTGTCGTTTACAGAGACACCTTGTCACGCCCACCGGGCTGCCCTGTTTACGTCCTGCTGTGCAACCTCTGGGTGTTTTGTCACTCCCGCGGCCGAGCGGCGGGGACGAGGGGCGCTTTGGTGTCTCGCAGGTCGCGGGCCCTCTGGTCGTTTCCGTTAACGCGGGCGCGGGTTGCCCAGCGCTCCTGAGACCGTGCGCCCTTCCACCCCTCAGCCCGCGGTGCCTCAGCCTGGGGAAAGATGCGCTCGTGCAAGCGAGCACTTCGAGGTTAAAATTTGGCTTCCCGGGATGGTCAGGGTTACAAAGAAAAAGCAATTGCTTTCTGTTTTATCTGCACTAAAAGAATACTTATTTTAAGACAAAACGGTAGATATGTGGGTATTTTCTCAGCAAATACAGTGGAGGCAGGGGCTTGCTGTCAGGGTCGCCCACAAAACCCCGCGTTCGTTTCTCCTCTGCATGCGTTTTTCTTTCCAAACCGGGCACCGTTTTCTCATTTTGCAGCCACTTTCTTAGTTTTGCCTCTGGTTTGCCTCTGCTTCTCTCCTTTTTTCCAGCAGCTGTTTGGGAGCCTTCCTCCTTTAGTTTTTAGTTCGTTTTGTTAAGCGAACTCCTCATGTGACTCTAAAGCAGTGCCTGTCCAGTTTGGAAAGAGCGTTTTGGATGCTCTGGTTTTACCCTGAGCGTGAGCCAACACTTTGCCTTCCCTAGACGCAGTCCTGGTGATGTACTAACCTTCCGGTGGTGTGAAGCACTAAAGAAAATGACGTTGCCTTACCGGAGTCCCTTTTCAAGCTTTAAACGTGTTAATAATCTATCCTTAGACTTGTGGGAAGGCTTAGCCATTCTCTGCTTGCAGGAAACACTGTTGACCAAACGTATTTCTCAGGGTAATCCTTGTGTTTTATTTTTGGGTACTAACCCAGCACCAGCAAAAGTCAATAAATCATCCCTGCTTGATGACTTTGCAGGGAACGGATTGTGGCCTCACTGCACAGGGATGGTGGTATTTGACAGACATACCTTTGGAACTGTGAACTGCAAATGTAGCGATTTTTTGTTCATGTTGTCTTTATCCGTGAATGAACCATTAGATTAATGACTTGTTTGCGTTTTCCTCAAATTTATTTATTTATTTATTTTCTGTAAGCGAGGATATTCAATGTAAGGAGAGGATTTGGAGGGAATAGTGTTAGGTAACTGGATTCTTTTTTGTGATGGAAATATTTTTCAAAAGCAGCAACCAGGTCTTACGGGACTTTTGTTTAGCTGTGGTGTGATATGACGCATGTTTGCACGTATTATAGTAAGTCTTCAAAGAATCTCCATCTGAGGTTCATGTAGATGGATATTGCATTGAAACACTATTTTGGCATGTGACATCTAGTTTCTTGGTTTCAAAGGGAAATGAATTCTCTTAACAGTAAATGATTGCAAGAAGCTTAAACACGCTGTGATTTAAGAAAGCGTGTGAAATATGAGTGTGGCACAGAAGTCCAGCCTTGCGTCCAGTCCCACAGCACGTGTGGATGAGGGGTTGCCTGCGAGAGTCCATGGTAGAAGAATCGTGAACACAGACTTGGAAACAGGTGAAGCGTAAACAGGAAGATAAAGATGATTCTTGAGGCTCTTGTGAAGATGTCTGCCTTGTCTGGCTCGGCCAGCTCTAGGAGAAGCTGCATTGCTCTCCCCTTTCTGATCTCTCCAATCAGACATTAAGATACTGTTTCAGGTCCTGAACTATAATGTAAGAACTGAACAGCACTAAATGTACTAGAGAATTGAAAAATACATATATATATATATATAGAGAGAGAAGCATGTATGTGGACAGAATAGATGTGCTACTACTCAGCATTTCTTGGAGACTTCCAGGACTGTTAAACTTATGCTGTGTGATCAGCAAGCTACCTGGATCTGCAGTGAAAACAGACACATTCACTGTAGCTCTGACTGAGCTGTACATCCAATCTAAGTGGTTTAGCTAGCTTCAGATCCTGAAACAGTTATCTCCAAATGGAAACAGTTAAAAAAAAAATGTAAAAATTGAAGTATTGCATGTTAAATCCAAGAGGATTTAACAAAAATCCAAGCCTTTCACTTTATGCAGCAGTTACATGCCAACTACATGGCATATCCAACCTTGGATGGTACACAGCAAAGAAGACATGCATCAGATGAAGAGAGCCAGAGGTAAGCAATAAGAATGATAAAAGAAAACATGAGCTGCAAAGGCAAATTGAAAGAATTTAGTTTGTTTAGGCTAGAGGTTAAGTAAAGAAGGCTGAGAGAAGATGTAGGCAAAAGACTGCTGTTTGACGGAAGAGTATAATCTGTTTTCCATGTCCGCTGGGGACAGGGCAAGAACTGATAAGCTTAAATTAAAGCAAAGGAGATTAGAAGTTAGATATGAGGGGAAACTTTGCAATTGTGAGGATAACTAGTCACTGGAAGAGATTGCTTAGGGCTGCAATGGAATCGCTTAAGCTGTGTAAGAACGGGCTTGACAGAGGTCTGCCAGGAATGCTACAAGCAGTGATGCCTGGGTCTTGGAGCAGTAGGGTGAACTAGAGGACTGCCTGAGTACCTTCCTGTCCTAGTTTGATGTATCGCTCCTATTTTTGTTCTCATACTACTGCTTTCTGGGTTCCCACTCACCCCCAAAACCTCAGTTACGTTGGAAGACGTTTGTTTGGCGTTTATTTCAATGAATCAGGAGGAAGACAAATATATGCTTTAGTGGCTGAAGAAAAGTTAGCCTGAAACAGATTTTGCTAAAGAGACCAGCTTTAGGGCTATCACAAGTTCGATAACATCTGCTTCTCTGTGGTGTAGCAGGAAGCAGCTACTATTATACATTATCAGCAAAAATTCAGATCCCAAAGTGACAGGGCAAGCTTGAGAGGAAAAACAGCTGTTGATGAGATTCCAGTGACTACGGTATGTGGCTCAGCAAAATAAAACGTGATGGGAAGGGAAAGCCAAGCATCTCTTTATTCAGCTTTGAGAAAAATTTACATGGGCACAGATTAGCGAATGGGTTTATTCACCAGTTCACAAAACCAGTTACTCATGGTGCTGCACTGCACGTTATTGTCCGCTGTCTCCAGTGACCCTAATGCAGATAACGCTTTCCCCACTGCTCTAATGCATTAGCTAGTTTTAATGTAATAGTGTGTGTCATCTGGACTGAAGCAGCGGTACTGATTCTGGTTGCGTAGTTCATTTCTGTCAGATGAAAGAAAATGGTGAATATGTTCAGTTCTGTAAATACACATGTTTCATTAGAGCACTAGAACTACAAGAAGGGAAAATAGAGGACTGAGTTATAGCCTAAGAGTACATGCTCTCTGATTTGTAAGTGCTCAAATTCTGAAGGTGATTTTTGTACTGTTAATTAATTTTTAAAATATATTTTCCTTATGAATAGTGTTTTATTATCCCTGGAGTAAAAGAATTATTAAATTCAGATCAAGAAGGAGATGTTTAAGGGGGCGTCTGCTGTCTTTGGAGAAAAAGCATAAGAAACCATAATCTTCATGTTTTTTTGTCAGATCTTGGGCTAGCCATTGACCTTGAACCTGAATGGAACCGTAAAGTACAGTAAAATGTTCATTACACTAAAAATGGCGTGTTATAGTCTCTTAGTTTTTAGATGCCTTTTCAGAAAATGCTAAAGAAGAATGCGTGGTCACTATTTTAAAAAAGAAAGCTTGAATTCTTGCTACGAGCAAGGTGTATATTGTCAGTGGGTATCTCAGAGGGATATTAGAAAGAGGATTGTGCCATAACAACCAGCTCACTTCTCTGAACTCCTGATTTTGTCTTTTTTTCTTTAATGGAATAACAATAAAAGCATTAATTTGACAGACTTATTTAAAAAATATAGGCCTGAAATTGAGGGGGAAAAACCCACATACCACAAAATGAGCATTCCCCCCCCCCCCCCCCCCCCCCAGTTATTTTATTTAATGTGATCACAGATATATATTGCAGAAAGGCAAAGAATACCCCGGACTTAGTAAGGTGTCTCTCTGTGTAGCTGTTAATGAGCTAAGTGAGCTGAAAAGTAAACAGGATGTGCCTCATTTCCCCTGATGAGCTTTTCTGTGCAGGATCCTGGAATTTGCCTTCAGGTGAAATGTCAGGGATTGTACTTTCCCTTGGGAGAGCCAGTTCTAATTACACACTGTACAGGCAAAATTGTCTCTTTGTTCTGTCTTTACTGAAAAACACATGAATACCAATTTTGTCACTGTAATAATGCTGAGATATTGACTGTTACGCACGTGTGTGTATCTGAGTTTTAGTGTTACAATGTGGTGTATAAATGCGTATAGAAATGATGGTGTCTACAAAATCTTCTAATTGGAGTGAGCAGTGGCTGATCCTCATTACTCTGGCTTTATTTTCAATTTAGAAAAGGCACAAATAATGAAAACTTGTTAATTAAGCAGTCTTTTGTTGCATTTGTTTAACCCAACGAGGGAAATGGTGCACTAAAACAGCCGTGAAAGCTGTTCTTAGATGACATTATAGATTAGGAAAAAATCTACCCTATCAATAAGGTGAGGCCTTAACTTGTGCAAGAAATGAAATTCATTTAGTTAAATGTGAGTTTTATCTGCTTAACTTGAATCTTACACTGTTTTTTTTTCCTTCCCATTTCAGGAGTTGATGTTGCACATTGTTGTGCAGAGCTGTGAGAAACCTCTGTGTAACTTTGTATGGTGGTAAGTGGACTTAAGATAGCGTGTGAAGATGCAAAATTTGGATTTCTTATGCAGATTTGGGCATCTGGAGTCCAAGAACATCTGCAGCTTTTTCACACCCTAGAAAAGAAAAGCTATAGCAATTCAGGATATACATCTGGGTATGAATTTGTGGTTCCCTTTAAGCTTGATGGTTTTGTTGGAGCTGAGCTTTTTTTTTCCCCCCCCATAAAGAACAGGCATAGCACCCATAGCTGTGTGTTTGTTGCGAAATGACCCTGATCTGCCCAGAGCGTGTGTCTCTGTAAGGCTGTGCGATGCTGTCAGGGACTGCGGCCACCCGTCCGCCTGCCTTTTCAGACGTCAGCATTGGACAAAGTGAAGGAATTCGCATTCGAGTGAGACTCGCTGATTCATGGGTTACCTTTCGCTGTGTCCTCAATGCTTACACTGGAGGCAATGATTCATTCGACTAATGTGAAATTGTGAATCTAAACCACACTACCTTGTGCTAAACTTGGCCATTTTGTTTTTCAGGGACTTTTCTTGTGGTAGGTACATTTTGGTGCAAGTCTCAGCTCAAATGGCGTTAGCTTCTAAAGTGTAAATTATTCAGAGATACCAAATTTCACCCATTTTTGTTCAAAGCTGCTGTATTTTGCATAACCACTGCATGATTTCAAACTGGATGATTTTAAGTCATAAAGGAGCTTTTGCTGATTTAGTGAAATCCTTAACCCTGTGAGAGGCATACAATTTGATTAGGATTTTTTTTGCATGCATGCAAATTTTAAGTGCATGTATGTATTTAAAATGCATGCACGAATAATCACTGATAACTGATCTGTTTTGATTGAAGAGAGACATATTTTAACAATGGACATATTTTGTTTATATGCTGTGGGACATCAATTAGATGCGATTATATGTCAATGTGATTATGAAGCTGTAAAGATTCTCAGAAACAACTGGTGGTTGTCCAATCTGAGATACTTTAAAAGGCTCTGATTTCAAAAAGATCAAAGATCTATTTCTGAATTTGACAGCCTAAACGTTTGTGATTAGTATTAAATGTTCACTACTAAGAATTAACACGTTGTTCAATTCAAATGTGAAAATAGTGAGACTATTTTTTACTGTAATTACTCAATAAATCATGTTCTTGATCTTAACAAATTCTTCTTGTAATCACAGCTGATGAAGCATGTTGGATAAAGGCGTGTTTCTGTCTTTAGCAATTAGGTCATGGTCATAAGATAGCACATAAAATTGCAAGTCATTATCTTTCAATGTAAAATCGGTCAGCTCTCTGTCAGCCTGCTCTCTTCCAGATGTTTCATATCATCGTTACTATTTTATTTAGCTCTTCAGATAGCTTGTTGCACAGATTGTAGCAGGACATGATATCAAAAGGGCAGAAGCTGTATTCCCCTACCTTTGTGTAAGTATTCTTTAAAATACCACAGAAATTCTATTTCACTTGCAGATGAGACAGAGCAAGATGTTAATTTGGTGAGTGTGCCTCCTTTTGGCTTGAATAGGACAACTTCTTGCCATGTATGTGCTCCAGGCTTTGTTTGGTTATTTTTCTATTGTTAGACTTACAGTAATGCCAAGGAAGAACTGAAAAGGCGCTTGGAATAATATTAGTAACGTGATGTTGGCATAGTTAGACATCACAACGGTTTTGCTGAAAAAGAACATTTTTCTTGCTTCATTTTAATTCCTATTAAGTCTCCCTTTGAGGAACAAACTGAGATATTGCTGCAGGAATCAAATAGATATGTTTACAGGAGAGTCATAAATGGTCTGGTGCAAGCAGGTATCGCTTATACTAGTGGAGGGATTTTATGGTTGTTTTTGTAACGTTTGTTTGTTTTGTAATACATCTCCTCTTTAAACATACCTGAACATACCAAACTACTCCTCATCTATTCTGTTTCTTCTATGTTCACACTACTATTTCTGTACTGTACTTTAATTCACTATTCCTGTATATTTTGGCATGAACTTTTAAGGCTGATTTTTGTTTAGTCTCTTGTTTCTGATGCATGGATTTTTGTTATAAGTGCAACCATGAGGGATAGTTAATTTTAAGTTTCACAGTGAAATGCTTTATTGATTTTCACTGACTATTCACTTGACCAAACAGAAACCATTTGTAAGCATGATGCAGTGCCGTAGGGATGATTGGTAAATATTTTGAAAAAATGTCTTTTAACCTGGAAGATGTTAGTCATTCGTAGGCCTGTACGTTACAGTGGGAGGGGAAACCTGGCGGCTGATGATGTTAAGAAACTTTGAGTCTGTTTCTGGCTATACAACTGATATTTATGGAATATGCTTAATACAGTTAGAAATAAACTTAGGTGGATGGTTAGTGATTAGCACTTGGCTAAAATGTTAGATCAGGCCTTCCCGAAATTTAGGACTATTTTGATTGCAAGAGGAAAACAAGCACACCTTCTCATCTTCATTTCTGAGATAAAGAGGATTTAGTCTGAAATTAAATTTATTAAAGAGATTTAGTTTTGCTTGTGTTAGGGAGAAAATAAACTCTGCTAGAGGGCTTGTATCTGTTGTATTTTGGAAACATGCAGCTCAAGGTGAGAGCGAGTGCTGGTAAATACAAAGTTCTGGGTTGGACCTGTCTTGAGGTATAAGAGCTGATGTAGACTATTTGCGCGAATCTGAAAACCGAACTTGTCTCAGGAATCTTGAATGTTGGCAATTATTGAAATTAGTATATTGCTGTAGCTGGCAGTCGACACTGTCCGTGGATCCAGAGATATTTGTTCCTCATGCCACAAATGTCTGGGCTATAGCTTCAGCTCTCACTGGTGCAGTGAAAGTAACTCAGTAGCTCAGTTTATTTAGGCAGTACAGAAACAACAGAAACCCCCTTAAATAATTGTTCAGATAATATCGCTCATTTGAGATTGTATTCACTGCTGCTAATTAAATTGTCACTCTAACAAGCTGAGAGGTAAATTTTGGCACTGTACTAAACCACAGCAATTATTAATGTAATTAAATTTAGTTATCTGTGTAGATTAGCAGGATGGTACATTTAGCATAGCATAAGCATGTTGCTTAAGCTATACTGTGTAACAGAGTATAACATAGGAAAAAAACCTTCATTTTTCCCCTTTAGCCGAACAGCCGTAAGAGGAGGAGAGGATGCCTCGGAGGTACGCTTTGCGGGGTTAGAATAGGAATTGCTGATTGATAACAGAGGAAACTTAATACTCCTGTTCTTTAACTTGCTATCTTTGTAGTAAAGCCAAGCTCTTAGAAACAGTTAATTATAGTTTCAATAAAAATATTTAGATGACAGCTGTAAGCCTTCATCATTTCTACACGTTACAGAACCCTCTTGTTTTAATAAGTGTAAAGGAAGAAGTTAAGATGAACAAGTAAGAACAGATCTGACATCTCTGAAGTTACTGTCAGCAAAAGCACTGGAAAGACCCTTTCCTCTGCCCTGCCCCAAGTTTAGCTGAGCACGGTGTGAGTTGCTGCTATATATATACTATATATAGCGATCCTGCGCAGGGGAGCGCACGTGCATCATGGAGGGGATCTGCACGGATGGGTAGTGGTTAAGATGTGTATGAAGAGAAGGAAAAACATTTTTTTTTTTTTGCTGACCTAATAATAAAAAGACATCATTAATCAAGTTTTGAATTCTGAGTGGGCAGTTGTGTGAGAGTATTCAGGCTTTCTCTCTGCGCTTGGGAGGCGATGGGGTGACGAGAATTCCCCCTTTCGGTCTCCCTTCTCCGTACAGAAATCCTCAATAACCTGCTGCCATGTTGTCCGTAATCAGGACATTGCAAAAATCTCTATTGAATCAGCTAGGTGAAGCAAACAAAATATCCTGGAGTCAGTATCCTGGAGGCGTTTTATTGATCCTGGAGTCAGACTTCATCTTTATCACCTCTCAGGTAGCTGCTTAGTGGATTCGTGTTAGTGCTAGCTGCGCTACTTGTGGTTGGCTTCAGTCGGAAACAGCTGGCGAGGATTACCTTCCTCGAGGCTGTCAGGCGGGCTTTTACAACTGATTTTTGGCAGGGTGAAGGATTGAGTTACATTCTGCAGCCCGGGAAGATGCTGACATGGCTAATTCCGTCTTTTTGTGGGTTTGCTAACTCGCTGCCAAATGGCTGCAGTTCTGAAGAGCTGCGCTGCACGCAGAGGAAATGATCCTCTTCGAGCCTATGGGCTGCTCCGGGTCTGAAAGAGGTTTTTCAGGGATTGCAGACTTTTATTGAACAGTGCTTGAAGACGGTTCTGTTTTGGATGTAAGGTTTTATGTATTTATTTGTGTAAGATGCGTTACTAACAGATGTGAATTGGGGAAAATTGACCTATCCCTTCACAATGTTGTTTTGCCTTTTCATATCCAAAAAATGTGCTCATGCGTTTGTAATCGTGACCTATTCTGCCCTACCAAAAATGCAGTTTTGACAGTGCTCTGGTACTGTGCATTTTATTAACAGTGAAGTAGTAATATATGTAAGCAATTTCAAGTTTAAGGACAGGACGATGCCGTCCACAAGCGCTGCAGAATGAAAAATCCTGAAGCAGGGATTGGGGGACTTCTATGGAAGTAACATTCTCAACATGCCTCTTCGTGTCAGGTGTGGTCATGTAGTCTGTACTCAGACTGAGAGAAGGTGTTTATGCATACTCATCTGGCGATTTATTCATAGTACTTTGTGGGTTTGGGTTTTTTGTCTTCGTACATGCTGTTGTTTTATGACATTTTTTATACAAAACTGAAAAAAACACTTGAGATTTAAATATATTTTTAACTGTTCCTTTGTTTTCTTACTTTCTCCAAAAAATATACATATAAATAAAATTAATGTTAGGTAGGTATTAACAAGCTTGTTTACTCTGACAACTAATTCAGCAGCATTATATAATAAAGACTTATTTGTGTCAATGAATTTGAAATACATAACGTGAATATTCATAGTGGAGATGAAAGTTCTGCTCCTCCTCTGGAGAAGCCCATAATATTGCATGTACTGAGAGTCCAGAGAGAACAGCTTGGAATTGCAGTATCTAATGCTGTAAAACACTGTTTGCAAAGGATATTTGCAGAATGTGTGAGGAAAAAATTTTTAATCATGCGTTTTGAGAACTCATTCAACCTGTCTCAAAGAGAGACAAAACTTAATACAAATTTTGCGAGGCCTAAGCAAGGCAAGGCTTGCTTACGGGGAAAATGAATGTCTATCTACTAAAGTAGGGGAAATGAATGCTTGTCTAACATAACTTTTTTGTGTGATTGGATAAAAAAAATATAAAAATGAAACAAGCAAGAGATCTCTATTATGATCTGCTGTAGCTGGTCTTGAGCCAAGCATCTAGTTGACTGTTACCTAGTACCAGGCCAGGAAAAATCTCTCTTATTGCTTTTAGAGTATTTGAGAAAACTTTCCCCAAAGTAGCTTAATATGAGGATATTCCTCTCTGAGAAAAAGTGTATATTTATTTAATTGATGTCACTCTAAAATGCAGTTTATGCTCTTATTTTCCCCGACTGTCTTAGAGTCCTCCGTTTTGGAAAATAAGACTGCTGTCTTATCCCAATTGAATTAGTATCTTCAGTCATGCTGGGGCAATGTGAAAATGAGGTGGCAGCAGAGTCCAGGGGAAGGAAAAAAAAAAAAAAAAAAAAAAAAAAAGGAGAGTTCTCCGTAAATTATACTTGACTCATTCTTATCAGATGCTTGAAGGTGCTTGATTTGACTCGGAACCAATAGCTGGCCTTAAAATTAAACAAATGCCCAGACACTGATTGCAAAGCCAGTAGTAAATTCAAAGCGCACCAAGAGCGAGAGCCAGGGAGCTGATAAAATGCAAGGTAATGTGAAGAACAGGATACTGCTCCGTGAGCTCGTCCAGGCTGTGGCTGGTGTGTGCGATTCATGCCTGAGGCTGCCTGGTGCTGATGAGCTTCGGTGAGGGGAGCCTGAGGAAGGAAGGAAGAGAGGAGGGGAGTGGGGATGTGTATGAAACATCAAACCACTGAAAACGTCTTTGATCTCGGAGGGTAAGAAGAGAGCTCTTACAGTGAAAGGGTGAGAGTGGGGCGGGCTGTCCAGCTGAACTATTTGTAGGCTGAATTGTAGGCCCCCAAATAAGCAACCGTAGTAGTTATGGTTACATAGTAGCCTACATTTTTTATAACTGTTGAACAAACGTATAATAATTACTGATTGGTGGACGTTGTTTTACAAACTTCCAAACTGCTCTCACGAATTGTATTTCTCCATTTTCCTCCTATTTCATTAGTTACCAAACCCAGTGCATTTGGAGAACTTGCGGAATAAACAATTGCACAACTAAAGTTGATCGGGTGTGTTTTCAGTATTGGATAATTTGTGTCATTATGTATCATTACCTAGTCTTTACAAAGAGATTTTCATTCTCTTTGATCATTTAAAGCTATTTTTCAGAGAAGCTTTCTCATTTGTCTTTCAGGTTCTTTGTGGTTGCTGAGCGTGTGAGCTGTATGCCGTGTAACAGCCCACACGGTGTGTAGAGGCTGACATAGTTCCAGGGCCGTGCCACCATTTGATGTGTAGAAAGGAAATTGGGGATGAGCATATTGTGTGCTGCCAAGGAAAAAAAGTCTGAGTTCCTACCCAAAAGCTGCAGTTCCTGACATGTTAGCACTCCTTGAAAGCTCAAAGCCGGAGACGGAGCACTGGGTAGAGTGACCAGTAAAGGGTAAGGACTGGCCTTTTCCAGGGCTGTGTAGATATATTCTCCAGAGGCATAAGAAAGCCCAGGAAAGTTCCATCTGAATTTCGTGTTTCTTCATGGTTTCCTCCTCTTTTGTTCACTCCCTCACTTCTGAACATATTCTACTCTCTGGCATCCATATGAAGAACATAACATTTATTTTGAAATGCTGTGCTTCAGTCTGAGGTTGAGACATGCTCTGTGTACACAACAGCGAGAGGCTGGCTGTGTAGCTGCTGTCTCTTTGCCATTCCTCTCCCCTCCCCTTAGCAGGCCAAGAAGAGCCAGAGATGTACCCTGATAGCCACTAGGCTGCCCTTCCTCCTCCTGAGAAGCCCTCAAGCCCTGCAGTCCTCCACACGGGGGAATTTCTGCAAAAATGGGGGTGGCAGGAGCAAGAATGAAGAAGGCAACAGGCTGAGGTTGTACCTGGAATGAAAGGGGTATTGGGAGGGCTGGGATATGGTAGGGCAGAGAGGGAGCATGGGAAGGCTGGAGGGGGTCAGTTGGGACCATGGGGGATGGGGCTGATGGTTCTGGAGCTTGCAAACCCCAGCTGGGCCTGGGGGCAGCATTGGGGTGGGATGCGAGCTCCCAGGGCTGCGCTCAGTGCTGCTCAGGTATCTGTGCAGGTGCGTGGTGCCTGGAAGGTGTGCACATCCTGCTTTGTAACACTGGTGAATGGGGGAATCCGGAGCTGTGGATTCTCCAAGGCAACTTGCATTGAATTTGACAGAACTGGATTTGGTGGTGGTGATAGAGCAGGGTGTGGAGGGAGCAGCATGGTATTTCAGGGTGTGTAGTGGGATTGTGAAATGTCTCTTGCTCCATCACTAATCCTTTCCTCCCAGGTGATGGGATGCTATCCAAGGGCACGGTCTACTTTGGTTTGCTCCTCCAGAGGCATACCTCTATCGCCTTTCTCACCATGGCTGTCCAAGCCTTTCCCAGAGAGATGCTAACCCTCTTCTCACTTCCCTCCATGATGCTGCAGCATCTTTTTACCATGAAACTCCCAGGTTTTCACTGCATATATGAATAAGAAGAGAGAGTGAGAGCGAAGCCCTGTAGATCTTAAACCAGGCAGGTAGCTTCTCTTGCTAGGAACGGTGAGAGGGCTGGCTGCTGAGGCGTTTCAGTGTGCAGTCCTTCCTTCAGGAACAGCAACAAACCCTGTTCTCCAGGCTCTCATCGTAGGCAAAGCAGGGACCAAACGCCTTGACCGCCACTTTGCCTCTAGAGTCTCTTTCCCACAATTTTGCAGATGCTCCTCTGCAAAGCAACCTATGCTGTGCATGTTTAAAGTCAGCCCTGCAACTGCTCTGAGACAGGCTGATACGGTACTGTCCCCTCTTGACTGCTCCCAAAGAGCTGAACAAGTGGCACGATCGTGATACGTTTTGGAGTGCGGTCCCATTAGGTTGACGAGACCAAATTGTTTTGCCCGCTACAGGGAAGTGCTATGGGTATTACCAGAGCGGCAGTGCAGGAGGCGGGGTGAGTTGTAAGCCTTTGTGGGAGATGCTGCTTAGGGCCCTCTTGCTGTTATTTCCCTGGCAGTACCAGACTCTTTAAGTTATGAGAATGTACCTGTATTTTCAGAGAGAGAAAAATCAACAGTCATCATAGATCAGCTTTACAATAAGTTTCTTCTGATTCACTCAAAATGTTGTTAACTTAAATAATTTTATAAAGAAAGTCCATATGAATGTTTTCATTCTTCCTTCCATTGGTTTCTGTATATTGTATGCGTGCGATAAGGTAAAAGAGATTACATGTTGTAGTAGTGCGGGAGATTGAATCCTTCACAGTTCTATGCAAAATGTTGCCCTGTGGCATTTCAGCACAACACAGGACAGCTTGTTACCATTAAGCTATGGTTTTGATTCAGTGTTTCTACCTAAATGTGCCTCCCTCTTCCTGGAAAGATAAGTGCTTTGAGCCCAGATGGGACTATGTATAGACTGCAGGCTGTAATGTTTCTTCATGTCGTCTCAAAAAAGACTTTTCTCCTTAAGCCACGGGAAGTGGCTGTTATTCACAGGCTTTTCACCTTCACTCCTTTGAAGGAGTGTAGAATTGGATGATGGATTTAAAAAAATAAAAATAGAAGGCAAATCAAACTACTATTGTAACAAAAGCTAATGCATTTTTTTTTTTTTTTTGCCTTGGTTACTGCAACCACAAAGTGCGTAAGGCTAAGCTGTCCTAATGTAATGACTTGACTAAAAGGATGTTAGAGCTCCTCTTGCCCGGAACGCAAAGACTTCCATCGTGTCAGGCTAACTTGCCCGACGGTTAGAGCTGTAGCTTGCTTCTGGCCTGCCCTTGTGCTCTGCAGGTGAAATTCTCGCCCTCCTGACGCCGGGGAGCGCGTGAGACTGTGCTTAGCACCCGGACAGAGGCGCTCTGCCGCAGAGGGTCAGCCCGTGCCCTGTCTCCAGGACACTCTCGGTTTCCTGTGAGCTCGCACCTTTCTTATAGCAACAAAAAAACCTACTGCTCTAGGAAAATTATGGCTTCTCTATGTCCTTTTTATTAGCTTCTCAGTACCTAGGATTTTTGTGGGCAGTGTGCCAAGAAGCACTGTCTTTTTACAACCAAATGTAAGCTTGTTATTTTGACTCTTTTGGCATAAAGGGGATTTGCATAAAGGTGATTTGTGTTTTCTGGTGCTAGGAAGTCTGGAGACATAAAAAGGAACTTTTTTGATTCTGTTGGTACTGGTTCCTGACAGTACAGATGTATATGTGAGAAGATAATGGATTTTTTTTTTAACAGACTTATTGGGGATGTCATTCAACACTGTAGCTCCTAGTTTCTTTTTTTTATGTGGTTTTTTTTAATGCATATTAGAAAAGTAACCATCACACTGAGGAGAAGAGTTAGGGCTATTTCAAGCATATTATTTCACTGTTTCTTGCCAGTGGGAGGCTGGTGGGGAGGGGGCTGGGGGTTTACAGTGGCTAGACAGACCATTAAACTGGTATTAAACACTTTTCCATATGAAGGAAGTCCCCTTCTGCCAAAAATTCAGGAGCAGGGGGATCAGTTTCAATGCAAGTACTGCTGGGATGGGGCTAGATAAACTTTGAAAAATTAAGAGGTCGCTGGGGTCAGGGTGCAGGCTCCAGAGCCCGTCTGGCTGGCTTCCTTATAGACTCTTGGAGAGCTGGCACACCAGAGCAGCATGACGTCCTGCATAAACATTTGATCCTCCTGACCAGTTTTTTCCATGGTATTAACTTGCTTAACAGAAAAAAAAATATATAAAATTGACAAAGCTGTTTTATATCAATTTTCACCGTGCAGAGCCACAAAAAATTCCTATGTTGTGTCCAAAACAAAAGGGAGGGCAAAGGGAGAAAGAGCGGTTGCCAAACTACTTGTATGGGCTCTCAAACTTTGCTTGAGTTCCTAAAATAGCAGCAGAATGCAACAGAGGACTCCTGATAAAATGCACTGCCGTTGATTTTCAGCTGGATAATCCAATGGAAAAGATAAATATTAGAAACCCAACAAATCTGAAAAGATTAAAAATAATGCTAAGGAATTAGTTTAAAACCTCAAATCAAAGAAATGTTGAAGAATTGGCTAAATCCGCAAACCATCACTGTCAGGTGGAGGCCAGGAGAGAGACACATCCTGGGCTGGCACTGCTTGGTGGATGGCAAAGATATCACTTCATGTTGCTTTTCTGTGCTCCTTGGACTTGACTTTGGGTCTGCAAGCCAGTGCCCAACAACTAGAAGCGTTCCAGGCTGCCTAAATTGTGTGTTGCCCTCTGCAAAAGGCCCCTAGAAACCACTTTGCCTCAGCAGCGCTGGTGCATGTTGCAGTCATACTCTCTGTTTGGAAATCGAGGCATCTAAGGGTAACAATGTCTTAGCTAAACTGAATAAGGCGGGGCTGAAGCCTTGGCTGGCTGGATATGTTTCGCTTTCTTGGTAGCCCAGAAGAATAAATGATTTGGCACGTAATTTATATTAAGAGCATCTCTTTTGCCTAGCTTGGCTTTCATTTACTGAAAAGCAATGTTTGGATACTGATACTTCAAAATACTGATTTAGTTCAGTAAGAACAAACAAACAGAAAATCTATGCTGTGCTGTCGTAAACTTCCCTTTTCATGTGCTGGAGAGTTTTGTTTGGTTGTGCTTTAATACAAACCCTAGATTCTGGAAATGAGCTAATGACATTAGCCTTTGGAGCTTGACCGTGAGAGAGTTAACATTCCTGTGTAGAGATCGATACAAACTTAGATTATGCTCTGCACAGGGGTCCGCCGGTTCAGAGCCTTGTGCTTGGAGGTAGCACTGCTAATTTGCAGGGGAATTTGCATGGTATGTTTGCACTAGCAGATGGTATTGCAGTAGCAGAGCTTTGCACCAAGAGAGAATTTGGAGCCATTAAGCACTCAGTGGAGCAGCTCAGTAGTCTGTATTGTTAATACAGAATCATGATGACTTTTAACGTCTTCACATGACAAACCAGCATTGTTTTCTGTTTTAAATCTGGAAATGATTTTATCGTGAACATAACTCCATTTGCAGAGCCATTTTGTTGTTTCTGTGAAGTAGAGTCTTAGAGCTATATAACCTTTCCTGGAAGCCCTCAAGGGCCAGATGCTACGATGCTATGACTGTAACGTGACCAAAATGCAGTTCTGTTCTCATAGCTGCAAGACAAACGATTTGGTCATAAAGTTTGTATCCACATACATGTAATGGTACAGGGCTGACAGCTCTCTGCAGATGCATACTTTTCATTTGACTAAAATATACTTCAGGGGTAATAGGCTCACATCTGGAAGCATGTGCATTCCTGCCATAAGACTGGAGGAAAATTCATTATACTTTGGCAGTGTTTGTATTTTCATTACATTGAGATGGTCAACTGAAAAAAAAAGAGGGAATTTCCAAGTGACATTCCAAGGTGGTATGACCACTGATGAGATTTATTAATAAGAAAGAGACCCCAATGACACAGAAGACCAATGAGTATAGCATGTAAGAGGAGATCAGGAACAAATGACATGACCAAGGCAACCAGAAAAGATTTAATATGTTATACTATACTGAAAATAGCCAAAGTAGATAAGGGAACCTACTGCACAGATGGGGAAGATAGAGCTTAAAGAGCAGTGGAGACCACAGAAATGACCATAGTCCATTTTCATTTCAACCACTCACGGGTAGGTGATGAGTCACCTCTTCCAGAGCTCTTTGATTTATTAATGAAGCGAGTTTCCTTCTATGGAAATGAGATCCAGGAGACCTGCCAAAGAGGGAGGAAGAGTGTGCAGACATCTTTGTAAACTCTGTGGGAGGGAAGAGGAGGAGGATTTGGCTGGCTGGGGGGAACCTACTAGGGATGCAGAAGGCAGGGGAGAGAGTGAATTAAGCTATTTCTCAGAAAGGTGAAAAATACAAAGACATTGTCAGAATTTGTGATATAGGAGGGATGGAGGTAAATGAAGCATTCTGAATTTTACACTTATTTTTATGGATGATAAGTGCAGAAAATTTTACTCTTGAAACTACGCTACTCTAGTAGGTCACTGGAAGGTCATCTGTCCAATAAGTTACAGAGTTATGTTAATTTGTTCCACATTGGGCCTGAAGTCTACAATTAGGTGAGACAGAATTTTATGGAAACTTCTTTACTGAAGTAAAACTCAGATATTCAGGTCAGGTCATTGCGTGGTCTTTCTGAACCTGACCAGCAGTCCTGTCTGAGAGCCTGGGAACCATTAGGTAGAAAGATGCTGTTGAAATGCATATTAATTCTTCTTTAAAGTTTTACTTTTTTAAAGTATGGGGTTTTTTTTAAATGAAAACGTCCCCAGTTGATAATGTTCCCATATATTATAACTGAAACAAAGCCCATCAAAAGAGCACCTCTAACCAAAATGTAATATGCAGAGCTACATACGTTTACGTGCCTGTCTACTGTTTGCACCACTGGGGAAAAGGACAGGTTGCTTAGAAGCAACAGACCTTACTTAGCTGAAGTGCTTGAGGCTTTGAACTGAAGTGTCTTTGTATGTGGATGTGTGGATATCATTGCAAATGTGGACTACACTGGTGTTAGCAGTATACCAGGGTAAAGTTCTCTGTAAAATAGTCTTTAATCATATACCTGTAGATCAGATAGAATTTATGCTTCATGCTCCCTCATCCACCTTGTCAAGCATCCATTCTGATTGTTAAAATTCAGTGTCTAAAGCTGATGTTTAATGGAACCAACAGAAAACTAACCTGTAAAAATGTTTTTTCAGTTCTGACTAAGGCGCCTGAGCCCAAATGCTTTGGATTCCCCGAAGCTGGTTTCCATGTGGAGTTTTGCAGATCAGGCCGAGTTATTGGCCAGGCATTCTTCATCCCCTCTAGCTGAGGTAAAACATTCCTTATCTTCACAGAATCATAGAATCAGTAAGGTTGGAAGGGACCTCTGGTGATCATCTAGTCCAACCTCCCAGCTCAGCAGGGTCACCTAGAGCATGTTCATGTTTGTTATATGGATTCCTTTTATTTTTTTCCATTTCCTCCACTTCTTGAATAATCCTCAATTTCTTGGTAGCCTTAGTTTGAATCATTTTAAGTTTATTATTTCAGCTTTCAAAGGTGATTATTCTGCGTTTAGTAAACAACCATGGCTATGCACTTGCTCGCATTCCTGCATAATAACTCTCTGCCCCTATTTTATTGCTTATGGAATTGCTTTCTAATCCTTTTCATGGGTCTCTTTTTAAATTGCCTTCTTATATAATAGATAATAACATTTGTTATAAAACGAAAGTAAAACCAATTAAATCTGCCTTATTGTACTTACAAAAGATTGATGTGTGTAAAGTTTAACGGCTTATTTGGGGATTTTAATCTAAAAGTGCCCTGCAATAACATTCTGTTGTGTTCTGGGAGCTAGCTGTAATAGAGAAGCCACTGCCTGCAGAGATGCTGAACTAAATTAAAGTATTGTGTGCTGGTATTCTAGCATCTGCCTCGTACGTTAATCTCTGGAAAATGCTTGAAAATACCCTAAAGTAGCAGTCATTTCTTTGTTTAAGTTTGAAAGCTTTTTGTATCTGTTCTCATTAATGCTGTAGTGCAGAAGATCCACTGTTTAGTAAATGAATTGAACAGAAGCTTCGGCAAATGAAGAACAGATTGCAGTTTTCCCATTTCTGTCTCCATTATATTTCTGGTGTTTGCAAAGGGTTTATATTTGAGCTCTTGGGACCTAGGTTTTACTATGCTTGCATCAGCATATGCGTTCCTTGCTAGAAAGGAGAAAAACACAACAAAATGAATACTGCAAAAAATGTAAATATTTTACTGTCTGAATGATTATGGATTTCTTGACTTTGTCTTCTATAGTCTTTCTCTTGAGTGATACTTATGTGTAAAGGCTAAGTATGTACTTTACCTGAAAGATAGCTTTTGAAAATGCCATGTCTTCATTAAGTCTCTTATTTTTTTTCTCCTTTATAATGTTTTCATTCATCGAGCCCTGGATCTGAAACAGTACCATGTGATTTGCAATTGTACGTGACATAAATAGTTGAAGCTGTGAGAGCAGCGAGTAGTAAACAAACAGACTGTAGGCAGTAATGTATTTGAATACAAGATTTTTATGCATGAATAATCCATGAGTTTATAAAAATTAGTCTGCTTATAGGCGCTTTCGGAATAGAAGAATGATTTAATTCACTAAATGAGCTATCTTCTATTTCAAGAACGGTCCCAAGAAAGAGAATAGTTGTGACGTACAAACTTGACAAAGCTAGCAGTTGCTATTTCAGAAAATAAAACATGGGTTTGTTAGAACAGGGCCCGCAAATAGAGCACGTACCTCCTAGAGCGCTTCCCGAGCCGCCGCTCGGTGCCGTACGGTCCTAGGCCAGCTCCTGGGCTGGGCTGGGTGGAGAGGTCGCTGCTTCCAGCTGCTTGCCCCGTCCCCTGGCCGGAAAGGCGGCTGGAATCCAAGTGTCCCGCATGCAGCAAGAGCGCCGGGGCAACCAGGGCAGAGTGTAGTAAGGTCTTTTATTATACAAAGAGGCCAACGTATATTTGTAAATCCAGCATGAAAGAGTGCAAATGTTTCAGAAATAATGACTGATTTGTGGTATTTCTGAGCCTCTCTTAACTGTTTCTCTGTAGCCAAAAATATTTGTTGAATTTGAAGCAGATTATATCCATAGTTTCTGCCTGATTTGAAAATTATTTTTATAGCTAAGGGGGTCGTTTCTTCCTGCAAACAAACAAAAAATCCATCAATTCCCTTCCCATCTGAGCTCTTTTCTGCTTCTGATCTTGCATCTTTCTTTTATGGTTTGTAATGAGTTCTATGTGCCTTTCATGTGAGTTGTTGTGTACTTAACAATACTTAGAAGGAGGATAAATTAGTATCTTAGAGTGCTTGCAATAAGAAAGGCCCTTTACTAATATTAAGTAGGAATAGTAAAAGCTAGTTTTAAACTGCTTGCAAAGGAAACAATTGGAAATGAGAAGTCAGAAAAGGATTGTGAATAGAAAATAATGAAGGGATTAGAGTGTGGTAGTGCTTCAAACTGAGGTTCCTTATATGTATTTAATTAAGAGTCAATAAAGTAGGATTTAAATGTATGTAAACTGAATGCAGTAGAACCTTGTTAATTTGCACTTTAATAATTTGCAGATCTTATAATTCATGAAAAAGAAAAAAAATAGAAGCTTTATTCTGCTCCTAGCAATGGTTTAAAACCAGAGGCTATAGTGAAATTACGTATTATTAACACTTAGCTTCTTTGGCAAGTATACCAGAAAGCCGTGGCTAGTGTGTGAGACTGCATTATAAAGGATTAAGGCTGGGTCACCGTTACTAAAGCGAAGTACATTTTACAGTGTATTATCTTCACGTTCCTACTCATTCACATGGCACTGAGCGTAGCTCCCTAGGATTTTCACTAATTTGGAGTGGGTCATAATTAAGCACTTGCGGCGGGTCACAGATGCACTGGTTTGCAACAGCTCTCAAGCATTAAGAAGACGAACCACCAGCACCAACAGCCCAGAAGCCTGGTCGCGGAAGCTTTTGAAAGTGCTTGGAAATCCCTTGTGATTGCTCAGGTTTTCTCTTCTGGAGGTTTTTGTCAGTTCTGAAGTGCTGCAGGAGGTCACCGCTGCCACTGTTGCGCTTCACGGTGTCTGCGGGACGATCCACAGCGTTCACGGATCGCTACGGCTAAGGAACTGAGAAGAGGCTGCTGCAGGTCGGTGTCTTTCTAAAGCGAATCCCTATCGGTCAGCTCCTGTCCGTTTTTTTTCCTATAAATTTAGGTCTTTCAGGATGATTTCATTGCCCACTCTGATTTTGTGCAGTATATCCAATCAAGTTGTTCAGCGATGTGTTTTAATCTCTCTTCCTTTAGATTTATTTACAGATCAGGTAAATTCAATTTCATATCACTCTGTGATACCATAGTTGGCCCTAAAATATTACTTGACTGTGATTTTTCAGCCACTATGTTATTCTGTTACGTGTAATATTTTCAGCTTCCCTTTGGTGAAAAGGTTCATACAGAAACTAGTAAATATATTACTAAAATCCTAGAGAAATTCTAAACATACTTCACCTCATTGATTCATTCATTCATTTAGTATTTAGATTGCAAAATTAAATATATTTTACTTATGAACACATTGTTTCTGAACTGAAATATAAATCATTGCAGATTGTTTGTCACCACAGTATTCTAAAATATTTTTTTTTCAATTCCTGTTGTGTAATTTGACCTTGAGGTGCTGCAGCAAGATGAGTGACCTTGAGGTGCAACAAAATCAGAAAAAAAAAGAGAAAATCACAATGTGGCTATTGGATGAAGATGTTCTAGTCTGCATTAATCCTGGTGCTCTAGTTACCTGGAAACTGCCTGTCTGGTTGTATGTGAAAACCTGGAGCATGTGTCACTGAGCTAAATTTTGTCATCTGCCAGGTAATTACAGCTCGTGTTATCTTCAGCAAGAAGTTGCCCATGTAAAGCTGTGCTCAGAGTGTTCCCGTTTGCGTGTGTTCGCCCGTGGTTTGTGTGTTTAATCACAAATGCTTACCTGCAGCTTTTGTTTTGCAGCTAAAAGGCCCATAGCAACGTGGAGGAGCTGGCATTTGCGTTGTGATTCCACTTAAACTGAAATTAGCATGAGCTTATGTTCAGTAGCTGATGTTTAATGTATGGCAGATGAAATGGTACTTTGATAAACTGACTCCAAGGATTGTTATGACATTTCTTGTCTGCATCCTACAATATGATTAAACTGCAGTAATACTGTGTGATTAATAGCGTTAGTTTTATCATACGCCGTACCTGCCTGGCATGGGAAACTAATCAGTTCGCCTTTTAAGGCAAAACTTTAAAAAGAAAAGAAAAAAAAAAAAAAAAAAAAACCTCAAAGACCATACAAAATAAAAAATACTCCCTAAATAAACCTAACTGGTGTGGGAAAATAGCAAGGATGCTATTTACACGGTAGGCCATATGCTTCTGAAACTCGCTGCTTTATATTTCTGCTTTATTTTATTTTGCCTTGCTTTGAAACAAGTTGTCTCTTAGAGATAGCACTAAACCAAAAGCCTTCAGAATCTGGAATACTGTGGCTTGCACTGCATATTATTATCAGCAAAGCAATAATAATAATTAAGGATCTCAACCATGACAGGTGTTGCAGGGATTGGTCAGCTAGTGCTTTATTAATTTATTAATTTATTTATTAAGTATTGGTCCTTTGAGCAAATATAGGTTACTACAGTTCCATTACACCTGCGTTGCTAAAGCTCTAGCAAGAAATTAATAGGCAACTTAAGTGCATACCTTTTGGATGGTCTGTGTTTCTAAAAACGTATCTCATGCTACACACTTGCCCCAAGGCTCCTTTGGGCAGAAATTGGTGTGCTTGTTCTGTACGAGCATTTTCCTCCAAAACAGCAGAAGAACAGTTCATCTTGTCAAGAAGCTTTTGTGCTACTTCTGTTGCAAATGATACTTCTTCTCTTTACCACCTACCTTTGCTTCCTGCTGTGTCCTGCAAGGAAGTCCTACTAATGCCAAGTAGTAGCAGGGAACTGTATGAGAGTGGAGAGATGCACTCAGAAAAGCTGTAATCTCGCCAGCCCAAGCATTAGGAATTCCCTGCAGCACTCCCTGGCAGAGAGTAGATGAGTAATAAGACAAAAGCACTATTCTGGCAAGGAACTTCTCAAGTATATAATTAGCAAAGGTGATGTAAAAGAATCGTAAGTATGAAAATATGAAATTAAGTAGGGCTAAATACACAAACCTGCTCTGACCGTTGGTTACTGTTAGTGGCTTTAAAGCAAGAATGACTGGGCAGCACCAAGTTCATTTTATTCAGCTGGTGACCCATAAGGCAAATGCAACTTCCATAATTTTTCAAAAATACTCTTTTACCAGTTGGTGCTGAAAAGGGTTTTTTTCTGTCCTTGGGAGCTTGTGTCTCCAGAAGTTCAGCTTTCAGCAATTACTTGGGAACTTCTGCCACAACTGAGAACACTGCTCAGGCAAACCACTTTACATGGCCAGCAATTTTCTAGCATGCACCTGTGATGGTGCTGGGAACCACCTTCATGCTTGAGATTTAAGGCATGGGTGACAATTTTTTTAATTGTTACATATATATGTATGTGAAGGGTATGTATATATACCTTAATACTGTTGGTTTTTAGCCAATTTTATTTTTTATTATAAGTTATAATTTAACTTCTACATCTTTAAAATATGGAATTCCTCATCATAGTCAAGATTTTCAGTCTTTTTTTATTTTTTTTTAATTGTATCACCTCACTAACTATCAGTAACTTAGGATTTATGAGGTTTATTCTTTTTGGTTTTAATACAATTTTTTCTGCTAGGATTAAGCTCAAAATACATGACTTCATGTTGTTACCGGTTAGTTGCATTCATGAGTAAATTAGTGTGTCTCATTCCCTGTCACTGATTTTTCTATTGCTAGCAATTAAAATTGCAGAAGTGTTTTTAATGCCTAAGATTAAGCAGATATTGGTGGACACATCACCTTTAGACACAAATTTGGCAGGTAAATTTTAATTTGAATGACTGATTCTGTGTAACTTGTTAATTTTAGTTTTACTTACCTTTCAGGTGTACTTAAAAGGAAGATGGATTATGAAAATGTTTACCACAATTTATTGGCATACATCACTGTAGTGGCAGCAGTTAAGAGAAGAAGCTCTTCATCTGGACAGATGTGTGTAATGGCCGGTATCAAAAGTTGTTCACTTGTCCCCTAGGACTATAACCTGAAAGCTATTACTAAGTTTATTAGCTGAAATGACTCTTTTTATCCTTTGGTCTAGCTACTTTGGGTCTTGTCTGTAGTGAACTTTGAAGCATGTTACTTATCTGATCAATGGCTTATTCTATACGCTCCTGAAGCTCACTGCCGTCTTGCATGTCTCCACACCCCTTCTCTGATGCTGCTACCTTGGAGTGATCTTCCTAATTATAGCACATTTTTTGAAGGCACATTGCATCTTCTGTCCTGCCAGACACAGTCCTCAGAGTCTCAGTAGGTGGAGAGCAGCCAGATGTAATTTTGCAGCTGCCTTGTGAAAATCCCAGTGGCTCAGACCTTGGTGCAGGCAGTGCTTACAGAAAAATCCAAACTTTCGGAACTCTTACAGGACCCATCCTGAGCCTTGATATGTTCCCAGATTCCTGAGGATAATAATAGGTGCATCCTCTGTGAAGAACAGGCTTGCATATGGCCTTTAGGGACTATGGAATGAACTTGAATCTGTCTCAAGGATGCAGAAAATGCTGCTTTCTTAGCTTTCATTCGTAAGTCCTGCAAACTGTCATTCACTCAAATACAGTTTTAAAATATGTACGGATGGTTTTTAGAAACATCTGTATCTTTCTTGGGCAAAGAAAGCTGTAAAAGTTATTTCCAACAAGTTAATCATTATTTTGTTAATCACCTTTGAAACTTTCAATCACCTACACAGCTGAACAGATTAATCTGAAAGTGATATATAGAAATAAATCCATCAGAAAAGAAAATGTTACTTCCTGATTTGTCCATAAGGAGAAAACGTGCAAATATGCTATTTGCCATTCTTGCCTGAACTCAGATTATAAGGCTTTATACTGTACTGTACTTCAATTTTTCTCTCCACTCTAGACTTACGAGTATCAAAGGAAAAAATTGTTTTAAGCCATTTTGTGCCCATCTAAATACAGGCCAAACCTCATCCTGGTATAAAAATTGAGCTGATTACAAGCATATCCAGTGTATTTCTGGCTGTTTGAGAGGTGGTTCAAGTACTGAAGTGTTGGGTTTTCCCACACAAATAACCAGACAAAGACTGCCAAAATGCAGGTCTAGTACCACGACGTGTGTGTTTTCTCTACCCTTGGGGAATATTCCTAGAAGAGTTGAAGCTTCTCTGAAAATTGTTTTGCACTGTTGGAGCAGCTCAAAGCTGCTGCTTAAAAATGAGTCGAGTCTGTTGTGTCCAACAACAGATGCCTGCACTCCTGAACTGCATGAGTTCACATCTACCAAAATACATTTGAATGGGGTCCTTTTGCTCACATCATTTACTGTTCCACCCAATTTAGTCTATCGGTGTAGGTGCCAGTGCTGAGTGTTATAAGAAGGGTGCACTACTCAGCACCAGGGTCCTGGGGAATCTCTCAGACAAATGATGTATGCGTTTCTTCCCAGAAAATTTCAAAACTGATTATGAATAATACAGAGAGCGTCAAGAGTGTCTGTTAGATTTAGCGGAAAGGGCAGTTAGCTGGGAGTTGGAAGTTAGGAATTTTTATGCTGTACCTCTGAAAGGGGGATAGGTATAACCTGCTACATTACTCTGGGGAAGTTACTTTGCTTGGTGCATATGTTTCTGCTCCTGTCTCCCTTCCTCCTCCCCACCCTCCTTTAGACTGTAAGGTTTTTGTAATAGGATGATTTTCTGGTATATTCTCAATAGCCTGATAAGTGGACCTGTCCACTGTTAGACCTAGTGGGATTTTTTTATACTACAGTTAAAATATTTTTAAAGAGGCTTTGGCAAATGTAATGTAAAACACACTGTTAAAACAGTTCACTTGCATGTTTCCTCAAGTTTCTGCATCTCTCTGGTTAACACATAGGTTTACTTTTTAATATCAAAGCTAAACCCAGTCAAATCCAATGTTCTTTTCCATGTTTCTCCCTCTTCCTTTTCAATGTTCCTTACAACATGCTAAAAATCCCTGGGTTCTATTGCCTTTCTTATATGTCATTAAATGTATGGATTACTCCTATTTTCACTCGGAAGAAATTTACCTAGGCTGTTCCTGGAGTGAGAGCAGCTTTGGGGGGGCTTTTCCTGTCGGTTTCCCCCGTTCAGTCTTTCTCCACTGTCAGGAAAGTGGACAACAGCCCCATCGGACGCCTGGGGAAGCTAGTGCCCGGGAGGGAGCTGCCGTGTCTGGGCATGGGCACCCGTCTCTCAATGCGAGAATTCTGTAGTGAGCTCTCTGATGAGGTTCTGTAGTGCTTTCTTGCTGGATACATGTTTAATTTCCTTCTCAACCGTCTGGTACGTTTAGCACTTGGAATCGAGTTTCTTTCATTCAATTCAGTCCAATCAAAGGTGGCAGCTGTCTTGTCTTCCTAGCCTTATTGTCTTAATGCAAATTCACACAGCTTTCGAAACAGCATTATCTTCATGGCTTTACTTTTGCCTGTTCAGATGATTGTCTCAGCCCCTCTCCCCCCAAAAACAAAACAAAACAAAACAAAACAAAAAAAAAACAAAAAACAAAAAAACAAAACAAAACAAAAAAACCAAAGCTCCCCCACCACCACCAACAAAAAAACAGCAAACAAAAAGAGCCTCATTATGTTTGTGAGAACATTTGCTTTCTTAAAACACTTGAAACTAATTTTATCAGGCCATTTCTCCAGAGGGTTTCTGATCTCATCTTTCATTAAAATCTGCCTGACCTCACTTGTCAACGAAGGTCAGACATATTACTTTATAGTTCCCTAGCTTCTCTTTCGCTAAGTGGCATCCTCTTTGCTGCTGCTCTTCTGTTCAGGGAGCTACTTTTCTTCTAGCCATAGTTTCTTCTACTCCTTTTTAAGGAAGGAAGGTAGAAATGAATCCATCTCCAGAACTCAGCTTGACTGACTTTTAATACACAAGCACTATCTGCTCTGGGCTGCTTGCTCTCGCCTTTAGTCTTCCCTTTGCCCCTTCTCTAGGTGTGCAGCCCTATCACCCACTGCCAGACTTGAGGGTGCTAGTTAAAAAGGTACAGCTGCCGCTTCATTTTAAAGGGGAAATTACAGAAGTGTGTCTTAGCCGTTCAGAAAGCCGTGTGTCACTTCTTGATGTCGGTGCGGAATTGGAGCCCTGGATGCTGGTGGTATCTGGATATTGGCTTTACCAGTAGCAGTTCAAAGCCCTTGATTCTCTTTCTTCTGCCACGTTTTATTTTTGTGTGTTTCTAAATGACATCCTTCTGGTGGGCTTGAAATTCTCCTCTGGCATGTTCATGATGAGTATTTTTGTGCAGGCTGGATATTTCTGACCTTGTGACTTTAACCCAGTCCGTGCTGGTTGTTACCTACATTTCTTGTAGAAAGCAGGTATTAAGGTTGGTTGTGAGCCTAGGCCAAAATGGAAGACTTAGACTCAACATTTTTCATTAGAATTTTACTCCCCTTAAAAGGACAGAGTTTTTGTTTTTTGCTTAGTCAAACCAAATTTCTGAGATAAGTATGTGCTGTGTCTGTCCTCGTTTTCAATCAAGATATGAATCTAGGAAGGAGAAGCTTCTCCAAACTTTGCTACAACTCTCATCCTAGCTGAGTCCATATGTAACTAGGAATGCAAATATCTGCTTGCTTCTCCTGCTTCATTTCAGACAAGTTTGGAAGGTAATTTGTTTCTTTTTGAGAATTAGGATGCCATATCACTGCTTTGAATAAAACAGCACCTATAATTACATGAGTCTGTGTTCACCCAGCGTGTTGGTATCTTCTCCTGGAAGATATATTTCTATCTTAGGAATCAACCAGCCAGTCATCCTTGTTGATATCAGGGCAAACAATTCATTTATCTCTGTCCATTCTATCAGTAACGTTCAGGCCGTTGCTCCTTGACCCTCATTTGATCCCTGAATTTGCCCATACAGCAAATATGTGTTACTGTGTCATTGCTGTTGAAGGACTTCTTCCTTTTTTACAGCCTCTGCACCCCTCCTCACCCTGCAATTTATCTTTCTTGTTGTCTCAGGTTAACTCTATCATCTTTACTGTCACTTTTGTTTACTTATTTATTTATTTATTACTTTTTTCTCTAACTACCTCTTAGTTATGCCTTACTCTGTCTATCTTTGTCCCTTTCCCTGTTGCTGCTATATTTATCAATGAAAGGCTCATCTCACCCCAGGACACAATCAGTACTTCTCTTTTGTACCCTTGCTGAGAACTTGAAAAATGTACTTTGCAGAAATAAGATGTTTTGTGCACTTCAGGGCAAACTAGAGGCAAAAATCCCATCATGTTTTAAAAAGATGCACATCTGATATCCAGTATAGCACTTTGAAAACTGATGCCCATGCCTCTATTCTTCATTTAGGTCATGAATTATCTGTGATTGTATATGGTTACTGTTGCATCAGTAGGGGGGATTTTAATTTTCTCCTCTTTTCTTTTTAACAGCTCTTACCCTCTCTCTTTCAGATAACCTAAGTAATGGTTCTACTATATTTAATTCAGAGGCGAAGTCCTCCCTACATCCTCTGGACACAGGATCACTCTTAACAGCTCTCTCCTCCTGAGGTCTGCTTTCTCCGCTTGGGAGGGAGGAAGGCTGTGTGTATTGTACAACACACAACAGGTGGGGTACAGGCATGTCTGCAGTTCTTGGAAACGCCAGCCAGGCAACTGTCACATGCTGTTACTAAAAATTGCATTTCTGTAGGTTCAAAAACCAAAATAGCTCCCTTCCCCCAGCCTTCCACCATGACTTAGATACAGAAATCACGTCAATGCCTCCTTTTTAAGGTATAGTGTAAAAATACAATAGGAGCAAAAGTCCAAGGCTACAAAGAGTTACCACAATGTATTTATCCAATTCGCTGTTTTTTTTCTTGTAGCTTTGCATTATCTTTTGTCAAATCTGTTGTGGCATCCCACTTGACTAGCTTTTAAGCTCTCAAGTGGTTTCCCAGTTTCTATGCATTTCGCTGCCTAACCAGGCAAACAAAACTCCACTGTAGGTTATTAAGGTATGCTTTAAGCTTGCCTGTGGTGCTAAGTGCTCCTTGCTCTGTAGATGCTGCACTGAGCAAATGCTTTTATTTTTTATTTTTTTAGAAAGCTAAATGAAAAATTCTTTTTTTCATTTAAGTTATGGTGGATGATGATTAGCAAATAGGATGGAGCTACCTCTATTTCATGCTGCTGTTGAATGACTGAGAAGGGAAGGTGGTGGGAAAACATGCTGAGTGGCCCTGTGATCCCAAACCTGAGGTGGTCACCGGCAGTTGGCAGGATTTTGGATGATTATAGGAAACTTAAAGGAAGTTGCTGGCCAAAAATCATACACCTATGTGAGCCTTCAACTTTATGTAACGCTCAATCCCACTGAACTCTCTCAAGAGGAGGTTTCAAGTGCCTCCAGTTTCTTAAGGCTGTGGCCTGAAGCAGAGGATAAAGGATCGTGTTCCAATGTTACTAGATTTATGTGGTTTGCCTTAGTTGTGGTCCGTTAATTATGCCATCTTCTTGCAGCATTAGTTTGAAAAGCGCTTGATAGGCGGAGGTAGTTACTGTTTGCCCTGCTGCTCTGATAGCTGAGAAGCTGTAGCATAACTTGCTACTTTCTTCCCTATTTTTTTCTTTTGTGCTGTTTTTTTTCAGTAAGATTGTGCTTTACTCTCGAGAGCAAAGCAAACAATGAAACTGTTCAAAAACAACTGTAATGGGGATGGAATCCTCTTCAGGAGAGGAAAAATTTTGCTGCATTTCATTAGAAGTATCTTCTTTGTATGAGCAAAGCCTGTGCCTCCAGTGTCATGTTATGGTGACCAGGAGGCCATCATCTTTTGTTCTCAGATTGTCTTTCTTGTTGATCACATCTAAAAATAAGAACTCACCTCTCAAGGTGTTAGTTCATATGTAACATGCTTGGATCACAACCTATCAGCTTTTTCTGAAATGTGTGTTGAACTTTAACACTACTCGTTGTCACGCTATCATCTCACTAAATTATGGAATTGCTTGTACTTCAGCAGAGTATCAAACAATCTGATCTCTGTTAAATTGCCAGCTGCAGTGCGGGGCATGTGTAATGCATCACTAATATGCCTATATTATTTTTAGGTATAGACTAGTCTATCTTTGTTTTTTGTGGATTTCATTTCAGTTTTATAATTAACCCTGGTTCTGAAATTTGGGGGAGGAGGGGAAATGCCCTATGTAGTGGCCAGTTGGATACTGTCATGTGTTTGAAAATGTTGCTGCGATGATAACTGTGTTCACATGTTTCTGTCTGTCAGTGTAATGTATAGTGTCTTGAGATCTTAATCTGTAGATTATTTGATCCAACTGAGTGGGTTGGCTCATTCAGTTGATATAATTTATTATGTCATGGCCTACCTGGGAGTTTTAATTTAAATGTTATTGGTCTAATTGCCTTGAATGGCTCCGTCTGTCAAGTCAGTAAAAACTTGTGAGAGTTTGCTGCTTTATTTGTATGTCATGACCTAATTCTTTCTATTAAAAAAAAATGCACACAGATAATACAGTAGTCATACAGTATATTTAAACCTCTCTACTGGAGCTTTTTAAATTTAAGTGCTCAATAATTAGTAGTTTTTTATTTAAAGGGACTAATATATTGTAAAGTTAGGAAGCATCAGATTTAAAGTCTCTGCGTGAAGACAGACATCTACTAGGATTTTCAGGAAGGTCTAAGAAGGTAAGAGGCACGTTGAACCAGTTATATATGTCTGATCCATTATATACGTTTGAAAATCTGGCCAGGCACTGATATGTGCTTTTGGATACCTAAATATTTTCAAAAATAACTATGATAGGTAGGCAGCCTGTATTTCACTGGCAATCAGAGAGACTTAGCTTTAACAGCATTAAGTTAAAAAATCATTTTGAAGTATCAGGCCTCACATCACAAAAGCAGGTTTTGTTTAGTTGTCGAGGGGTTTTTGTCTAGCACTAAAACTTGAAAAAAGTTTATTGGAGCTATTCAAAGGATATGAAGTTGTAAATGTTTTTTCAGAAGTGAGGCATGTAGGTGCAGAACTATCAGGCATAAAAAGTTCTTAAGAACAGAAAAAACAGGTGCTTTTTGCTTTCGAATGATTAATCTAAATCCAAAAGTAATATTTTTTTGTGTCTAAGTATGAATTTGCCTCACTTTTCAGTATAGAGCCAAACCTTTACTCTTTATATGTGTGTCATTAAAACCCTCTCAAAATATTTCTGATAACTTTTTGCAATGTTATTTTCAGGAATTGCTCAAAGGTGAACTTGCACAGTAACATAACTTGGCATTGTGAATAATCAAGAAATGAGAAAAGAGATGTATGAACATGCTGTCACAGAAATTATCGCTCTTGTAATTGTTTGGTTTGAAATTATCTCTAGTTTAATCTGAAAATAGTACTGAAAAGCTGTGGCTGTTTAATCCATCGTTTGTTTGGGGAAAATGGTGATTTATTTGACGTGATTCATTTTCATCTATGCTTTTCTAGATTTTTTGGCTAATGTTTGAATGAGCCACTGACATATGCAGCTAGAAACATTAATATGGAAGATAACATACTCCATTTTAAAAGGAAGAACTGAAGATAGAGTTGAAAGCTTACTGTTCCAAAGTTTACAGTTGTGCAATATTTCTGGTTGTATTATTATTTTAGTCTGAGTTGACTGGACTGTTCAGAATTTGAGCTGCGAAGGCTAATGATAGCACTCTTCGTTCTACTATTTGTGGATGTTTCAGATGAAATGCATGTGCAGAGACCTGTGCCCTTTGAAGATTAAAGAGCTCAAATACGGAGAAATAGAGATTGACCTTGTCTCCTGTGCCAAAATTCCCTTCTTTTCTCACTGCTGTACTTTGCTGCCTGACTTAGCTTGTGAAAAGTCCTCTAATTAAAGATAGTAGCAGGAGGAGTACTATGACTTTAAATTTCATGCCAGATAATTCCTAGCCCACGTGTGTTATGATGATTAATTCCTTTGTTTCAAGGAACAAACTTACTTTAGTAAATGGGAGGGGGGGGCGAAATCAGTCATAATAGTACGTTCTCCATGTATCAGGTATATCTCTGATTCTCATCTGTTGCTGGAATTAAAATTCTGATCAACCTGAACTTCAGTTCATGGGATTTAGGAGAAATACTTTAAGCAATCAATGAAATACAATTTTTTCCTGGTCTGTTGTGCAGTAATAGGAATGCAACTAACATACTTAAAATTACATATTAAACTTTCCTCTGATAATTTTAGTTCATAGCTTCTCTTTAGTTTTGCTCACCCTCATCTTATATTTCCATACAAGTGATGACAATAAGTGGATGAAGCATGCTGAGATACCACAGCACCAGGGGTCTAGAGGGACATGCAGGAACAGTCTCGCTTAGAGTTCAGATGACTGTCCATCGTCTTAACCCTTGTCAAGTTTTGTCTTTCGTTACAGATCTACTCACTATCATCTGTATCTTTGCGGTTGTTCTGTGGAGGCGATTCTGAAGTGCTGTTCTTTGGCAAAATAGTATGATAAATTGCAGATTACTGAGCATAGTATATACCAAAATGTGTGTGTATCTCAGCATTACTAAAGACCTAGGAGAAGTTACATTTGTGTTCTGCAGGCTTTCAAATATCAGAAGTGAATTTGTTTCATACTTGAGTGTAATTGAGTCTTTGAAAAGTTTCACTTGAAGCACTTGATGACTTGGCCAGAGCTCTTAAGTGGTTGAGGACTTTCTGTCCTAGTCAGATTTGGACTTTCCCTGTATGTGTAGGTGGCTTAAGCATCCTGGCTTGTGGCTGACAAGGTTTGAATCTTTCTCTGCATTTCTGCTGTGACTGTTCCACCTTCAAATTAAATTCAGTCAGTAGCTCAGCCTTGTCTTCCTATCTCCGAGGTGAGTGCACTAGCTTTCTGGTTTCTATAGTTAGATCTCTTCCTTTTAGTGAATATTGGCTTATTTCTACAAAGTAGAATGTTCCAGCAGAAAATATTGCACCAAACTCACCTGAAAGAGTCTGAGTCCAGTAAAGCAGAGACTTGAAACTCTTCCTCCCATTTAGACCAAATAATCTCTTCTAGACTTTGTGCTGAAATGAATGTTCTCGTGAAAAAGTCTGGGCTGGACCTGAGAATTTCATTTCAGAAATGATACATCACACGGATAGTTTTACTTACTAGTCAAAACATAATGTCAAATGAGAAGAATAAAAAAAGCAATGTTTATTGTGCTTGTAGTTAATGCTTTCTTTATGAGATATTGCCAAGATGGTAATACAGGGGATTGTTTTATCTTATTGTATCAGTTGGAGCATTGAGATGTACCACAGGCAAAAATATGTAATTTTGTGGCAGTTAATACATCTGCATCACATCCTGTTTGAATACCAATAAATTGAAAATGTTGAATAATTTGCCTTGGAAGGGGCTGTGATCTTCAGAAGTCATTGGTCCTGGAACCGCTGTTTTTCTTTCTTATATTGCTGAATACTTTTCCCGTACATAAATTGGGGGAAATGATAATTTTCTAAATTAGTTCACAGTTTACGAATGCTTATAAAATTTGCTGTAGATGACTTCATTGTGTTTAAGTTAGTCTGGTAGTATCCATTAACATTAAGTTAATATTGCTTGGTTATACAAAGCAGCAGAATATGATCTGTTAGTGGGAAATGTAATAGAAAAATATTCTTCGTGTTCATAGCTTCTGGTTTAGGTGACTTTCCAGTATTTTCACTAGTCCTTTTAAGTGTAATCTTTATATATCTTTTGTGACAAATAAGTCTCTTTATTCTCACACAATTTGGTTTTGGTAAAGGCTGTTTTATCATTTTAAATTGCCTTTCCACCTGTAACTTCTTAAAATTGGCATTTTAGGCAGTTGCTATTTACAGTCATAATGGCAAGAACATTTATTGATGGAAAGTGGAACAGCCCAAGGTTGGTTTTGTCATATTGTTCAAGAATTACTGTAGTTTCAGGCTCGTGAATGGATATGTGCTATAGCAAGAGAAGAAAACACACTCACATCTTTGTTAAATCCTTTTCATGGAATCTTGTACTAAATGCTGCAGGAGTGAGTGTGATGAATGCAGTGGATAGCACAGCCTGCTGTTGTAATCAGCCCACAAAAATCATCGCTTGCAAAATGAAGCTGTTCAAATCGTACAGTTTATGGTTCTGTTGATCCAGTACATTGCAACTTTTTTCCCTTACCAAGCTAATATGTGGGTTCAACTGTTCACTGTAATGTCTAGGTCTGATATTTTTACCTCTCCTTCTCTTTTAATTTTATCGATTTTTTTCAAAGCCAGGCATTCCATAAATTCGTTATAGTAAGAAGGCTTATTGTGGAATGTGATATAATTGGCAACTGATTGTTGATGTAGGAGATTTATGTTGGCCTTACAGTTTTTATAATTGGAAGCATATGTGATTGCTAGTGTCTAGACTTGGAAACTTTTCCCAGGAAGGAGTTCCAGGTAGTTATCTAGCCATAATATGCCAAATGGCTACCTCTTAAAGGTTTAGACATGGGAAATATGTAAATGTTTCTGGCAAACTAATTATTTCATAACTTTAAGTTTTTTAAATTGCAGTATATCCTTTCACATTTAATTGTATACCCAGCTGATTTCTTTTTCTCTGGATTGTTCCCTAAACTAAACAATGTAAAAGGCAGATGCAAGCAGCCCTTAATAAGGCTGGATGTCAAAAAGCTTAATTATATAATGTGCTTAATCTGCTTGCATTAATCTAAGAATGCTTAACTTGAAATAGCAAGTAGTGCTAGTAATGCAGCTGAAGTACTGTAGTAATACCACAAGTAATAATGCATTGCCATATTTATTAAAATAATTCTATGAAATCTGGTGTGGTGTACGGAAAGTTCCATGGCACCTCCAGTTTTCTCTCCCTGGGCTGGTAGACTAATTCTGGAAAGAGAAAGGGAACGTATCGAAGGTGATGCGGTCTACCAAAGCATATGCTGATTTGATGTTGTCCTGATCCTGAAGTTTGCCTTCAGCATGCTTTGCCTATTAAAATATCCCTGGAGAAGGAAAGCACAGTTGGTTATCCCAGCATGAACGCTCTACAAATATTGTTCTGGGACCCGCGTAGCTTGTGACTCACAATGAATATTTTCAGCTCTAGTTCTGACTGTACCATAGGAAATACAAAAGAAAATAAATAATCTGCTAGGGCCTAACACGGTATGACTTGATCATTGTGGCTCAAACGGAGAACATAGCTACATTCGAAGATGTGAAAAGTCCTCTCAAATCAGATTTCATGTGCCAGATGATTGTTTCTTGTTCTTGTTTATTTGTTTTTGTTTTCTTTGGTTTGTTTTGGGGGGAGATGGGTGGGGCTTGGGGGGTTGGTTTGGGTTTGTTTTTTTTTTTTCACTGTACCTGTTAAGATAGCAAAGAATGACATATGTTACCTGGCTCTGCAGCCAAGTGCGTGGTCCAGATCATTTTCGCAGAATGCCTGACAAAATCTGCTTGCTTGCCTGCCTGCCTCAATCATTTTTCTCAACTAATTAGAAAAGTCTGCCAAGCATTGTTGGGCTAAGGCACTAATTATTCTCAAACAAATGTTTCATTTTTTCACAAGCTGGGAAGCGTCTCTATTTTAAATGACTACGTGCCAAGATGCCAGAGTAGTCAGAGTTGGAGCAGCTTTGTTTATCAATATGTCTGGAAGTCCCAGAGGACCACAGAGATAAGACTTAAAGACACTGTTTTAAAGCAAAGGAAGGTCTGCACTCTTAGGTGCTCTTTAAGGAAATAACGCTGCAATACTTCTTTTCTTGTATATGTTTTAATGAGAAATACAAGATCTATTTTCCCACTGGAAATGCTGTTTCTTGCGATATTTGTAGCTGTATTCGTTCTCAGATTCTCTTGTTTCTGGCATTGAATTAAAGGAAGTTTTGTTATGAGTCACACAAGACTGGCCTTTCTAATCCTATCTCAGGTTTCATAGCCTGCTCATCACAACTCTATTTGAGCATTAAAGACAACTCCAGCAAAAACATGAAGTCTTTCCTTATAAGACTTCCAGTTTAATTTGACCATCTGAAGAAACTTGCATGGTTTAGGGCAAGTTTATGGTTTGTTTTCCAGGCAATGGCTGTATGCCTGACTGCACCCTTCCCTACTGAGAGGTACCTGTGAGCTTCCAGAATGGTGTCAGCTCAACTGTGATCCTGAAATGTTCAGATTATATTAGTTTATTTGTGACAAGACTTACCATCTGGTAATTCAGTGTGCTATGAATATGATGCAAGTCTCTCGTAGCTGTGTCATCACGGGTATGTTATGCTTTGGCCGTTTGTCTTTCGTACCATTTGCTCCGTTCCAATAGTTGGTCTGCAGGGAGCATGTAGATTGCCGTGTTTAACAGTCCCTTTGGCTTCTGTGTGATCTGCCCATGTATCACCCACGAAAATCACAATTTCCAAGAACTGCCCTCTTCTGCTCCGTGACAGCTGGGAGCTGTAGGTTTTCAGAGAAAAAAAATTTTATTATATTCAAAGATGACAAGGAAATTCAACAGTGCATTTCGCAGCGATAATTGCAGTAGTTTACTCATGAGCTCACTCTGGAGGCTGTTTTGTAGGTGTTCAAAATATATATATACATATATATATATGTATATATATATTTTAACAGTATATAAAGGGGGAGGAGAAATGAGTTAAAATGGAATGGTAGCAGAATTTAGAACGTTTCATTACTTGATTATTTTCCAGCGCCTACCTGCATCAAAGAATATATGCGTAAGTATTAGGATATTAATCTCTACTTGAACAGTCTGTCATTCATGTTAGGGCAAATGGGCAGGTATAAAGGGTATTTGAATAACAGTTTGTATGTGTTTAATTTTTAACCTTTAACTCTGTGACATTAATTTCTTGTTGCCCTGTTCTATACCTTCTGGCTTAATTGTAGGCTCTCTCTGTAGTTTGTGGTGTGTAATTTTTTCCTCAAATTTTGAAAAATTATTTATAAAGAGGAGATACACTACATGAGAGAAAATATAGCAGTCTGTTTGTCATTTTTCCTGATAGGTGCTCTGGTGAATAATACTCGAAAGGACAGAAGTCACTTAAGGGCCCTGCAGATGTTATAACAGGGCAGAACATTTGCTTAGTGTGTTTGTCTCAAGGAAGCACATTACATTGCTGCACGTTGGCAGCATAGTTGTCTTTGTTATTCTTAAGTACACTTTTAGATGGTAATTTTGGTCTTTAAACAGCTACCAAAGAGAGAATTTCTTCCTGTGATCTACTGTGTCTACTTTCAAATCGGCCAACATACGCTACCTCACATGAAAAAAAGAGATGTAATGACTGGGAACTGGTGCTGTGGTTTGTTCAGTGAGAGGTCCTAAGTGCTGGTATCTATTAGTCTGACAAATTCGGAGTGTGTTTGATGTCTCTGTAGAATATGAAGCTACTCTTTCTGTTCAGTCTATCTGCGCTGCAAAGTAAGGGGTATTTATTCGTACAAATTTATTAGCAGATGTTATTGAAGTGTATTATAATTAACATCAGTTAAGTAAAAGGCTTTGGGCTTTTGAAAGAAGCCTAAATAAGACTTGAGTAAATGGTCTTTAGAAATACACCATAAAGATTAGTTAAATTTTTATATATGATTTGTTATAATGCAAGTATGTTGTAATTTTTGTAAGCACTATCTTTTGATTTCTCCAGCTATGTAACATATACTTGGAGTCTGTCTGAAAAGAGTTGGTTCTGCACAGTACTGGCAGCTCCTGGAGATAGCTGTGTTTACAGGGGTGCACACAGATGGGTGGTGTTGAGACAAGGTATTGCAAGTAAAACATTCCTGGTTCTCAAGAATGATGTGAGACGAAAAGAGATGGAAGAGCTGTGGATCTGTGGCATTCCTCAAGGTTGAATCCATAGTCATCTCCCATACAGCAAGGAAGGTTTTAAAATAATGATGCTATACATTAGGTTTTGAAAGACTTTCTTTTGCTGCTTTGTCCCTCTTTTTCTTCTTGTCTCTACCATTCTGTGAATTGTTATGTGCTAGGTAGTTATCACTGCTGGTTTCAAGGTACTGTCTGTCCTTGATGTGCATGCATCTTTCCTCTAACATCAGGTATCTAGTTTTGACCAGAGAATAAGCAGTTAAATATACTGGACATTTGGTAAATCATCTTTGCAGTTTCCGTATGTGAATGGCTTTGTGGATTCAGAGCTTTTCTGAGGATTGGATCAACCTGAGGCAGTATTTAAATTTGCTCAAGGTGGCTGTACCCACAAGACCAGGTAGGACCTGGTGGCTGCAAGAATATCAGGATACCTGGTGATGCAAAGATAGGGCCCGAGTCCGGTATCCTCCTAGTGATACAATACCTTTGTGCTGTGAAAGGATCACCCTGTAGGCATGTAAAATTCCCAGGGCCTCTTCTTTCAATGTGAGGATGCTTTATATCTCAAAACACTGCCAAATTTAGCTAGGGTAGTGCAGAAGCCAGTTGCACACAATAGTTACTATTTTCTGTTTCTTTTTTCGAACAAAATTTCTCCACCCTCTTTTTCTTGATAAAGATGCAAAAGGGACAGGTAAAATGTAGTACTTGTGTTGGGTCCTTCCTCAGAAGTTAACAAGGCTGGATCAGCCCCAAGTACAAATGAAATATTAGATAGAGGCGCTTTTACTTCCTTATAAGCAGAAGAGATGTTCTGGGATCAGTTTCACTCTTATTGATGTTTTGGTAAATTTAGTCTAATTCCAAATCTTAGCAAAGTTGCCAGAGGCTAATATTCAGTCCCAGTACAGGTTGTAAGTCCTTTTACTGTCATGAAAATGTCCATAAATGACTTGATTCTTCTTTCCTTGTGTAAAATTAAAAATTATGGATGATCCTCTGAGCAGAGTAAGTCCAGCTGCATGTTTTTGTACCATATTAACCTTTTCATATTGAAGATCTTAAGTTTTACAGGCAACTACAAAAAATTTTTTTTTAAGTGAAAAGCTGTATGTTCCATCCAAGAATATTTTCTATATGGTATATCTGCTTGTACAAGTTTGCAAAAGTGGAATGGAAAACTAGTGGGAGTAGCATTCCCTTGTAGCTACATGAGTGTTAGGTTGTTTTAAGTCAAGCACCTTTTATAATATGAAACCTGGTGCTTTTCTTTTTTATGATTCATTGCTACAATTATACTTGATTCAATGGAGTTTTAGTTGTATTTTATTTTGTATTTTTCTCTTTTGGAGAGAATCGCTTCAGAATTATTTTCTGATAACTTTTATTTCTCCCTTCTGCCTTCAGATGAAGATTGTTGGTTGAACGGTTGTTCAGCAGCTTGGTAGTTTCCAGCATATGCACCTATTATGTAACTATAAACAATTTTCAGCTGTAAACCGATTTAATATTGTTCATCATTTCTACTTGATCTTACTGTTTTCTTAGTGCAAATTAAAGGATATTTTGATTAAATGTAAAGGGATGGGTCCTTCATTGTTGGGGTTTTTTGTTTGTTTGTTTTATTCCTAGGAGTAAGTATATCAGCAGTATCCAAGAAGTCAGTAAATTGTTCTTTCCATAGTGTTTGGGAGGATGATGAAATGTTCTCTCAAGGGCCTCACTCTTAAATGCTTTTTCAACAGTCTGTATACTTGCATAAAGTAATTTTCACATGAGAGAACAACATCATCTTACAAAGGTTAGCCATAAACTCACCCTAAGGAGCAGGGAGTACAACAAATGCGAGATTTCAGTTGGCAGGTACATGATTGCACATAATACTAATCTAATAACACTCCCTGTGATGGAAGAAGGAGAGAAATGAGGAGGTTCACTGGTCCAGAGAGAGACGCTAGCGTTGTACCGGGAGCAGAGATAATTCTTGCTGTTCTCTGACATATTAGTGAGGCTGCTGTTGTGCTATGTGAAGTATATAGCTCTTCCCACTGTGTCACTATGTTATGTAACCCAGCAGGGCACAACTAAGAAAAGTGATTTCTTGAAAATCTTGTCAATATATTTTGTCATTTCATGACTGAGTTGCAAACATATGCTGTGTGTTTTAAGACAAAACTTTTGTCTTACAAAATTACAGTGTGCAAATTGAAATTACTGCTTGATATAGGTAGCTCATTCTATTCCGGCAACAGTCCTTCCTTTCTTTTTAGTAGAAATATCTCAGTGCTCCAACCTACAAAAATGAGTCAGCTTGATATGCAGGGTTTCAGCCAAAAATGAATTTGGTTGCAGTATATAATTGAGCAATGGAGTGAATTAGTTTTTGTATTATGGAGTTGATTTTAAAAGTTGACACTAGCATTAAATGCTCTATATTTGGAGCTCCTACTTTAGTGGCTAAAATGGACGTTTATAGATAGTGATTTGAATTCCCCCTTGTGGGTTTGGCAGATAGTCTTGAAAATTGTTTCATTTTTGTGCGCAACTTTCTTTTGGCAGGAATGTGTGTGAGGGGGGTCAATTTGTCTGTGTTTGTAGGTGCTGAAATGTTTTCTGAAGTTTATTTTTAATTTGACTTGTTTAAAAATTGTAATTTTTTTTAAATACGCTGTTGCCAAGAATTTTATTGATAACTTATGTGTCTATACTATCACTTTTCTTCGGTTTTGTGGAGATTGGTTTTATTGATGCATCACAGATTATAGTTAGAAACAAGTTGGTTAAATCTGAGCATTCAAAACCACCACTTTCTAGAAAGCTGTGCATTCTGTGGCTCCGGATATGTCATAAGAACTAGCTTATATTTTTACTAATTTGGTAAGGTAGCTAGTTTTTTAATATTTTTTTCTGCCATGTACATCAATTTTAATATGGATTTGATGTTTTAAAAGATGGTCTAAAAATGTTTTCCACATATTTGAAAAAGGACAACTACTCCGAATATAGGCAAAAAGGTTATAAAAGTTCCGGTTATTTCCAAATAAGATCCAGCTTACATGTTTTAAAACGGATCACAAAGGAAATTCATTTAAATCTGAGTTTAAAAGCTAACCTTTAAACGCTGTGAGTGGCTCACAGGTGCTCAGGCCGCGGGGACGGTAGCCTGTGTTTGCGGAGCAGGTCTCCTGGCAGCGCGAAGGAGCGGCCCTGGGGAAGCGAGCTCCGACCCGGAGCTCCCCTCTCGGCCCGCCGCGCCTTTCCCGGCCAGCCGTTCGGGCCGTGCTGGTGCCTTCGGCTGCCTGGAGTAGAAAGTTCTTGCGCGTGTAGAACTGATAAGGCAAATAAGTGCTGTAATGCGTTACTAGCCAGGCCTTCTGTCAAGTGCATTGTATTGGTACCAAAACAGTATAAAAATTGGTAACTGTCAGAGGGGAGCAAAGCCCTGTACGGAACCCCAAAGTGCCGCTTTGCTCAGCGGTGCCGTTTCCGAGAGGTTGTGGGCAAGTACAGCAGCTTCAGGATCTGGGTCATGCAAATGCCCTCCCGTAACGAAATTCAGTTGGGTGTTACTGTCTGATGTACAACAGCTTGGGATGTGAAGCTATTAACACTTCCGTAGATATAGTTATCTGTAGCAGTCTGCACTTAGGAAGTCTTGGCCTCAGATGTTTGGATGTACCTTTCCTTGCTGAAAGAGCACCTCTTCCTCCGGAAGGCGACGCGTTGCTTGGCTATGGACTGATCTAAAACTAAAGCTTAGATTAAGAACAGTGCCAACAGTAGTAAATGGTTACACTGTAGGAATCATGGCCAGTTAAAATTGGAATTTCTGAAAGGGGGTCTACAATTTTAATCTCAAACAGCTCTGGAAAAATTGTAGCCCTGGTCTCCACAGGGGAGGAGGAGGGGGGAAAACATTGATTCAGAAAACATGTGCTGCACTCCACTGTATAAATCTGGATTTCAAAAATAAACTTTTTTAACATGCTTGAAAGTTGTTGCTGACTACTGCCAACTAGAAGATTTAATAAAGAGTTTAACTTTGTGCAACCCAAGCCAGCTCTGTAAACACATGCTTTCCTGCTGAGATCAGAATGAATATCTAGTGCAGTGTGCAAGAGCCAGACTGTACAAGCAGGCCTGTCTACATGCATCCCTCATCTGACTTCAGTTATTGTTATGATGGGCACAGTTCCACGGCTGTAATCATTGCAAAAAGTGTGTGTCCAAAGCTCTGCTCCAAACTCTAGCATGCTGCTTACGTTTTCAATTATTTCAGTATGGCTCTTTCATCTGCATACTTAGTCTGCTCAGTAAATGGACACATTTACCTACCCAGTTATAAATCTTCTTTACGGAAGATGTGCTGCTGCTCTTATCTTCCAACATCAGTTTTTATATTACTTGGAATTTAGCCTTAGCCATTTTTAAAATAGCCTCCTAATAAAAAGGGAGAAAACTCATAGTGCATGTAAAGTCACATACTTTTCATCAGTTCCTTTTGAGGTGCTTTTTAAAATCTATATTTGGATAGTTGGATCAGAAGAGATGGGGTGGATGTGGCAAGGGAGTTGCAAATATATTTCTTTGTTTTCAACCAAGAATCCAGCTTTTGTCTAGTGATGTGTGTCGATGAGAGAGGACTGAATTTGTGAGAACAGCACATTATCTGGCTGAGTGTTTCTGTTTTCAGCCTAGACCTTTATTCCTCCCCAGAAGGAAGCTCGGAGTACTGAAACAGGAGTTTGTGGGGCTCTTTCTGGGAGGCATGAGCCTTCTGTAGTGCCGAACAAGACTGATGCAGGGGAGACCCGTCAAGCCACATCCAAACCTGTTAAACCAGTTAAACTGTGATTGGGGAAGTCTGTAAGTAAAGGAAAGAGGCTCTTATAGATACTTGAGCAGCCATTTCACAAAATATCACCTCTTCCTCTAGTCCTTCAAATAAACACCTCCTTCTAAAATGGTAAACAGAAGGAATATGTTTTCTTTGTCAAAAGCTGAATAGACTGAAGTGTAGCCAACCTGTCAAGAAAACTGGGGGAAAAGAATGCTACCTCAAAAGATTTTGGTATTATGGGATCATGGGCCTCGGGGAATAGCAGAGATAGGGTTATTTTGGCTCTTTTTGGAAGTTGATTGGGAAGGGATAGCTTAAGATTAGAGGCTATCAGTGATGGCATGGGACAGGAAAAACAGATGCATAAAATATCATGTTCTGCTACTTCAGATAACTCTAAACTCTTGAGTTTTCCAAACAGGAACGAAAGGGATTGTGTGTGCGGCACTGACTGTCTATTCAGAGGTAACTTAGAGGTAACCAAAGTCCTGTACTGTGAGTCTCTAGTGTTTTGTTTCTTTAGCATTTTAGTCTCTGTGTTCAACATGCTGACTAATGCAGAGAAAATCTGGAGTCACATTTTCATGTCTCTCTTCTGATCATATTTGCTGTTCTGAAGTAAATGCCAATGGAGCAGTGGTTTGGATGGCAAAGCACATTAAAAAAAAACAAAAGCCAAAAAAGCAAGTGAAAAAATCTTTTAAAGTTAATGAAAGAACTTACCCTTTATGTCAGGTGATATGACAATTTCAATAAATACATAATAGTTCTGGCCAGTATTACTTCTCAACAGTGTTGCCTTTCTTGCTTTTTAACAAGCAATGTGATGTGACCTGTTTCTAGTAAACACTGTCCCACCTCATAGGAGTCACCATTTGCTGTCACAGTAATCAGGGCAGCTGAAGACACGCGGAGAATCACCATTCTGTGCCCTTCAGGGAAGTCTCCTCCTAGAATTGGTATGCTGGGTAAGCTTGCATTGTGTTGCTTGTTCTGTGGATAAACTGAATAATTCAGCCTCATTTTGAGCACGTATTTCTACTACAAATTCCTTTTGGCAGTGAGCAATTGTAGAGTAAAATTAACTACATCCATTTGAGAAAGAGATGCGGTAAAAAGGGTGTTTTTCTTCTGAATTAAGTTTTGAGATGTATGGTAAGTGTCTCTGAGTAAATCAAGTGTAGCACAGAGTAATGACAAAAAGACCTACCATGTAAACAAGTAGCAGATAGGGTAAAGGTAGTCCTAGAGAAACTGGGAAAAGTAATAGTCCATCTTCATATCCAAAACGTGATCTCTCCACTTGGAATGAATGTCTTTGAGTTTTTATCGAATGCTTCTGTGGTCCCAAATAAAGTATTGCAAGGCAAAACTCCTTGACTCCTGCTTTGACCAGGTCAGGCTTCTCTTTTCATCTTTTTCCTGTGACTGCATTTAAGGGGAAAACATAAATAGTTTGTCTTGACTTTCCTATGGAACCTCACCCTATAACAAGAATTAATACTCCAGATCCAGATGTAAAACCTTACAAGCAAGTGCATTCTCAGATATCATGGGGTTATAGAGATGTTGGTGAAAGATCGGGGCTCCCCTTGCTTAGAAACTCTTGAGTAGTTTTTCTGCTTGGAGTCTGTGGCTGGAGGCTTGCATGAGCATTGTTATTTGTGGTTTCACTCTCTCTGGTTTATTTTGGTTTACAGTCATGATGAAAAAATGAAATGAAAATAAAAATGAAAGAAGCACTAGCTAGAGCCAATTGGTTCGTGCATATTTGTGTATGTGAGACAGTGTCTTGAGGTTTGGTTTTATTGTGTCAATCTGAAGCATGAGGTTGGTTCAAGAAAACAGTTGGCAATAAGTGTTTTGCTAGCAAATAGGCAATTGCATTAAAGTAACAGTAGAAGACCAGCAAACCAAGAAACGAAATGAAATTCAAATGTAAGAACTGCACAACACTCAGCAAAAGGAGAGAGATTGCAGATGCTTGTGGCTTTGCTGCTTTTTCCTGGAGCTGCAACTATGTGCTGCTGAGAAGAAGTACTTACCATGAGGAAGCATTTTGGATACTGAGTAGACCATTTTGAAAAGCACATCCTGTAACGGTTTGTGGGGACTGTGGAAACCTGATAGCTGAAATTCCAGTGAATTGCCCCATTTGGCAATTATTCCCATAAGAAATCAACACCCTGGGAATCTGGTTGGCATAGCATCCTGTAACTTTCTTATGGTCTGACTCTAGCTATTCAAAATCCACATAGGAAATAGGTTTTGTTCTAAGATTTTAGTGTTAGCTGTGGGGTTTGAGGCATTGGAGTGGAGCAAGTTTGGCTTGGATTTTTAATCCCTCTTCTGTTTTTGTATAACCCCAGATTGATTTGTCCTAGAAATATGAAATCCCAGACTCATTTCACTTAACTGCGATGTTAAATTTAGGATCCTAAGTGTCCTAGATTCTCAATATAGTCAATGAGAGAGAAGCATCTCCAAAAGGTAATCTGACCCACGTAAGAGCTGAGTGTGCCCATGAGGGTGACTTTCTTTCTCCGTATGGTTGTGAGAGGTGCATATGACTAGACTCACAATTTGCATGCTTAATTTAAGTACCTGCATTTAGGAGTAATGTACCTGAGTATGTCTTATTTAGCTTTATTACTTAATGCAAAATACTTTGTGGTATATTACTGTATAACACCTTGTTTTAAAATTACCGAGAAGTGTGCAAAAGAGTTTCTGAAGCTGAACTTCAGGCTTCAGCTGCTACGCTGAGGCAGAGAGGAGCAGGGTATAGGAAGGCAACAGTAAATATTATGCAGCATGTAAGCCTGGGAAAGTGCATGGAGCTTGAATATGGGGAAAAAGACCATACGTTTTTCAGATTCACGGGGAGATGGGACAGGAAACTTCCATTTAGCGTATGAGGCCAGAAGAAACTAGGGGAAAAGAGAAAGATGCAACATTGTCAGAGCACAGGTAAAGGGATGATGGAAAGCATAGAGCTGCTCTGAGGACAGCGCGCACAGATCTGATACCATGCCAGCTGATTAGGGGGAATTGGGGCATGCTGTAAAATGCATTAAGGCTTATAAATGGCATTCTAAATGTTTTCTACATTCTGAATAAAATATATGATGTAACCTCATTTTGAGTGTGGGTTCCAGCTGTCCCATCCCAGGAATGATGTAATGGGAGTTGAATAAGTGCAAAAGAAAGTGACGGAGATGATCAGAGGGATGGGATAGCTTCTGTGCAAGGAGAGATTTGATAATGTAGGTCTTTCTGGTTTTGAGAAGTGACTAATGAGAGGGAAGCAAGATATGCTGGAGCTACATAAAGTCAGGAGTGACATGAAGAGGGTGAAAAGATAGAGATAACTTATTATTTCTCACTAGACAAAAGAGAAATGAAATAATCAGGCAACACATAATTAAATTGTGGAAGCTATTGCTACAGGATGTTGCAGATGCCAAAATACAAATGGTTTCTTCAAGTGATTAGATAAATCCATGGCAGAATAGTTCATAAAGAGCCATTAAAGACACTGATGTGGGGCCAGCTTCCGGCTCAGGAAGTTTCTAAACTGCAGGTTTGCTGAGAATTGGCAGTGCATAGCCTCTACTTCCCCTGTGTTCACGCACTTTCCTTAAGCATCTGTTTTGGCCATTCCCAGAGTTAGGATACCAGGATAAGTGAATGTTTGTTGTAACCTGCTGTACAGCTTTCTTTTGTTAAACCATGCAAAGGTTAGCACTAAACACCTGTGCTGCAAACCAGATGCATTTTGGCTCTGAGAATTCTAATTTCTGCATATAATAACATTCTTTCACTTACAATATTATTTAATCACATGCATCTTTTTTTAAAAAAATCTATTGGACTAAATGTGTCCAATAGATGTGTCTTTGTTTCAGCTGGGCTTTTCTGTGTTGCGTTCCATATATGATACTATGCTGATACCAGCTTATGTATGTGTTAATCTAGTCCATGCAAATCATCTTTCCTCATTTCACTTTGGTGTTTAATAAGGATATTAACTGAGGTCGGTAATCTTAAATCATCTAGAAATTTTATTTTTAGTATTAACATAGCCTTGTAAAATTATTAACTAATATGTAGACACTTTGTATACCGATCTCATTGAAGACTCTTCCACCAGCAACTAATAAGTGAAATCTAATGCAAGTACTACTATCTTTTTTGGAGTTGTTAGTTGCATCACTCAAAATAGTTTTCATTCCAGCCCCATTGCTCTGACTACTTTAGAATAGCAATATTTGTGTTCCCCTGCTGAAGTGCTGTTGCTAAGGCCAGAACTAAGTGGTAAGCACAGTGGGATAGCCTGCTGTAGCCTTTCAGGGATTTACCTGAAGATTTTTGTACACGTGTGACAGTTATGGGCCAAGGAGCTTTTGTTTAACACTAAGCATGCAAGTTGGTCTTTCATTTAAAACTTGGATGGTGTTTCCTCTATATGTTCTTCATTGGGGGATATCTGCTCTTCTCTGTGTATGTTTGGTATATATGGTCTAGAGATCCTACTGGTGCAAAATAAATTAGCCTTGTGAATACCCATTCATAGCTGTATAGCTATATTTAATGGCTTGTTTTCTTCTTGACTAGTAATTCAGATGCAATGCAAGGAACTTGACATTCCTGTTTGAGGAGGGAAATTTCAGTGTCTTGAAAATGCAAGCAATAAAAATCAAAATGTTTTATTTTCTTTTAAAGTAAAAATTAGCTACTCTGGCTTTTGAGGCTTCTTAACTTCCAAGCAACAGTTGCATGCCATATGGAGTTTGGACAATGTTCAGTGAGACTCCTTGGAGAATCAGTGTAACCATATATCATGGCGTGGCACCAGAAAATCCCATCTTGAACTGGAGCTCCCAGAGCAACCAGCTTTCTCATACCTACCCTGAAAGCTATAGGATCTATAAGCACCATGCTGTTCACAGAATAGAGTGATTCTAAAGTTCAAGGTTGTGGAAACCCAAGCTTCTCCAGCACTCCACAAGGTAGCCTGGCAGGAAACAGGTGCTTTTGCATTAGATCTTTGCCTGTTTTTCAGCGAAAGTTTCTTGAAATAGAAATTTTTCCATGATGCATTTTGATTTCAACAGATTGGTATTTCCTAACAAAAGTATGTCCTGTTAGGCTTCCCCAGATCTAATTCAGACCTCAAAGAGTGTGAATACATTTCTTCATTGTGGGATTATTACTATTTCATTCTCTTTTCATTTCTGTTTACTTTCCTTTCTAACTTATTTCCTCTGGAAGTAAATGTTATTTGTGAATTGATGCTACAGGAAGGTGCTCGTTCTGATGTCTTCTGCACGCTTTTTTGATCTTTGTTGTTATAGAAGTACTTGCACTAATTGAAGGCATTCAGTTTTTAGAAGGTAGCTATGAAGATTACTAAGGACTTTAATTAGTCTTGTGCTCTTTCATGAGTGACTGCAGGAACTGTCTGTACTTGTGTTTCTCTTCCTTTCCTTTCCTTTCCCTCTGTCAGTGCAGGGACAGCCGCTTGTGTGGGCCTGCTTTGCAGGATCAGGATTGTACTGTAAGTGTGGAAATGGGGTTTGGGTTGGTCTTCCCTTCTTTCTCCTGCCACCCTTCCCAGCACTACCACAGAGTAAATAACTCTGGAAGGATCTTACCTAGACATTATTTAATATCCACATTTAGCTTTCAGTTCTGAAAACCTTGGGAGATTGCCAAGCCAAAGCAAACGCTGCCTCTGCTGTCTTCTCTGAGCATGTGGGGAAGCCTTACAGATACTGTAAAGCTGCAAAGTGTCAGAAAAATCAGGGCCATTAGCAGTTTTTGTAAAATGCTACAAATATGATGATATATGAAAAGCTGTGATGTGAAAAAAAAAAAAAACAACAACAACAAAAAAAACCCTCTGCCTTTGTCCTAGTCTAGGTATAGGTGCTGTAAAAAAGTCATACGTAGAGTAACTGCTGCCCAGAGAGGGGGAGTGGGTTACAGCTCAGAGAAGGCTATTTGCAGCAGATAGAGAACATTAAGTTTGATCAAATGCCAAATTCATTTGTTGCAAATTAGCTTGTGTAAATAGACATCATCTAAGACCACCTAGTGTGTCATTAAAAGGTAATATCGGTCATGTCTTACAGATAGGGAAACTGAAGAACAGAAAGATTAAGTGACTTTCCTGTGGTGTAAAAACAGGCACTGACCAAGCTGGGAGCAGAACTGAAGCTCCTGGAATCCCATTTCTCCTCTGCTGGACCATGCTGTCTCAATTACAGAGATGAGAATGCCAGCACAGCCAAGCCTGGGGTGATGATTGACTCAGACCTCATTGCAGTGGTTAGATGCTATTCCCCGAAGAGAACTGCTTCAAGGATTCCAGAAAAAGAATATGCTTCTGAAAGCTCTTTTGCTGAAATCCCCAAACCAACAACAGCAAGCAACCCTTTCTCACTTTCCAGCTTGATAACAAGCGTCACCAGTTGACAGTTTATTTTCTTTCCACCAATCAAGTCTTAACTGAAAGAGCACTTGATTCTTGAGTAGGCAATAACAAGCATAGGCATGGAGCTGTTGCCACTTGTGCTTTTATTTCAACAGAGAAATAGAAAACCAGATTTCTTGAAAATGAATTGGAATATTTTCCTTATCCCTTTTCTCCATATATGTGTCTGTGTATGTGTGTATATATACATATGTATGTGTGTATGTATATTTAAAAAATTGCTGTTCAGTTTGTTGAAACGGCACTCGAAGAGTTGACAAAGATCCCTACTTCTAATCTATTTTTCAATTGGCTTTCAGATTTAGGCTTAAATAATGAGGTAAAAGATGTATTCTTCTGTCCAGCTTTTATAACTAGGTGAAAGCTCTGACTTTCTGTCTAGTTATGGAGATGGTGGGTAGAGGAGATGGATCTGAAACGTAAGTGTTAAATCTAAACAGTGCAGTTCAGGTAGCTTTGCCATATGCACCAAACTTAAATGAAGCAGAGGGCAGTGAGCTCCACTTGGAAACATGCCATTAGGAGATTTGGTCGAGTTGGAGAATGTATCACCTTGTTTGAGTCTGTCAAATATCTAGAGAAGACATAACCTGTAAATTAAGGATAAGACTTGGAAGGCAAAACAGGGCTTCCACGCGGTGCTTATGCGTTCTTACTCCACGCTGTTTGGAGCACACCTCCCAAAGGTGCACTCCAGACGAGACCAGTGTACAGGTATGCTTGAAGGTTCGGAGCTCTGCGGGGAAGAAAATACCACTGCTTTTTTCTTTCCAGAGCCCGGGGTGCTGAGGGTGCTTTGGCTCCCAAGGGGTTACCGGACCGCGGTGCCGTGTGGAATTGCTGCTCAGCCTCCCTTGGGGAGCAGGTTCTTCGGACGTGTCCGGAGCAAGACGCAGCAGTTGGCAGGCACCTCACAAAGCTCTGTTTCTGAAAACCACCCAGCGTGTTTCGTAGGTTAGTTATTTCCAAAAGACATTCGAGGAAACCTTATTCTCAATTAGCGTAAGTAACCGCAGCTCCATTAATTTCTTAATAAGATTCATTTGCCTGAGGTGTTGTTACCGTCCCAGAATTTTCATACGGTTTGACTTGTGAGCGAACCTTTGAATCCCAGCTTTTGTTGGTGTAAAGCTCTCTGTTTTCTTTCTGTTATCCTGTGTAACAGGTGGTAATATAAGCAAGCAATCTACCATCCCTCAAATTCTTTGAATAATGCTTCTAAAGCTCTTTGAATCATAGTTTCTAGCATCTCTAGCTTTTTTTTGTGAAAAATATCATTCTCTTCAGCTTTATGCAGACCTTTCCTGGGAAATCTCTTTATCAGTTGTTTAAATCAAAGGTAATTTTTTTTCTGTACAGAATTCATTTTAGCCTTCTATATTGCTGGTTCTCTGTGTGAAAGAATCTATTTAACTGCCTCCTTTTTAGATGGCTTTTAATGTTTTTAGGTTTATACAAGGAGTATTTTGCCGGTGAGTCTCTTCATCTTCACCACTAGAATGAGTTTTAATGGACATCCAGTAGTTTCATACTAAGTAGTTTCTTTCAGCTTTATCCTCCCTAGGGAGGAATGCAGTGAATGGCTGGAAATGTCAGCAGCTGCATTAGCTGAAGCAGTTTGGCTGCTGACACTTCCTAGATAAATCTTACCCCTTTTCATTTTTGCATTTCCTTCTGTTTCCCTCGAAGTAAGAGAGCCAATGAAACTTCTTGTCTGGCATAATACAGATTAGGAACTAAATTAGCAGCTATTACAGATGGGCATTTTTCTATTGATTTCAGGGTGAAATCCATTAAAACCAGCAGAAAAGCTGGCTCCATTTGCAAAATCAAATAGAAATGTGAGGCTGAGAAAAAATAAGGAACGGATGCATCTCCACAGAGTACAGGATGGCTCAGCTGTTAGCGAGTATAATGTGGACCCTGGTCACCTGATGGTGAAGGTATGTATCGAGTGGGCTCTGCTGCTCCTCTCAGCTATTTCTTGATACATAAATGAGGTAAAATATGGAAGCAAACTAGCCAGGATGCTTATCCTTTCCTCTCAAGCATCTGATCATGGGCGTAGTTGGAGATGGAAAATTAACTAGATGAACCTTTGGTGTTATTCAGACAGGTAGTGCCTGTGTTGCCCTCCTCAAAAGCTGGAGAAGTTGGCATTGCTGTTGCTGATGATTTAGTCGTATGTTTTGAGAGAGCCAAGTCTTCCCTGAGGAATAAGCATTGCGGATAACAACTTCTTATACCTGTCTTTGTTGGTATATATTTTGCAGTGATTGAAAATGCCATTTAGATGGTTGAAGAAATTTTGTGTATAGTTTAAGACATGCTTGCCAGTACTGGTTAGTTGGATCATAGCAAATAGCATGTCAGGAGAAGTCCATGGCCTTAACTGTTTGCTTTTCCTCATGTTAGATAATCAATGAATTCCAAAGTCTGGCTGCATAATTCACCATGTTACTCAGAAGTACCACAGGTTATTTCTTGGACTATGGCATCTCTCCTCCATCCAGATTCCTCAAAGAAAAGTGAGACTGTGCTTTAGAGTGCTGTGATTACATTGCATATACGTGACTATATTATGTACATTAGAAGCACGATCTTGCGTTAAAGCTGCTTGGTATTTATTATCAGACCCCACATATCCCACAGTGTGCAGAAATGAGATTTTTAGGAAATAGATTGTATGTCTTGAGTTATCAACATGGATTGGCCATGCAGAAATGTTATTTAGTGGAGTGTGTTATCAAACTTAATAGTTACTTTCAGAATGGATGTCTTTACAGCTTCCGTGGTAAAACTCTAGTTTGAAACTTTACTTTTTTAACTCCTAAAACGCAGTGGCCACCTAATTGCCAGGAGGCAGATGTAGTTAGTGAGAATACTGGAAGACTTTTCCAAAAACTCTTGTAACCTTTTTTGAGTTAGTCAAGTGTTCTGTTTCACAAATTTATTCCACTTAAAAGGAGAATTTGGCATTGGAGACAAAAGTCTCTTGTGTAATCCTGTTTATTTCAAAAGATATGCCAACTACCTTTTCCTTAAGCATGGGAGGATGAAACAACAGGAGATTGTTTTTAGCTGGTACTCGGGCCCCAAAGCTCTGTCTAGGATTTTCTCAGTGCCACATCCCACATTTGACCAGCCTGCATCTGAATTTTCTTTCAAAAATCTGCTTGCCTGTGGTGTTTCTGTTGTCCTCCTTGTCACAGCCACGTACTAGTCAAATAGACCATCTTTTTGCATAATTCAAATTCCTGACTGGGCTTTTATATTGCTGTTTTGGCCTGTGACAAGCTGTATGTTGGGTTCAAGGCCACATCTGTTTAGTAAAGGAGTTTTAACTATAACTTGTGTTTTAAAGGCAGAGTTGGTTACAATGACAGCTCCCGTGGTACTTCACCTAGTAATCTAAAATGTGCTGATATCCCTGTTCTCAAACATTGATAAGAGTTGATTCATGTTATGTGGACAACCTCGGTGAAAACTGATCTCTTGTACAGGACAATTTCTAGAAGTGGGATGCTCTCCTTTTCCATGTTTTTTGTGAGTACAAACGTGTAATAGAAAATGTTTGCTCAGAGGGTTTTCAGTTTCATATTTGTATTCATCGTTGTTTGAGAGTGAGGGGATGCTTCTTAGCTTTTGAGAAAATATTCTATTATTAATCTCATCAGAGAGTGAAATAATAAATGCAAAAGGCTAGGCTGTGACTCCAGGTCAGTGTCCAGAGATGCTCTGAGTTGGAGAAACAGCTTTGACAGAAATCTTCCCCTCCTTCCACCTCGCTCCTGGGAGTAATAATTTCCTGCCGACCAGCACCGGTACGTGTCTGGCCTGAGAGGAGGCCATGGCATTACTCCGGGTGGTGATAGGTTGGCTGCATCTTGGATGTAGATCCAGGTCACTAGTGTCATGCCTGTGTACATTCAAATACTATGTCTACGTATCTTTTTGGGTCAATTTGCCTCTAGTTAGTAATGATACTGTTAAAGATGCAATATTCCTCTAGTTTTTGCTTCCTATGAATGTCTTTTGTCAATCTGCTCCTTGGAGGGTAGAGCAGCTCTGCAGCTGGTTTGTGTCTATGGGTCAGGCTGAGAGAGAGGTTTGTGCAGGGTAGAGCAAAATTAAGGTTAGGGTTATCTGCCAAGTTATTGTAGAGGACCAGGAATCTGTATACATTTTCTTGAATGCTCATTTCAGAGATTAATTTCTTAAATTTTCTCTTTTCAGCACTCAGGCTATAAAATGTATGGGTTCTAGAAAGTGAAAGAATGGATCTAGAAACCAACTCATTCAAGTTGTTTCACTATTTACCAATCCAAAGCATATATTTAAAAACAACTTGTTCAAGCAACATAGTTCTGTTATATCCTGCTCCTTTCTTAGACTGTCTGTCTTAGGTGAGTGTCCTCAGATTCTTTCACCTCTCTATGGGAAACTGTCAAATGGCTACGCAAATCCAGCAGACAGGATGAATCTCTCAGCGGTACTCATGACGGGAAACAGGGGTTGCTTGCAGCAGCCCTTGAGCGAACTCAAAGACCACACGTATCCAGCACCAGAAGTGAAGTTTCAAATTGTTTTTCCTCAGCAGTGTTAAGCAGAAACAGAGAGAGGTGGCAGAGGACTGTTTGCTGCTTCCATGCATATTATGGATAACTTACTTTTGGGGTATTAGATCTGCAATAACCTACAGCCATTAGGAATGGTTCATGAACATTCGGACATGCATAGGTAATTCATGTTAACTGAATACACTTATGTGCATGCTCATAAAATCAAAGCAGGTTGCAACTTATTAGTGGAATAAATGAGATTGCTTCTTTATAGCATGTGGTTTATGCTTTTTTTCTAGTTTAAAACCAGATCATTAAAATATAAAACTGGCTGATAATTACAATAAATATTGCTAGAAATGTTTGTACTTTCCAGCTTGCATATAATCTTTCTTTGTTTCTTTTTCTTTTTTTAAAAAAACATTTATTCTGTTCTGGATCTCTCTTTATATGCTATGAGGATTTCAAATCTATGTGCTTGTGGGTAAATAACTTCTAAATGGAGGCTTGATGTAAAATGTCAAACTTTACGTGACCTAAATTATTTTAGCAGAGGTTCAATGAAAAGATTGAATCCACTTCAAAATTGCTGTTGCTCTTAGCTAAATTCCTCCTATGTTATTAGACCAATATTATGTTACTGGAGTCTAGAGGAAGGGAAACAAAGCAAAATAAAACATCACTTTCTGATGCTGTGTAGAGTAAGAAGAAAGAAGAGAAAACAGGTGTTTTGCTTTTTCTACATAAAAATACTTGTAATTTTTAATCTAAATCTTCAGATGGACTAACTCCCAATCATGCTTTTTGATCTACATGGGATGAAGGAGCAGATCATGCACGATATGTCATTAAAGACACAAGGCTGATTGGTGTGGGGAAGGATGTGACACATGCCACAACTCTATTTGGGGACACACAGAGATTTTCTTAATATTGTTGCTTCACAGTATTTAAAAATAAAACTCTTGCAGCATTACATTTCTGAGCTGTATCACAGTTAAAAATAATTTTCACTATTCTCAAGAGTTAATGTAGATTTCAGGACATGAATTTCTGGCGGATAAATAGAAAGGAATATAAACAAAATCTTATTATTGCCAGTTATTGCCAGTACAGAAGAAAGTGCGCTGTGAAACTGAACAATTTACAGAGGTCTTAGTGGGTCTCTGAAAATTTGTGTGTTCACAATCTAAAATTTGATCAGTTTTAACTTTTCTTTTACTATTTCATTAAAAAAATAAAAACTGTGTTAGTAATTTCATATTTGATTTTGATTACATGGATTCAAATCTTAATGACTTCTTCATTAGTGATTTAAAGAATCTTCTTGAAGATTCTTTGTTCTTGAAACAAAGTAATTATAAATCTTAGATCTATAAACATTCATATGGGATGTAATGCTTGCTTATTCTGACAGTATTCTTAATACATATTTACAGGATTAGATGCACGAAGTTTATTATATCTTTATGTCCCTATTTTAAACTAGCTGAAATACCAGTGGAAATTAGAAGCAGGAGAGAATATCCTCTAGACTTGCTGAGCCCCACACAGTCAGCTGAAGTCTTTCCTATTCTGTATGTCAAATTGCATCTTCAGTATCTCCATCTTTCCCATTTCTCCGTAGAAGAAGGTTTGAACTGCTGACAGTTTCTTCCTTATTCAGTCCAGCTTTATCAAAGTCAATATGTAAAACTTCATATTGCATAATTTTGCTTTAAAAAAAAAATTCCAAAACATCATGTTGTTGTCTTCGACAGAAATCTACAGATTTTACAAGTGCTTTCTGCTGTTAATGAAGGCAGCTAACGTGACTGCTGCCGGAATCTGGTGGACAGAAAACGTGAAGGTTTACAGAAGCTCTGAACTTTGAAGGTTGGCTCTGCCATATGGTGTAACAGGTAATCACCGCAGTTTTTCTTTGTCAGATTGGTTAATAACAACCCAAGATTGCATGGTGGTGAGTGTAATGTTCAGGTCAGACTACCCTGGCTGGTTAGAACTTTAATTCCCTTACATTAATCCTTTTGATGTATGTCATGAAAGTATGGCCTGTAGCTGTCAAATTATATATGCACTGTGAGTGTAGTCTAAGTTCAAGACTTAACATCGCGTAATCCAATTCAATTTATTTTTGTATCTCATCTTTCACACAGAGTGTCTGAAAATGCTCAATAGTGAGAGACAGAATAATGAGATAATGCTTTAACAGAACTATGTAGTGACTTGCATGCAGATAGAAAGCAAAGCAGAAGATGAACTTCTTCTAATTTACAGCTTTTTTCACTGAAGTAGTGTAAATACAGGGATGTTCTGATAATAGAGACTTAAAGGGGGTGCGGAGAAAGTATGTTGATCTTAACTTGTATTAAAAGTCATCTGTAGAATAATAAAGCTTAAAGTATATACAGTAATACGTTGTACTGAATAGTATTTTATAATATAAGAACTTGCATTTTCAGGACTGCATAGTATGCTTCTAAATTTGTTCTTACGGGTGGAATAACCTAAGAATGGAAATGTAAAAATGGTGTGATAGCCTCTGACTGATGTTCCTACTGATGAACATTGCAAGGACATGTTGGTGAAGCTGTGTGAAGGAAGAAAGAATTGGGAAAAGAAGCTGTAGAGGTCATCTGGCGTAAGCAAGAATCTGTGATGGTGTGAAAACAGCAGGATGCATTCTGGCAGGGAAGAGAAAAAATGAAAATACAGGAGTGTGGTGGGATAAGTTGGTATCTTGGATTTGGTATTTACTCCTAGATAGTTTCATGTGTCTTTCATCCAGGACATGGGACTTTCGCATTTTGCCAAACCTGCAGCATCCAGCACTGCAAAAGGGAAAGACAGTCCGTCATCATGGGATTTCACCCTGCTTTTCCTTCTTTAAAATGTGGTCTTTTTAGTAAGTGGTCGCTAGTAATGAAGTAACATTGAATTTTTAATTGAAGAGAGTAATTGCAGAATCAAAATATTCTATCATTGAACTGCTCTACAGTGAAAGGCAATGTACTGTAGTGTTGCTTTCCCCCCACATTCCTGAACTGCCTTACCTACAAGTACAAAACTTGAAATGTAGACCATTATTTGAGTTGAGAACTGCAAATATGTTGCATTAATTGTGTCAAATTGAGACACCACAGTAAAACTAGCTTAGAAGATCAGGAAAAAAATATATACTTGAAAGCATCAAGCCTTAAGCAGTGAGGAATGGTGAAGAACGGAAAGAGATAATAATTAGTGCTGCCATGAAGATAGCTTAGGAGAAGAGAGAAAGAGCTATGTCCATATTTTTTTATATATATATATGTGTGTGTGTTTATATATGTAAATATATCAAAATGAACAGGTGAGATCAGAAGTAGTTTAAAGAGAACATGAGGATTTGGGAAGAGGCTATAGTCTCCCTCAAATATTCAGAGAAATAACTGTAGAGATATGAAAAGGAAATTAGCTAGCCAAAAAGGGCATTTGAAGGTTATTGTGAGAGGAAGGAACTAGTAAAAGAAGCAGTGGAAGAACTTAGGGATGGAGAGAACGGGACAGGCAAGATGGTATAATGGAGAGATCTGTGATTGATTTGGGAAGAAATATGTTCAAATGAATGGCTGTATTGAATGTATTAAGACTTTAATTTCTTATATCCTACATAGGACTTTGTTTTTCCTCTGACTTTTAATGTTGTCTTTCTCTGAATTTCTTGAGACCTTCAGAAATATTCCTAGGTAAGTGTGAAAACCACTGGTCGCTGAGCAATAAGATGCATTCCATACAGCAAACACTCAGGCAAATGGACATCTTAACAAACTGGCCCTCTATAACCATCTGCTCAGGTGCCTTCTTACGTGCTTCAGTGTATTCTTACATTCAGTCATCCAAGATGAAATAGAGTAGGGGAGAAATAAGAGGATTTGATTCTGGCTAGTATACTTTGCCTAGTTATACTGTTACACTCACTATTATATAAATTTATTGCAGCTTCACTGTCTTTCAGGCACAGTTGTGCTTATCGTACAAGCAAAACTTACTCCTCGCTCTCCAAACAACAGTGCTTGTAGGAGCAGACCAGGGCTTCTGCCAAGAGATACAACCAGTCCATCCTTGAGTGATTCTAACAGTTCAGTACTTAGAAGGCAATGCTAGTCGTTCGTGCTTTGTGTTCAAAAGTGGATGGCGAATTCTAGAGCCCACCATTTTTGGATTTCCAATATGCATTAACTTAAACTGGATTTGGGGAGATAGGGTGCTAGAGTATAGCTACATAAATGGAGTGGGTATTTTGGCTTTTTGTTTGGCTTGCTGGTTTTAGTCTCAGTTTTATTTTTCTGTCTCTATGAGCTGAAAATATGGAGAACCAGCACAATGACCAGACAACTTTCCATGGATCTGCCGAGTGCTGGAAGCCACAATTTGAGAATCTTTGCACTGATCCTGTTAAACTGAATAACATTAGGCATACTAGTGGTGCTCTGTTGGTGGCCGTTCAGGCTACTAACCTCTACTGACTCTATGCAGACTGCAGTCTGAGGTGTTGCTGTGCCTGTGTTCCAGGAAACTGAGTCAATAATTGATTTTAGATAAAAGAACATGTCAAATAATGTATTATCATGTGTTTCATGTTTAGAAGTACCTGGGAAAAAAAAAGCCCAAAAGACGAAGTTATCAGAGTGAAAGAACGTACAGTAAGAAAGAAGAGTAAACGGATTTCTTTGTTGAAGCAGAAAGAAGCTCTGCTCCAGAAATTGCCAACTGGTTGATTATTCTTTGCTGGCCTTCACTCAGCTTCAGAAAAGACTTGATTTTATAAGGTAATTTACTCTGAGATGTGTGCTGCCTATCTATAGTTTTCCACAAATTTTTGATACGTACCTTAATATGCAGTGTAGCATCCTATAATATTGAACTACCGCAAAAGTTGTTTTATTTCAAAATTACCTTTTATATAAATGAGTTTGCGGGAAATCTTTGATAGTTGTATTTTTTTCCTAGAGTTGAATTTGACATTTGACACTATACCTAGTTATTAAATATTGCTTATATATTATATACTAATAATGAAGTCAAACTGTTTAGCATCATTATGCTAAAAAAACATAATGACACTCAACATAAGCCCTGACATAAATTATTATTGTTTACAGCAACATCCCAGCAGTCTCCTAAATGCAGTTTTCCATTTAAAATTTTATAGCAGTACAGCTTGAGACAGACTATTTTTTTAAATACAGTACTTGCTGTAATGCATGTTATCAATGTGCATAAGTAAATCCTACTTTCTGCTGCTTTTTATAATGCTACCTATTTTATGAAAGCAGAAAATAGTTTTGAAATGCTAACCTTTCAGATCACCTGTGGAGTTCTAGATCTTACTTCTATCCTTTTCACCAAGTAATTTTCCTATAGCTGCCATAAAAGTCTACCATGCTTAGAAAGGTTTCATATCTAAAAGATTTCATCACCTTAAAATGACATTAAATAGTTCAGTATAGTAGAACACATGCACTTTCTGCTGTATGGGGCAATTAATAAAATACTAACTTAGCACACAACCTAAAATTGATTCCTCTGCGAAAGACTGAGTTGATATTAGATAATGATGTTGCATATGGACAGCACATGACTTAAAAGACCTCCTCAGTTTTTTGATCTTCACATTGTATTTTCAGCACATTCCACAAACGTATCTGTACATTTCCTGTTGAATCAAAGGGACTACACCTATACATTTCAGAAAATTAGTTGGTTTTCTCTTGGTGTCTCAGTGAGATGCTTTAGGTCAGGTTTTGCAATTTAGGAGCCCGATCAGAAAAAGTGCCGATATATTCAAGTAAGAAAATACACTGATACACTTCTGAAAAGAGAGGTGAAGAATGCTTGAGCCTTCCTCTGGGGAGAGGAAAACCTTGACTTTCTGTTCCTTTGCGTTGCTGGCACAGAATCTGAGCTGCATCTCTCTGAAAACATGAACACAGTCAGGAAAGGATAAGCAGTGCTTAAAATAAAGGCTAGGAAAGGAGGACAGAACTGCTATGCAAACTATTGAAAACTGGTAGGTTGGACCTTCACTATCCATTGATACTGAACAGCTACGGAAGAAAAAATGGTCTTTTGGCTCCTGTTATGCTAAATTCTTGTCTTGAACCACAGATAGAGTTGAAGGGCTGGCTCTAAACAATTCTTTCTTGTTAATACCATCTCTTTTTCTAGATTTTGTGATGTTTGCTTACCTTCAAGTTGGCAAATGCAAACAAAACGATTATTTTTCCTCTGAATTTAGTGAAATAGATATGCTATGTTTTTAACCTAGTTTTCCTTAAAGGCTCAAGGTTTTAGTGACTTCATTGTTTGTTGCTTTGCATACAAAAATTGTTCTTTTTTTGATATAAGCCTATTTAATGTGGCTGTTTATTATAGGCTTATATAATTCATTTAAAGATTGATGGAGATCATAGGTGGCAATTTGGTTCCTAGTGTATAACTCATTGAGTGCATTAAGACCACCATGTACATCAGCATAAACAACCACGTGCATTTCTAGTTGCATGTCTTGTTTTATGCGTAGTGATAGAAGTTTGAACTTTTCCATAATTCGATTGTGCAAAGCAAGTTATTTATTTATTAGTTTAAAATAATCTGGACTGTCTTTTTAGATTTTTTTTAATTGAAAATTACATTGATTTTTTTTCTGTATATAAATGATCAAAAAAGTTATGGCATATGTGATACGTTGAAATTAAAATTGAATCCACTCAAGGAGTTATTAACTAATAAGGAAAAGTTATGACAAAACTTTCTTTTCATTACAGTTTTGTCTAGCAAGCCTCGAAGATTTGGAAGTGGTTGCACTTTCCGGTATTGTCCTGGTTTGAGCAACCTGCACTGCAGATGTCTCCTGGTTGGAAAGCTCACCCATTTTGTTATTTGCAGCGTTGAACTGCACAGATTGCACAAATTCTTGTCCTACTGAAATGTCAGGAAGAAATCTGATGGGCTGTGACTGTCGAAAGGGAAACTTGAACAGGATGCTGTGATTAGCATTAATACCGTGGAAAAGATACTCTGGGATCTTTGACCTTGTGTGATTAAAAGTCTCACTTTAGTATGTATTTCATCATGTAACATCCCTGGTGCCTTGGTACAGTACCATCTCCAAGGGAAGAGTGCCACCTACTGAATTACCAATTCTGTTTCCTGCAACGCTTGCATCTGCCAATTTCTCACCAAATCCTGTCTTACGCAGTGAAGGAGGGAAAAAAAAAAAAAAGAAAAAAAAAAGAGAGAGAGAGAGAGAGAGAGATCGAGACCTTACATAATGTTGCCATATGTGATGTTGCAAGTCTGGGCGAGGTTACTGCTGTGAGGCACTTACTAATGGAGGTTTTTTCTTTTCTCTTTTTTTTTTCTTTTCTCTTTTTTTCTTTTTTTTTTTTTCAGTGAGGACACTGGAATTTGTATTTTAACATGCTAATTATAAGAGAGTGTAGTAAAAGTGCAGTTAATAACAGCCCATATAGCACTACTATCATCTGACCCTGATTTGAACTCTTCACAGCTATAAGAGCTAAAATATACCGCTAATGATTTCCCTGGAAATACGCTAATAATTGATGCAATATTTCAGTCTTAGTCTCATAAAAATTAGAAATATCTTAAAAAAATTAAAACAATAAAACTCTTAATGCTTTCCACTAGAGGCTCAAGTGCATTTCATCAAGGTCTCTCATGCAAAAAAAATTCAATTATCCTTCCATAAATTTGGATGGAATAAAGGATATACTTATCCATAAACTCTTCTATTCATTCCAGCATGACTAAAATTGCAGATCTTTGTTTTTTCCTTCTAAAATCTTTCTTTTGGCAAAGCAGAGGTGAAAAAAAAATACATCTTTGGACCTGTACATGTTCATTTTTAAAGGAAAATTGGACAACTTCTGTTTTATAGAAAAGCTAAATCTATAGAATTAGTATTTTGGATGCCTTTCAGATGAAACTTCAAAATTCTGTTCAAGGTTGGTAATTTGGCTTCCCATGTGTCACCTGGATTAGAGGATGACTATGATAACTGCATGGAACTAACCCAAGCATCTCTGGCATATACAGCTTTCTGTTTCACCTGGTCTGCAAAAACAGATACTGAAATAAAGATTAAAATAGGAACAGTGAGAGTTTTTCTGATTGGGAAAAATTACTTAAGAACTCTCAGCAAGTATTTGCCTAGATTTGTGTATACACAAGGCCACGAAGGGACTGCAGCAGACTTCTGCATCTGACAACTTGAGGTCTTTCCCTTAGGCAGTTGCTGGACCATTTGTAAGATTAAGATTCATTCATAGCTCCTGTCACACTTCAGCGAAATCTTTTACAAACACTCCCTCAATATTTGGCAGAAGGGAAGATAACAGGTGTGAGAGGGGGGAAAACATGTAGAACTAGCAAATGCAGAAATAGCAATTTAACATTCTGTTAATATTTTTTTCTTTTTTTTCTCCATTGGCAGCATTCAGCTGTCACTGCAAAATACACAGTGCTGCTCTGTGCATCCAACCTGACAGAAAACTATCTCCAAGCAAAATCCGCAAGTCTTGCTGTCACAAAGCAGTTATCTCTGTAGTCTATGATACTGGAAACTCTCACTCAGAAAATTCCCGCTGCTTCAGTAGTTAAATGGTCCTTTTTAGTGTGTATTGTATTTTTAAGAGCCGCCTTTGATATCCAGTTTGCAATTGGTGTACTTGAAGTAGAGGTAAAAATTATTCTAGGTGGCAGGTGGTTCTAGATACTCTGCATGCTGAACAAAGCATCTACTCATATCTCTTCAACTTGTTTTTGCACTCATTTAAAGGAATTTGTCTCAGAGATCCACTCTTGTTCTGTCCAGGCAACTGCAGCCATTGCTGTAGATCCATACTTAGATGAGGAAGCGGAGGAGACCACAGAGCAAATTAGCCAGAGTGCTGACCCTGAACTTGGGCGGTCCTAGTTAAATAAGAATTTGAGTTCTCATCTAGCCCTGTTTTAGTTTAACTAAGTACTGCTTCAGGCATCTTAAACAGGTTATTTTGCTTTGAGAAAACAGCAACTGACATAATCATTTTTATTTTGTGATGAAGCAGAAAATTTGGTAGAAACAAAGTGTTATAATGTGCTTTTTTACACCTTTTTCTTCTCCCCACCATCCATAGTTTCCATTCTTGGATTCTCTTCGGGCGAGTTCTCCCTCTTGAAAGCTGACAGACTTCAGAGGATGCTCAAATATCTGATGGCAGTGAGAGGGGTTACCTTTCCTGGCGTACATCTGCTTGAAATGCACCAAATCATAGCTGTCTTTCAAAGGGGATCAAGGCCTGAATTCTAGAAAGCGTTAAGCCATCCAAACACTCATTGCAACCGCAGTGAGGTTACTCACAGGCTTAGTGTGCTTTGTACCTGGCTGATTCTTGGTCTAACAGGAGGCTTTTCTTTTACTCTAGAGGAAATTACTAAGAGGCTTGACACAACTGCTTGTTGGGTGAAATTCACTGGTAATGTTCTTATCCCCCAAAGGCCTATATTTAGGGGGTGGTTCTTTTACAGAAGAAATGCAGTGATTATAGGGGAGATATTGATGCATGCTTTCTTTCCTTTCTTTCTTTCCTTCTATTGTTTATTTGGAAGACTTATCTTTTCCATTTATCATAAACAAATATGTAGGTTGCTAGAACTGCTTTTATATGTCATGCTTGTTATTGTATTCAAGAACAAAATGATGCTTTATTCTCTTTGCAGCAAATTGTTACTGAGTATAGATGGTGCAGAGCATCAAGTTTCATGCGTTTTCTTTGTTTCTTTGCAGAAAAATGAAGTGACAGGTGCTTAGCCTCATTTTTCATGCTAGCTTTGCCGTGCCATTTTCACCAATAATGAAGGCAGCTGCCAGAGCTTGAGGAAATCAGGCGAAAAATTCAGCTGGCAGGTAGACCCAGTCACTTTAAGAAATGTAATCTTGTGTTAGCAGATGGTAATTAAAAGGCAGAAGAAATAAAATTTTGTCTCAGTTTTCTGCACTGTTACATCAATTAAATCTGCAACAGAAATGCAAGCAGAAAATATTTATTTTCGTGTGGCTACACAGTATGATTGTATGCAAATCTAATGATTTGTTTCACAAAGACAACTGCAATTTTTTATACCTAAGTAGAATAACTCATCATTTCCAGAGGGAAATGTCTGTTTATGCATTAAATCTTCAGTCTGTAATGGGCCCAATGCAACGAAAAGCATCTCCTCCTTGTTTTCCATTCACTGTTAAACCTCAAAATGAGTTCCACTATCTATGCTTCCTGCTTTCAGTGACACCAGTTTTAATCCTAGCAGTTCAGTAAATCTTAGTGTGGACAGCTAGCCTAGCTAAGGTCTCAGCCGGGGAGCATCCTGTTAAAGAGAAGATCCGGGAAGTGCACGGTTGAACCTGGTAAGAGTTGTCATAATTTTGCAGGAAAATAATGTTTGGATTCAGACAAGATTCCGAAGTATTTTCTGCTATACCCCCTACTTAAAAACATCTACCTTAGGAGGAATGACAAGGCTGTGTCCTCAATGTTACTTCTCCTTATGGCTGCTAGAATCATGAGCAACATGTGCAAATCAGTTCAAGTGTGAAATATGACTAAAGCTCGTTATAGTATTGACGAAACTGAAATGCTACTGTAGCTGTGTCGCTGTTTTCTAAACTGGCTTTGATTTGCAGGGTTTTATAAAACGCTCATCAAAACACACCTAATTTTACAAAAGTTCACCTAATTTTGACTTATCCTATAGCCAGGACAGACTGACATTTTATCAAATGAAGTTAGTCATCTTTAAAGATATGGGGTGGTTTATTTTAAAGTTGGTTGAAAGACTAGATGTTGATTTTGTAGAACTCCAAGGCAGTTTTGGTTTTGCTGAATTCATGTGTCCTTTCTTACCTCTCTTGTGCAAAGTCTGCATTAAAGCAAATGAGAACTAAGATATATTCCTTAAAAATGAAATCCCAAGTTCTTCTGTCCTATGGACTGATAATGGAAATTTTATCACTGTAGTTCCCATTCTAGTGTGTCTGGTGTGGCAAGCAACTTTTTTTTTTTTTTTTTTTTAATAATTTTTCCTGAAGTATTTTGTTGAGCAGAAATGTAAGTGTACTCCTTATAGCTGGAGTGATTAGATAGATCACTTTAGATTAACTATGAAAATGTAGTCTAGTCTAGTAAGTGACATTCCTGTTCGAGTAAATGCATAGTAACATGGGGTTGTGTAATGATATAGGATTTTTAAGTTTTTGTGAGTAAGAATGAATACTAGTTTTGAATCTCATTCATTCTATATTTGCTGCTGATGTATTTCCAAACTTTTGTATTTAAGAAAAAATATATTTCACTGAGGGAATCTTTAAGTGACACTCTGGAAGAGAGAGAAAAAGAGGGGGAAAAAGAGTCTAATGTATTCAGAGACAACCATATCTCCTTTTGCTAGGAGCAGATAAAATTTTCATGAGTCTGTGAGTTTCAGTGGTCATGAGGTGTGGATGGGCGCCAGGTTCTCCATTAACGTAGTATTGCATGGAGAAACCTGCAGGAACAGGATAGCATAGAAAGCTCTGGTTTTATTTGAGGAGAGGAGTACTTTCAAGTCACAGCTTCTGATCTAAGACTGGTGGTGACTAGAAACATTTTTATCTCCTAGCTTGGCCTCTGAGGTTGGGTTTCACTCTGATTTATCTGAGGGAACTAAGCTTGCAGTTGTGGTTGCTGATAATTGCTGCCGATGTCAGCTGGGAGCCCGAGGCAGAAGGGGAGCAGATACCAGAGTTCCTGTTTCCCCTTGGTATCCTGAGTGCTAAATAGGCAGGGTAAGGGAGGAGTGAACCTCAGCTTCCCCATGGCCCATATTGGTGCCTTTTAGATCTACAGCTGGTAACAAATCACTTGGCAGATCGCTGAAAGAGTTGCAGTTCTGGGCAAGCAGAAGGCAGAGCAGAGGAGGTTGACTCCACTTGAGAAGCCTCTCAGCATTGTCTGGGTGGCAGCAGCTAGCTGAGCCTGCAGCTTGGGTTGTTGTCTACAAGCCTCAACACGTTTTCCTTGCTCTCATCGCCCGTCCTGACCCACAAGGCTCTTGTTACTTCCAGTCCCTGAACTTTCGGTCTCCTGACACCACTATTATTCCCATGTGGTATAGGACTCTAAAACATGGGCGCATGTCCAAAGATACCACAAACATGTTTTTCCTGGAGACCTAAGCTAGGACTGATTCTTGGGTTTTGGTGCTGAAAGGCTATATAGCATTTAACATATCCTCCCAAATACTAACCTTTAACTTCCTAATTTTTGTTATGCTTGTCATGTGTGTCATGTCACATTAATGAGTTTTAAATATTTTTGAATATCACAGATTACAAAGGAACAAATGAATAAAAAATGGTAAAGATACAAGCAGGAGAAACTTTCTCTGCCTGACATTTGTTAAATGAGAGTTCATGTATTTTGGCAGTGAGGAAGAGACTGCAGCACTGTTAAACGTTTTGCTTTCTCTAGACACTGACATTTAACCTCTAAGTTGCTCAGCCACAAGCTTTAGGTCTGGAAGGTATGTTTGTCCTTGGCTTTGCCACACAGCAACTGTGTAGCAGACTGAACTCCTGGGGTAGTTGGGAATGTTCATTATTGTCCAAGAAGCCAGTGCTGCTGCTTTTGAAATTTCATCTATATCCTCTGAGAAGAGATCTTTTTATATACCCAATAGGATAAAAACCTTTCAGCTAAGGCCTTCTTAAAGAAAAAAAAAAAAAAAAAAAGATTGCTGCATTCCTCCTGCTGGGACTTTGTGTTGAAGAAAGAAACAGATGCTTCATTTGGCTTCACACAAAAATCAATGAAAAAGGTAATGTAAAGTCAAGATTTTGAACATATGAAAAGCGAAAACAATTCACATAAACTAGGTATTCTTTAAAATGCTCAAAGGCTATTAATTTTGAGTCTTTAGTCTTTAAGGGTCTCCAAATGGTAAATTCAAGAGCCTAATATTCTTAAAATGTTAAACAGCTATTCTGGACAAACTGGGGTTTCTAGGCATGTCACCTCCTCGCACCACTGGTAATTTAAAAAAACAAAACACTTGGCTTCAGTATTTATGTCTTGTCACTTATGAATCCTCCAGGCAGTTTCCTCCTCCGTTCTCAGAATCAAAAGACAGACTTTGGCAGTGGTGTGAAAAACGGGCTTGGGAAAGGCCGTGGTCTAAAAGTCAATTCAGAGAGGGTAAGCAGCTTTTTAAAGAGTGAAGTGAAGTGGGAGAATAGGAAACTAGTTTAAATTCAGTTTGACGTTTTCTTTTGTAACACTTACCCTCAGTCAGCTCATGCAGTGATGATGATTTCTCAGTACAGTGTCAGGTACATAAAGAAATGTGACAGCTTTCTCTGCTAACCTAGGCTGCCTGCTAGAAATTATCATTCATTATCAGTATTATTATAACTAACAAACTTCAAGTCTGACCCACTCCAGTGGCACTGAAATGGCAAAAGTCCCAGTTACATCAACGGTACAGGCTTAGGCCTGAAACTCCCAATTATTATTTTAAAAAAATCAGTGGTGGTTAGTGGCCATAGCTGTTATTCTACCTACAGTTTATGTTCTAGTTTGTTAATGGAATGTGTTAAATGAGGAGCTGTAAAATGGTAGCTACTACGAGAAAAATAGTTTGTGATTTTAGAGTTTTGATATAATGTGTTACCAGATGTAGCTACTCAATCAGTAAAACAACTTTTCTTGGACAGCATTCTGCTCCAGTGGATAAACTTCAGTAATTACCCTGCCGCCACAATTAAAAAAAAAAATAAAAATCTTATCTTGACTTCTTGCTTCTAGTCTGTTCAAGCTGATGAGAAACTGATAGGATGGAGTTTCAGTGCCTGTGACATGTTGTTATCACTTGGCAGCATTCAGATGCAGAATATTTTAAAATCAAATCTGTAAGTCTGCACATTACTTTGAGGAAACGTGTCAACAAAATGCTGTCAGCTCTTTGCCTCTTGACAAGCTGTACAGTTTTCAGACTACTCTGAACTGTAGCTTGTCCATCAAATCAGCAGATGTCTTTTTTGGCACTATTGGTAGTGTAGTTAGGTTAGTTGGTGGGGTTTTTTTAAGGCAGAGAAGAGATTCTGTGATTGTAACTAAGGCCTAAGAGCTGGTCTGCATGGTGCACAGCTGAGCAGGTGAAGTTTCTTCGTGATGACTCTGGCGATAAGAAGGAAGCCCTGAAGACTGTCGCACTTTGTTGGTTTGGTCTGAGATAGGGATGAGGTCCCGAGTGACAAGAAAGGCTAATTGGAAGCTGCTTCCCTTCACCCTGGAGAAGGAAGCAATGCTTAGAGCGTTTGCTCAGACTGCTAAATGACCGCTGTCATTGCAGTGTGTAATTTTGTAGCCTTTCAAGAGGGACAGCATTGCACTAGTGCCTACTTCCCATTCGGAGAAAATCCTTGGCTTGCGAGGTACTTCTGGTTGTGATTATCTTCGCTTTCTGTGAATTGGCTTGGCTGGAGAGGTTCAGCTGTTCCTAGTTTGCACTGAAAGGGAATATAATACAGGGATTCAGTAAGTTTAATGTTTTACATGCCAGCTTAATAGATTGTTGGACTGAAGCATCTTGTCATGATTTGAAAGATCGTGGAGTGCCTTTCTCATTTAACTGCAGATTTAGATGTGTACAAGTCTCTTGCATGGGTTCATGTGCTGTGCTTATTTAGTGCCTTCTTGGGACCAAAAGCTGCTTTTATTCTCTAAGGCCAATGTGCATGTGTTTTTCAATTAACACAAAACGAAAGGCTATTTGTACAGGAAAGGAAAGGAAGTCTTTTCTATTGTAAGCATTCTTAAGTTACTTGTTGCAAAATTTAGACTCTGCCTGAATCTCCTTTGAATGTTACACTTTCAAGTGCAACATATTTAAAATGCGTGTTCTTTGTCTCTATCTTTTGTTTGAAAATTAAATCTGATTTCCCTGCATTCTGCAATAGCCTGTATTTTATTTTTTATTTTTTTTCTGACATAAAAGCTCTTTTGCTCTGTCGTTCAGTTAGCCAATGGAAGAAGTCTCTCCCTGAGAGATTAGTTTGTCTCGCTGGAATTTCATACTGCAGGATGACAGTCTTCTCTGGCACAAAGTAAGCTCACCACCATCCACAGTATACATGAAATCATAATCAAAGACAGATGCCTTTGCCTGTTATAAATAATCAGTGCTGCTTGCATAGGCCAGGAAAAATTCTTGTTTAGACTGGTCTTACTTTCTTTGTTGGACCTCTGTATTTCCCTTGGCCTTCCCTTTTTTCATCTTTCCTCTGTCTCTAATTCTAGATATTTGCCTAAGGAAATAAAAGAAATGGGGAAAGTAGATCTTGGCACTCTCTGAATTCCCAGTGGATTACCCTATGGAGTGAAATTAAATACACATGACATATAAAAGAGAATGGCCTTTTAATTTATAGCAAAAATCCAAGTTCACAATAAATCTGTTCTTTCCTGTTTGTTCATGTGCTTGATGAGAACATGTCATATGCTTCTGCGAAGCTGATATAAAAGCTCTTTGTTCTGGGTAGGATTATTATTATTATTATTATTTTGAATTGGTGAAAGGTTTTATGTAAATATCAAATAGCAGTTGTGGATACACTTTTAAATTGGTTATCAAATTTACTTGCTTTTCAGGAAAACCCAGTCTGTCTATTTTAATAGCTTCTCATAAAGGCACAGTCCTCCTGACTACAAATTGTCTTCAAATAGTAGTGAGATTCCTGAGATGTCATGCCTTTCGATACATAGTGTAGAGCACACAATATCTTGCAGCTCTGGGTCCTAACTGGTATATCTTGTATAGTACTTCCAGATTCTGCCTTAGAGGTAATGTGGTTATCAATTTTTTTTTTCTTTTTTTTTTAACTGGGCAGTGCACAAAACACTTTTTAGCTGAGCTTTAGATTAGATTTTCAGCTGCAGTCACTGCCCTATCAGAATGTTTCCTGTTTAGATTCTCTGCAGTGCTCCTGAGTGCTCCTAACTAGTCCACATGAACGTTTCACCGTGGTGTTTTGCATTCAAGCCTTCCAGCTTCTTGTGCCCTATTCTTTTCTTCAGATACGTACTGTGTACCAAGGCAGGGATTGTGAAGAGAGAGTCGTGTTGCTACACAACCACCCTTAAGAGTTCTAATCCTTTAAACGTCCAAACGCTTCTGGTGTCAAGTTCTCGCAATGTTCTGTACTCTTACAGGAGGAGTTTGGGCAAAGGCCTGTCATTAACAGCTGAGAACAGCCTTTAGCTGCGTGAGGAGGCTCAGTCAGTGTGCTTGGGATCTTGGTTTTGCTCTGTTAGATTACGCTGCTGCAGAAATGTGCCTGCGTGGTGCCCCGTGGTCTGAGCCCCGCAGGACTGAGCTTGGTAGCACGGCAGGTCGGGATCGTTCTCACACCGTTCATCAGTAAAGACTTCTAATGTGAAAAGCCCTTCGAAAAATATCTGATGAAGAAGGGCCATTGTGATGGGACAACAGAGTTTTCATTTTAAAGTACCAGTGGATTGCCATAAAAAAACCACTCCTGCCAATGGCGTGATAAAATTCCAGGCTGGTCGTCTTCTAAGAGAACTAGCATTTTCCCTGCGAAACTCAGCCTTGCTCATGCTAATGTGGGGAGTGATGAGCATTTTAGCATTTTTTTTCTTTTTTTCTTTCTTTTTTCTTTTTTTTTTTTTAAATAAAATAAAAAATAAAAAAAAAAAAAAAAACAGGACCAGCTGCACAATTAACTGTGGAAACTTCTGGTTTTCCTTCCATGCTAAAAAAGAAGCAAATTGCTGTAGTCACTGGCTGCTTAATATTTATAGTTTTCTCCTTTACCTAATCTCTTCCTTCACTGAAAAGACCATAAATAGAGTAAGGGGCAAAGCAAGATATGATCAGTTTGCCCTTGAAACATACCCACTCAAGCTTTTTGACATTAGTTCCATTAATTAATCATTTTATAGATTCAAGGTTCCTTAGCAGAAGCATCATCTGATGCAAGTAATTAATCCACTCATCTGATTAACACCCACTCCTGGCATTAAGGAGACTTATTGATACCATTGCCACAAAAAACATGGCACGTAGGTCAGATGCAGCTGAACTGGCCCTCGGATTTTAGCGCGTGGCGTTCAGGCTTTGCCTGTCGTAACTGCGCCCGGTTTCCCACTTCTGTGGGAGTCAGTTAAGACTGTAATGATAGAAGTCTAATGAACTGAAATCTCTCAGCTTCAGCTGTCTTGGTAATATATACGTGTATTTTATTTCTGCTGCAATGAGAAGGATCTGCCTACGTTCAGCTACTTATGTTTTCCTCTCACTGAATACACAGATTAGCTGTGCAGGGCACATGTCAGCAAAAGCACAAATCGGGCTGTGTTGCAGACTGGCTCAATCTTTTGTAGTATGTTCAACTTTGACACCACTCTCTGGTGATACGGGTCCAAGGAATGAAAAGCCCATGGAGCAAGCTACATGCTAAAACTATCGCTGAAATTCCTGCTCTATCTGCAATACTGTAGAGTCTTTTTGAAGCCTTTGTGTTAGAATGTGACATGTTTCCTGATAGCTGATGCTCTATGTTTTGGATAAAGTCATGGTAGAAATGTCACACTGAAAAATTACCCCACGGATATTTGCACCTCTTTAATCATCTGTTGGAGAAATGAGCCACATATCACTGTTGATATGAGTGCTGTGTGTTGACTTTCCAGCTGTACTGGATGTAGCTTAATCTTATGTCTAGGTTTATAAAACCAAAACATGAACTGTGCTCTGTTCTCCGGGAGAGGTGTCTTTCTTTTCCCCCCTTTCATTTTTCTTTCTCCCTTTCCACCCTGTTGCTTGATTTCTTTGCCTCTGATATAGTGGAAAATTAGAATGGTAACCGGTTAAATCACTGTTTAGGAATGCTGAATCATACTGTCTTTGGGCCACAGCTGCAAACAGTAGTGTTTTATCTCTAAGCATGAATTTCACTAAAACCTGGCTTCAGATCCATTCAGTTAAACCAATGTGACCTGTTTAAATGTTTATTCTTGCAGACACAGTAAATCCAGCTGATACATATTTTAGGCCAAACCATGCAGTTACCCGATTAAAGTAAATTGCTAAAGGACGTTTTGCTATGGTTTATGCTTTTGTGACTGACCAGTACAAACTATATCCCTGTAAGCTGGCTGTAAACACATGCAGAGCACGCACCGGTTGAGTTGTGCCGGTGTAACCGGTTTCAGTTAAGCAGCGGGGGACGGTGCTCGGGGGCTGTCCGGAGCTCTAGCCTTTCGAGGCCGTTTCCCCCATCAGCGTGGCAGAAGCCTTTCTGGTGCGCTCTGTGCGTGAACGTGACCGGGCAGCTTCGGCAGCAGCGTCGGGCCGTTCTTGCGAGTACGGGAAAAACACAAGCGCTTGTTTTCTAGGTGGTAGTTGTTTTTGACTTGATGCATCTTTGCCAAGTTCACAGTCTATCTAACATCTTCTAGTATCTCAAAATTTAGTCTCTCTAACTTCTCCTTCCCTTCACCCAGTGAAGGAAGATGTAAGCTAAAACTTAAGTGACTCTGATTTCATCTTAGGCCATGTTACAGCAGTGAGATCTTGCTTAATGCTGGTGATCAGTGGCTAGCTTGTTTGTATAGAAGCACTGTGTGAAGAAAATCATTTGCTGTTTGTGCATAGGAATGTAACATTGGGGGCTTCAGAAGTGATATCATAAATAAAAAGCTAATTACAAAAAACAATTGTTTGTGAGATATCTCAGGACACGCTGCTCTTCAACCTGAGGGAAATTAGCCTCTGGCAGCTGCTGTGCTCATCAAAGCTGGATGTCTGTCAGTGCAAGTGTGGTCTGATTTCTGAGACGTGCACAATTCACCTCTTAAAGCCAATTTGAAGAAAGTGGCTTTGGGGAGCAAGCGTGAGTGAGAGGAACTGAGCATTTGGGTGGTTGGAAGTGTAGGGGAGACTTTCATGTCTGTCTTCTGAGGGTGTATGTGTATGTTTCTGATTCAAGGCCGGTATGGTTAAATGGGAATGACCAAGGGCAGGGAAAGAGACCCCACCAGACTGGTGAGGATCGAAGATGGAAGGCAATATGGGACTACTGGAAGGAAAAATCCTCAGAGCTGGGACTGGACCAGCCTCTCGTAGTTTACTGGGGGAATCAGCTCCCTCCAGTGCATTTCACCTCAGGTCATCTCTGCCCCTTTCAGAATTCCCGAATGGGAAGTCTCTGCCACCCGCTTCATGTGTTAAAATGGCCTTTCCGAGTTGTTCCTCATCTTGGCAACTTTCAGTGGGGCTGCAGGGAAAGCTAAAACCCTCTCTCTCTTAATCTTCAAAAGCATCGTCAGGGAGCTAAGAGGCTGGGATTAGCCTTGCTAATACATGTGTGCAAGAGAACTCCTTTGGGGCTTTCTGTTTTTCTAGCTATTGCTTTAAAGGATTATGAGTTTCTACCCGCTCTGATAAGACGGTGTGAGTTTGCCTGCTCCTCCAGCCTGTTGTGGAGGGGATGAGAAATTACCTAGTCAGACTTCTCTTTGGTTTTTCTAGAGGATTTTTTTTCATGATTGTTGGCACTTGCAATTTCTTGCTTTCCAAAGGTGCTACCGAGACACCTGCCATCTCCCAAGGACCTGTGGGCAGTACAATCCATTTTCTACAGAAATACAGCAGATTTTAACTCTGTCAAATAAATACAGGTTAGGATCACAGTCCCTTGGGCTAACTGTCTGGCTCACTTCGGAGAAAGCGGTGACTTCTCCAGGTAAACTTCACCGTGTGATAGTGAGCTGTCATTCGCACACGTTAAGAATACTTATTTCAAGTTGCCTTAGGCTGTGTGAGAGCACGTTAGTGTATCTTTGTCCAGTCTCAGCTAGTACAGTGCAAAGCGAGCACGCATTTGAGCAGGGCTGGAATTGCAGCCGGCAGGGCGAGGCTGCGCAGCAGCCCATTACACAGTGCATTAGCCTGCGTCAAAACCACACGAACAGATTCAGGCTGATCAATGACTTTGTGCTGGCTGCACCCACTGAGCTCATTCATAAATTACACTCGAAACAATAACCCTTTTCAAGAGCTTGAAACACTTAGGTGCATAGTTTTAAAATAATGCACTGCCTAGCAGTTTTATGCTGCTTGTCTTGAGTATATGATATTTAGTCTTCACTGTTGGAAGCCTCCATCTGTGCAAACATTATAACTGATACCATTCTGAAAGAAATCTGATGAGTGACAGGAGAGAAATAAGTTATTTCATTAATTATTTGGTTGCACAGATGGACATGTAATCCCTGGCCAGATGCATTCAGACATTTTTATATAAACAGCATGGTAGGTCTTTAGATATCCAGTTAAAGGCTTCCATAAAAAAAGTTAATGTTGTCAAAACCCCATTTTGAAGTTTTTTTTTTTTCTTTTTTCTTTATGGCATCTCTCTCCTCCTCTTGTGTCTCAGCTTTTTCTTTTTCAGTTCAGTAACAGAATCGCTTTGGCGGGGCTCTTTGGATCGGTATGATAAAAGCATTCACAAAGATCAAAGAGAAAGCAAGACTCAGCTGGTGGCCTTTCCCTTCAGTGCAGTGCCTTTTAGGCCGTGTATACGCTACAGATGTTTGCTGGCGGGGCTATGTCAAGCCCAGGTTTGATAAGGGGTGTGATCCCTGTCAGGCAGGTTTGTGCTAGGAGAACCCCTGAGAGCCGATGCAATTTTTCTAGTTATGATGCATGTACTTGCTTGGCAGGAGTGAGCAATAAATGCGACTTGAATAAACTAAAAGGTACCAGTGCCGCTTTGCAAGTATAAAATGCATTTGCCCGTAGCACATTTGACCTCCTACTGAGCTGGCATTCACCTGCCCGCGGTGCATTTCTAGCATGGACTCTGACTCTGCCCAAAAAAGTTTTTGCCAAAGTAGCTGTGTTGGACAGGAGGCAAAACAGCTGGGTCTGTAGCTGATATAACTGTCCTGACAAAAGCCCTGAAGGAAGGCAGTAACATAGCCCTTCGGTGTTGGACTATCTTCTGCTTAGCAACTGGTTTAGCCTTTACTGGCACAGAAACCCTGGCTGATAAAAGCTTTTTTCCAACCAAAAGGTACTTTTACTCCATAGCTTGTTTGCTAGAACACCTTCATACGTAAGAAAGATGTTGGTCCCCTGCTGCAAGTTAGGTGTCTGGTCGGTAGAAATCCTGCAGCAAGGTTCAGGGGAGAGACAGACCTCTCGGAGGCCTCTCGCTTTCTGGTGGGAACGCAGCCCTCCAGCAGTGTTTCCCAGGGCGCATCGTAATGAACATTTCTCCTTGGTAATGAATTAAGTAATTTAGGCACTTAAGAGGAGAACTCCTTTAATTTCTGAGTTGTGTTTTTAGTGCTGAGAAGATGTGTTTTTGGGAGAGCAGGCTCCAGCTTGAACCTTAAAACAGAGTGGAACGATGGCCTGCTGAGACTGTATGTGACGGTGGTACACGATGAAGACGCAGATCAGTGACAAAGATTTAAAATTGCATAATGTGGAACAGACAAAGGAATGGCTCTAAATTTTTGAAGTGAGAGTTGCTCAGAGCTTGCCAAGGTTTTGGGGTTGGGGTTTTCTTTGTTTATTTTAAAGGAAATTTAGGGCAGACGTTTTTCCCTCCTACCTCAATCTAGATTAAATTAGTTTTCCTTAAAATTGATTTATTTTGGTGGGTTTTTTCTTTTCCTTGCACAAATGGAAAAAGTGGTCCAAAATGCTGATAACATGCTAATTTTAATGCATGTTACTGAACTGCATGTTACTGAACTGCACTGTTGTGAAATCAAGTAAGTGCTCTTTAAGCACAGCTCAGTTTGTTTTCCTTGATAAGAACTTATCTTTATTGAATGGCAAGTGTTTATGAAAGCTATTGCCTAAAACCTGCATCTATTTGAATGTTACCTTCTTCAATAACAGCCCTGGACTTTTTTGGCTTTTGTTTTATCTAAGGGTTTTTGTTAGGGTTTGCAATGTTGCTAGGTTTATAAGGCTTCTAGGAAAGGAAATTTTAAAGTCTGATGATGTTTTTTCTCATGTCCTAGTTTCAGTTATTTTTTTTTTTTAAAAAAGTATGATCTTCAAACCTGCTTGCAACAACCTACTCATTTGAGAGACTGATCCAAAGCTCTTTGAAATCAATGGAAAACCTCCAGCAGGTTTCGTGGGCTTCGGCCAAGGCCTGTTTTTGAAAGTGTAAAGATGAAGGCTTTTCTGTTTTTCACGGTTGCATTCTTGAATCTGAATAAGTAGAAAATTAGATTTATAAGTCATAGAAGTGGATCTACAATAACAAAGCACCTGTGGTTCTCTACTATAAAGACTATAGATTGGCAAGATGTACGGCAGGTAACTCTTACGATGTGAAAAATGTAGAAAACCAGAATTAACTGCAGCCAAATATACCCTGGATCCAAGACTGTAATTTATAATACGGTCAAGAATGCATTGCAGACTTCTCAATCGATAAGCTAATGAGAAAAAGGTCTGCAATTAATTACAAATCAACTGGATCAATATCCTGGAAATGAAAGATATGAAATTGCTAACATTTGGATGAAACTTCTTTGCCAAGTATATTTATAAACATTGTATAAAATATGATATTTATAAAAAGAATAAAAGCTCCTTTCACTGTTCAAAGGCAGTGCTCTGAATGCTGATTTCCTTTTGCTCTGAAAATTCATTTCAACTGACTTTATTTCATCAGATTTTCTTATGTGTATAAAAGAACCAAAGACGTCTCTTACCTTTAATTTGAGACCTTATAGTGAAGCAAAACCAGCTATGAATAGGACTCCCAGGGTGATGCTACCCATGATTTAATGGTCAAAACATCTGAAAAGATGAAAGTTTGTGGCCAAGTGATTCTCCTGGTGGATGGCAGGACTTGAAACATTCTAATCAGAGATCTTGGCAATCTGACATCTTGTCACATTTATAGAAATAGTCCCCAAAAGGGCAGGCAGGGAGTGAGGAGGTAGGCTCACGCTGGTGTTTGAAAGCAGCTCGTCGTCTGCATGGGTCTCCAACTTCAAACAACTCTATGCCTTTATAAGTTGCAAAACTGGGAGTGCAACTTACCCGGAATTCTTTTCATCTGGCAGTGATGATTTGATACATATATGTATGTGTGTGTGTGTGTGTGTGTATATAACACTTCTGATTTTTATTAAAAAGACAGAGGATAGTCATTTCCAACGAGGAAATAGCAATATAACTCATGTGAATCTCTCATTTTCTGTAAGGTAAGTTTGTTTTATTACCTCATTGCGTATTTTTTCTCTCCTTTTTGTGGAGGCAGGGGAAATCAGATGCAAACCCTAGTGCACTTCATGCTTGTGAATAGTCCCATGAGGCAGTAGGGAGGAAAGTCAACCTGGAATTTGAATTGCTGTGTGGGTTTCTTAAATTTTTCATGAAACTTCTTCAATCTGGGCAGTGGTTTTCTTTCAAATATCACATTGCTGAGCTGTGCTACCTCTGTCAAGGCTGGATGTGTTTAATCACTACCAAACTTGCAAGGTTTTAGAGGAGAAGCATGGTCTGTCTCCACATGAATGATGTTCTTGGCTTACAAAACAATTTTGTAACACAGTTTTACTTGGAAGAGCAGCAAGATCTGTTTTCAGTCCTCGTCCTTCTTTCTTGTGTCGCATCTTTCTCAGCCTCTTCCAGCAAAGTCTTTTCTGTATAATGTATAATAAAATGTAGATATGGTAATATATTGTAATATGTCCATTAATCTAAAGGTAGAAAATGAGAGAACCGTAATGAGTATCCATGACTCCATCAAAGAAAATTATTTTTTGGAGAGGAAAATGTGCGTTATCACAGCAGCTAGAATTTCTTATGTCACTTAGCTCTATATAACAGCATATTTTATATCCAGCTGAGAAGCTGTCCTGCTACCTATTTTTCACATAAAGGCATGTGCCTCCAGACTTTTAGTACTTAGGTCTTGGTTGTTTTATCTTCCTACAGCCTCAGCTCTGATTTGAATTGCTGTTTCTCATTTGCTGTAACAGTGTGATATACTAGTCTTCATTTACTTGCCTCACCTGGAAGAGGGAAATATATATGGCATGTATGTCCGAACGTAGGCTATTTTTTAAAAAGTACAGAAAAGTAAAAGAATAGTTCCTAAGTAAGCAGTAAATAAATATTTTTGATCTGGTTCTATTTTAATAGAAGATAATTTTAACACTGACATATATTGTTGTTTTAGTTGGAATGTTAATGGTATACACTGGTGATACAATTATCCTGAAAAAATATCAGATGAAATGCCCACATCTTAAATTTACAGAATTTGCATCGTAAATCTAGCACTGCTCCTGTTTCCAAGCCCGTTCCACTTGCTCTCCTTTCAACTCGAGAAGCTGTAGAAATGTCTAGGAAATCTGTCCAGCAAGAACATTCTGTAACAGTAACGTTAGATGATTTCCATTCAACTTAGAGAAGCATAATCATTTTTTGTCTTCATTTCCCTCATTAGATATTCAAACGAAATCTAAACACACAAAATCTGCATTATGATGAGTATATTTTTTCATTAAGCTACAGAAAGTAATCGGTACTGGAATTAGATTTTACATATAATTCATGACATTAAGTCTCTTGAAAAAAAATGGAAACATAAAACAAACATGACAAGAAAAAGAAATAAAATCTTCTAACGGTTTGACATAGCAATATCTTCATTTTTAGTCTGGTCAGGTAGAGAATGCTGCCTCCAGAACTCCCTTATAAGCCACATTTCATTTATTTTGAATTCCTCTTCAATTAATCGCTTGGCTTCCTAAGTACAAATGCATTATGACAATAATCAGGTTTTAATTTAAATGCATTCCTTAGTTTATCAAGTCGATCAGTCTTCCTTCCTTCCTCCTGATGTGGCTGTTCTGTGGAAAGAGAGGGTAATATCACAGTGTTTTGGGTCTTTGTCATTGTTTATTGAATTATTTTATTAGGGACAGACTGTGAACCTTTTACAGTCAGTAGTATGATGAGTCCGTTGGCAGTTGATTGGTCTGATTGTGTTTTGCTAAGTGGGAGAAGAAAAGGGTCTCAGCATCGTCTTTATGAGGACTTTCTACGTGGTGCAGCGCAGATGAGGTGTGAGGGAGCTGGGATGCGTGCAGGAGCATCTGCCGCTTCCCCTGAGCTGGTCTGGAGCCACCCGCCCCGCGCAAAGCACCTCCTGCATGTGCTTTTAAATAGAAACGGCCTGTGTGAACGGAGGAACCAAAACCTAACAAAATCACCGTGCTGTCTTCCACTTTAGGTGTGTAGGATTAATAACTTTTTCTATTGGGTTAATTGAGATTTTAGCCCAAAGGGGCATGTCTTGGCTGCTCTATGTCAGACTATTGCTGTGTTAATGGATTTGGAAGCTTTCGTGTGTTCATTGCGTGATCTGTGTTGACGAAACATGGGATGCTAAGCAGGTCTATAGCTGGGTCCCTAGGAGCTCAAGGAACAGATTACAGACTATGGCGAGAACTCGCCTTATGCCCTGTATTGATGCTGCTGCTTGCAGGATGCTCATCTCAGGTGCTGCCTGGGAACACCCCAGCCTTCCCAGACTGGCACATGCTGGTTATGCACTCATTTTGTGTGATACCACGTAATAATTCTGTTTAATGTGTTCTGCGTAGAGACAACCTCAAAAATCAAGGCATAATAAAAAATAGTTGTTCCTTTTTCAGGGATTGTATTTTTGAAATATTTTTGCCTGATGAAAACTAGACAAAAAGACTTCTGACTCTGTGCAGCCGTTTTCTTGAAATATGAAGCCAGAAGTAATTTCCTGTGTGCTGCTATTTCAAAAGTTGTTTGGGAGAGACTGCAAAGCAAGTGTTGCGCTAGTCCTAGACTGCTATCTGAGAGTGAATCACAACAGCGGTGGTCATTTATTTTACAAAAGGAGTTACTCAGATGCTGCAGACTGCCTGGAATTTTTTAGACTAAAATTCTGGGACCTACTGTAGAGGCTATTTAATAGCTGAAGAGATGACAATCAGAAAACGAACCTGTTTGGTAGGGTTCTCTCTCACCATGCAGGCATGTTCTCCTGTCTAAATTTCAAAGGCAACACAGCATTCTGTTCTCAAAGAAAAAAAAAAGTCTGTAGTATATGTGACCATGTGACCCCTCTTCTGCTGCACATTCATCATTTCCAGCAAGGGAAATGACTTTTATGTTGGCAGATGACATTAAGCAACAAGTAGCATTCTGGACAGCAATGAGCCTCTCTCTCCAAGAAACATCTGCTGCATAGGGGAGGCATGCAGTGAAGAGTATGTCATGTGTGTGCTGCTTTTATCGCTTGGGCTTTGTTAAAATAAATAGCTAGGTAAGGTTTCTTGCTTTGATTTCTAAGTCTGCTGTTACTTTGTTCCATCACCTTGGTAAACTGAATTCAGTTTATCTAGTTGTAAAATGTGTTCCATAATATTTACTTGATTTGCTGTGGTTAAATCCTCTTATTAGGTTAGGCCCCCTTTTTTCTAGCGATTGTGTACATATATAAAATCAAAGTCTCTGCTTCAGAGAAGGTATCAGCTTTGTAAATAATAGTAGGCAAAGCTAGAAAATAAATTATAGCCTATAGGAGGGAAAACTGGGCAGCTAGGAACCCAGGTAACTAACATGGCCATTTTTGCAAAGAAAGTCAGGAAGTGTTGGATATTCAATCAATGTCTAGTAATTCATAATTAAATATTCTATCTATAACCCCTAATTTATGGGGTTTTTTTGAAAAATTAAGAGCTTTTCTGAAATCCTTGAAACCTTACAAAAATAATTGTGTAAAGCCACATAAACCATATATGTTTTTATGTGAACTGTATATATAGTAAGCCATATAGAAATAATTTATAGTAGGAATTTTTTTAATATGTATTTTTATTAGGTTGCCAAAAGCATAATTCTGTGTTTCATTTAAAACAACAGTCAATTTGTCATGAATTGTAATCTGAATTAACTTTTGCACTTTCCTCCTTGCATCCCCGCACTTAATCTCTCAAATTGGTTTTAGCAGCTGTGTAGATTTATTTAAATGCTGTGTCTGTAGTCATATACTCCTTTTAATGTAGCTTTTAAGTTAGAAATGCACATGTTCAAGACTCCATCAGATTAGCCTATAACAAAGCTCAGCTTTGTTGCTCAGTCCTTATGAGACATTAGTGTTACAATATTGTACGTGGGTTGCTTGAAACTACAAAAAGGTATACTGTATGGGGCACTTTTTTTTTTTTTTTTTAAGTCTGACCTGATACACTGTCTCTTTGGTATGAAGCACTGCCAACAGTAAATACAAAGTAAGTGCGATATTAGCTTGTTTCATGAAATTATGGCACTATATTTTGAAATTATGCCAGTTTAAATTGCAGACAAAAGTGCTGCTGGTTCTAGCTTGCTACTGTAACTGTAAAACATTAAAATGGTGATTAATGAGGAATAGATAGATTTCACTCCTGTTCAGGAAATTCAAAGACTAATGGGGAAAGGAGGCAGAAATATGTAGCATGGCTGTGGGGCCTGATCTGTTTTTCTTGAGACTTGACTCTACTCTGCCTGGGGTTTGCTAGAAGTTAGGGAAGTTCAACAGCATTTGGTTGTGGAAGGAAGAACATAATATTTTATTTTATTGTTTTATGATCTTCTACTCTTCTCCTTTTTACTGGATGACTTCAAGTCAATTAGTTCATCTTTGCTTTGTCTTCCACAGCTGTAAAGTAGCAATAGGACATATGCCTAGCTGCTGCTCAGGTAAGTGATTCATATTCTCAGATTTCTTTGAACATGTGAAATACGAGCTATTATTGCTTATTTATTATTGTCCTAGTGAAATTTCATTGTAGACATTCATTTTAATATGCTCAAGGTATTTTATTCTTTAGAAATCCTCTCTTCCTTGTAGCTTGGAAACGTGAATGGGTCTGAATGACACAAGAAGAAAATCTGGCCTGGGATGTATTTATATGGATAGAGAATGTCTGCAGAAGCAGCATGTTCGTTAATGTTTTGTTTATATGAAAGGTGAGGTCAAGAGGAGAAAGAGCAGAGAACAGTCATGTCACTTGTCTAGAAGACCTTTAGAAAGTCTTCACCAGTATGGTTTCATTCTGCTCACATCCAGGTAACTTATTACTCCAGTAGTTGGCTTTTGTTCTCTGGCTGTGTGTTAAGCTTGTGCAACTGAACTGAAAAGAAATAAGTAATATCACTTTATTCACTTCGTTAAGTTGAAGTGTACTGTTTCCTCTCAAAAGTTAATATGGCAACAGTTAAAAAACAGTTAAAAAGTTAATACAGGAAAGTCGGCAAAATACATATTAATACATACAAATTATTGTAATCATTTGAGATGTAAATTACTGTAATCATGTCCACTCAAGTCTTTCAGTGATTATAACGCTATCATTTTAGGGTCATGTTTTTAACAAGATATTAATTTCTTGTTGTGATTAGCACTGGAACTGGTGTAACTGTGTATCTTAAAGCTCGTTGCTCTTGGGAGAGACAAATATCACTTTCAGTGGAGCAAAAGGTGCTCGGATACAGGAGAAATCAGAAATCACAGCAAACGGAGGCGCGAATCAGTCGGCTAGCTGTGAGTCCACGTTGACTTGATTGCCCGTGTCCCGTGCCGTTGCCGCCCCCTTTTGAAGACTGGTGGGGGACTGCGTGGAGAAACCAGGATCCGTGCAGGCACCCAGTGCTAACCCCTGCCCGCCCCACCGGCTTCTCCCAGCTTAGCTGAAAAGAAACAGCAGTGAAAAATATTCAGAGGAGGAGGTCTAACAGGTACGATGAGCTGGAGGCCCGAGCCAGGCCGGTAGCTTATTAAACACTCAAGCTGCAGGGGTCCTCCCTGGAGAAACGCGTGCACGCGCCAGCGCCGGCGTTTACGGTCACCTGAAAATTGCTGTGGCAGTGAAGAGGGCTGCTATTTTCCATAAATTTAAGGGCCAGCTGTTATACTACTTAGCTTCTGTTTTCATTGAAATTCGCGTGGTCTTTGGTAAGCCAAAACAAGGGAAAAGGGGTGGGGGGAGTGTTTTTGAAGTGTTTTTCCACATGCCACTTGTTGTGGCTAAGGCAGAGAGGGGAAATGTTTTGCACTGGAGGCTTCTGCTCTGTAGTCAGAGGAAGACGTGCACAGCTTACAGATGTTTACTGTGTCGGGGATGCTTTCTCTCCCTTTTAGGGTGAATTTTGGAAAAATAAGTAATAAAGGTGCTTCCCAAGCTAAAATTTTTGGAAATTTCTGCGTTTGTTTAAAGCTTGGTTCCTTGGCTGACATTGGTATGTAGTGACTGGGCAACTGTACTTCTGAGAATTGTATTGTCCAGTGAAATCTTTTCCATATTTCCTCTTAACGACTGGCCCCGCTCATAGGGAAATACATAAATAACACGACTACCAGGGAGGAGGGTTAACGGCCTGTAATGGCTTCAGTTCTGTCAGCAGTGATGCCCAGGAGGAATTTCTTGTATGAATAGTCCTGGTGAACTCAGCAGGACTCTTCGTGTGATAAAATTGCTCACACGAGTGAAATGTGAGTGTTCCTCTCCCACATTCCTCCCGTTCCCCTTCCTTGGTGAAGGAAGGCCAGCACAGGCAACAATAGACAGCATTTTTAGTCCAATGTGTCCCAAATAAGGATTTCATCTAGACTAAACAACTGTTTTGAATATTTGCTGTAACTATTAATTACTGAAAATGTTTGGAAATTTTTTTATTTCATAGCTGCTGCTTCTTGATTTAAATCATCTGCGGTGTTCCTGTGTAGTGTGTTCACTTAGTATTTAATATGCATAATATCCGTTTATTACAATTTAACAACCTCTGCAGATAGCTGCATTTTACTTAGAGAATTTATTCCTCTAAGAAGGTTCTGGATTGACTGATTTATCACAGAAGCAAAAAAAGCTCAGTCTTATGTCCTGTCAACAAGGCAGTGCATATTAGTTTAATTTTAAATGCATATTCAAAGCACATACAATAAGCTGTAGTATACTTATCAAAGACATACTGTTTGTGAAAAGTTGTCACTTTTAATCTGACATAAGGTTGCTTCAGAAGTCACAATTTTCCCTGCAGGTAGTGAAGCTATCCAATTGCACTTCTTAGATATCTATGATAATTAGTGCATTTCTGGTACAGCTGTTGCTTGAATGCATATCTTAATTAATGGATAAAACAGCTGTTTTTCCTCAACCAGTTAGTAAAACCAATCAGACTAAACCCAGGACTGTTTGGATGACAGTACACCAAATTTCCCACTGTGTGTGTGTGTGTGTGTGTTTAGGGTGGTTTTTTTTAATTAATTGATTTATTTATTATGTCCGCTGTCTCATTCTAGATCCTAACGGTAAAATAAAATTTAGCTATATTTAATTTAGGCTGATTGAGTCAAAATCTCTCTGTTTTATAAGCCCTGAGAAAGTTGACCAATCGACCGGTTCACACTATAATTAGATTTTTGCAGCACCTTCCTCCTGTAGAAATTGTTGACAGATGGATTCCTGGTTGTTTTCCTGTGGTCACCAATGCAAACAAGGGACCCATCTAAGTGACAGGTACTTACGTTCAGCTGGAATTTTTAATCATGGCTTAACACTTGTCAACTTCAAAGTATACACTGTTGGGAAATTATTGTCACATCATGTGATACAGCAGTTGTAAGCCTGCAAAGAAAACAGATTGTTTGATTTTTTTTCTGTAGCTAAGGTTAACTGTCGGGACAGCTGTGAGTCAAGCCTTCAAGACATGCTGCTTTATCTGATTGGTCTCAGTCTTGATCTGGCACATGAAAGGAAATGTGAGGAAGTTTCAAGCGGAGATCATTTTGCAAGTCCAAAGATGAGGGTGAGGTCAAGTTCACTTGCATTTTCACAGTATCTCATTGCAAGCATAAAACAAAGTGGCATGTAGACAATATAAGGTTTAGCATAGCTATGGTTTCACCTTCAGGAGCTTTACACTGCTGGAGTATTTTTCACTTTCTATTCACTAGCATCAAAGAAAAATACCACTGGAGAGGAACAGAAGTCTTATATATGTGTGTCTGTGTATACATATATATATTTATACATATGTATATACGTATACACGCACACATACATGTATGTGTGTATTTTTAAAGGTGACCCTTCTAAGGAACAGATGTGTGATAACTTTAATTTTTGACATGTAATTTGCACAGATGTTGCCAGCATCTCCTGCAGCTGCAAGGTAACTTTAGCATGTAGTGAGGAACATGTTGGCGTTATTCATGTTACGTTAATTTAGCCTTCAATGTTATTGCAAATGCTCTGCTCCTGTAGCACACTACCTCATCTTCCCCGTGTTCAGAACTGTGGAGGTTACTGCAGGAATTTTGTGGGGCAGAAAATGCAGCTTTTCTGCTGGTGTCCTTTATGGCTGTTACGAGCTGCACGTGAAACAGTAGTTATAGTTTGCAGCATGGAAAGACTGTCCCACAAGGCTCATGTGAAATTTTCCCTGAGCTATGCCTGAGCGTTTGCCTTACAAACCAGTTCTGCCTGCTGCAGAGAAATATACTGTTCCGGACTCAGGGCTGGTTCCTTCAAGGCTGGTAAAAAATTTCCCTAGTTCCATCAAGGTCCTGGTACAATTTTCTAGTTGCTCATTTTTCTGAAAATGTTTACCTCTTAAATGTGTGCATCGTCATGCTGCATGTCTTTATGATTTTGGATAATTAGTTTTTCTTAAGATAGAGTTGGTTCACTGTATAGTTCAGTAAAAACACAATTTAAAACTGTGAGCTGTTGTAATGTGCTGTTATAGATTCTGTGGTTAATGGAAGAAGCATTGAGCAAGACTGTGTTCCTCCTTCTGTTTAAAGGAATAGAATAGTATTATTTTGAATGCTGTGCACTAGAATAAGTTTTTACACTTGTGACTATTGCAGCGTAAATTTCTCAACGCGTACAAATATATCACAAACCACAGAGAAGCAGAAGTTGGGAGGGGGTTTTCTCCAAAAACAGCGATGCAGAACACACATGGCCAGATGCTGCCATTGGTTTCATCTGAGCAGCTCCCATGGTGTCACCGGGCATCAGCATTTTTGCAGTCTGCATGTTCAGATGTGTGCGAAGGCCTTGTGCATGCAGTCATGGTAAATGCTTACTGTGATACACAGGCCAGGAAGACACTTTGTTTCCTTAAGCATTTTAACATTTCCAGTTTTTATTCACAATTCCATTAAATACTGGAATGTAGATGATGCAGTTGTAGAACGAAGCATCTTTTTTGAGGTCTTCATCTGAGATTTTAAGAAGTAATGTCCTCGAAAAATAAATATCCATGCAATGAAATAAGCCTTCTTTCATAAAGATGCTAATTATAAATGCCTGAAAAATGTAAGATTATAAGATAGTCTACAACTAATTTATTAGTTGGCATGCAAATGAATCCACCACTCTAATTGCATAAATAAGGAGTCAACACATTATGTAAATGGCCTTACTAATGGACACCTTTCTAAATCCTTTGGGGATTTCTGCTCAGAGAGGTAATTATAATGGTGCAAACTGTAACATAAAAATGAAATCAAAGTGAAGCAAATGATGTGTTACTAGAAAAAAAAAAACTTGAAAAGACAGAGCATTGAGCTGTTAGAAATTAACTATTTATTTTTTTAAAAAAGTAAATTCTCTAAGGTTTTATTGGTTTTTGGAGGAGTTTGGGGGTGGTTTTTCATTTCTGTCTTCAAAAGAACACAGTCCTAGGGTGCACTGATGACTTGGATGGTAATTAGGGAGAGCTGTGCATAACCTGGAACTAAACTGTAAACCCTCAGTGCGAGTCCCCACCGTGCTTTGAGCGGAGGCTAATACGAAAAGGAGCGTGACGTGTCCTCGTATCTCGCTTGCTTGCCTTTGCAAAAGCCAAAAGCAGAGAGGGCCTTTAGGATTTCATGAGGAATAGTATTTTGTACGTCTTCAACTGTCCTGTAGAAATCAGTGCAGAAACGTACTCCCGTTAAGGGACGGAGCGTGTTGGAAAGGCTTGAGGGCTAAGGGCCTTAGAGCAATTCCTGCAGCATTTTTATCAGTTCCTCTGGCACTACCTTCCTTTACTAATGCAGAGAGTCTCTTAATGCTTCTCGGCTTTTCTGCGCTGTTTTCATCATATTATTTTATCATGATATTGTGAAAGCACGTTTAACCTCGTGTAACGCTTTCCTCCAGACAGAGCTGATCTCCGTATAGATTTAACCTGAGCAGTCCGTGTCCAGTCTCTTACTGGCTTGATCAGATAGAAACGGAGGATAGCCATGAGGTCGGTATATTGCTCCTAACTCCTAACCTCAGGGACATCTGAAAAATCAGTGCCCCCTTTTTAAGAGAAGGGGGCAACTGCCTGTAATGTATATCTCCTTTCTCTAGAAGTCTCAGTTTGAAGCCACTTTTTGCTACTAATTTATTTGCTTTTCATTTCTTCCCATTTAACAGCTAGGGCATGTTATATTCCCCCCAAAACAGCCTTAGCTTTCAAATTTATTTTGCAGGAATTTGTCAATAAAAGTAGGAATATCTGCCTCTAAGCAGACCTGTTTTTTCTTACCAAACCAGCGTCTGTCTTTATTAACTGTCAAATAGTAAATCAGTCAGACTAAACTGCCACAATTTTTACCCTATTTTTTTCCAGTGGTGTGAGTGTTTTTTATTCACATGTGCATTAATATGACTTCAGTCTTATCCCTTTTAAAAAAACATAAATACTCATTTTTATCTCTTTACTTTCCATCCTTATTAAGGCGTCACTGACTCTCAACTTTGTGAATGTTTGCCTTTCAACTTTTTAACTTTTGTGATAAACATGCACTTTTGCTTCTCTTGTTCACTTTCATTAGCCACAAATTAACTATTTAAGGTCAAATTCAGCTCCTAGTTCTCCCCAAGTCAAGTCAGGAATCTTCTGTCTCCAGCCAGCCTTACAGCAGAGTAGCTGGGAACCAGATTTCAGCATTTTAACAGAGGCACACCAGAGTGTAATCTTGTTATTTATAGTCAATAATATCTCCCCCTTATATTTTTTCTTATTTTTTCTTGGCTAATGGCAAACCTTTGGATTTTTCTGATAGCATGATGCCCTGAATAGTGTATTTCTGATAGTGTGTGCAGTGATGCCATTTCAACTTTTTGTTCTAAAATATTCAGACATTTCAGGGGAATGGTATTAGGATCTTGACTTGTAACTATAGCAAGTTCTTGTGGGAGATGTTACTGCCTTTTCTATTCTTTGTGGCAGTTCATATATTTAATCCATGCAATCAGACCCTCCTCTGTTGTCATGTCTGTGATTGCGCATGAGAAGAACAGCTGTCCAGTAACATAATACATCTCAGTGAGGTATACATGTGACTTTGCTAATTTTGAGATGTGATTACTGACTACAGGAAGAATCTGGCAAGATAGAGGTTTTTATTGTGGTTTGGGTAAAAACGTCACGGCTGCTGTAGGCGTGTGATGGACTACATGAAAGACGATATTGTTTGTGTTTGTCTGATAATTTGCATTTTTAGTGTATTCAGTCAGCTGCTTGGGTTTGAAAGGCAAAGTTTAAAACAAAAGGAGATGGTTTTGGAGCGAAGGAGTAACCAGTCTATAACTGGAAAACTTCAGTGGTGGCATGAGACAATTGTAAGGAGAAAATTTAGAGACAGGAATTAGCAAATTCTGGCAATATCTCCACTGCTAAGTTAATAAACTTTTATATTTTAGGAATTCTCTGTAGTCTGATGTGGATTTGTAATTGGTGTCATACACACACATTTTCATCAGCTGAAGAACATAGGGTTTTTAGGTCTCCTGACGAAGCCCACTTATACAGGGTATACAACAACTTTACTTCACTGTAAAGCTGTAGCTTACTCAGCCTTTTCGTTCCTTTTCTCTAATGTTTATGTTGATTCATGATGTGATGTTATTTATGTTAATAATATGTATCATTTCATTAGGTTTTAAAGGGCTAATACTAGATCTTCTCGTTGGAAACAGGAGATAACCACGCAGCTAACAACTGGTTTGGAAGATCTAAAAGGTACAGAATACAATTTAATATTCTCAGCCCAAGGATGGGGCTAGGGCACTACCCAATGATCCTAGAAGACTCTATTTCTACTGTGAAAAGATACACTAGACACAAATACCATGGAAAATTGCATATTACTAAGCTTTTATAAGGTCAGTCTATAAGAGCAGCCACAGTATTTAGGCCTGTAGAGTCTTTCCACGTAAAGGCTGTCTCAGGAGACTGCTGAAACACAAATGTTTTGTTCCATGATTTTATTTTTTTTTTTTTTTTGCATTCTGCCTAATATATTAATTATTCTTTTACTAAAGCTATCACCTAATTTGCGCAGAAATGTATCCATCCCTTCTGTTCCTGTCTGTCTTATAAACAGCATGAGAAATTCAGTTTTTCCTTGCTCACTTTTCAATAGAACACAATAATAATAATTTGTTAAGTAGAAAATAAACTCATGCTAGAGATCTTGCATTTTGACATGCAGCACTTAAACCAAAGAATGCTGGCCAGAGAATTGCTTCTTGTACTTAAAATTCCTTCCTATTATAATGCAATTTAAATTGCTCTCAGTTGGTTTGGAACAGCTTTCTTTTTTCTAGGCATAAACCCAATTTTTCTCCATCTAGCTTACAGATGAATGTGCACTAAATAATATAATACTTAGTGCATAATTTTTTGCTCACCATGAGATGTCTTGTAAAAATATATATAATGTATGTAACTCACATACTGTAAGCTAACACTAAAAAAACCCTAAGACAATCCAGATTGGATGGTCTTACACAGATTGAGGAAAGATTTAATAAAACAAATTCTTGAGTTATTTTAGTGTAGCGCATTAATCAAGTGGTAACTCTTTTAGAATTAAAAGTTAGGACAGAAAAAGTTCTTTGGGTGCATCTTTCCCAGCAGATGCATATCCCTCCCAGCCACCCCACATTTCAAAATCTGCTACAGCTAGTGCCAACGTAGTGACTGTAGGATAGCTAATACCTGTGCTGTGAATGCCTCCCGGCTCCTAGTTTTGCAGGTAGTGCTTCCTGACATTGCCGCTGTAGCTGACTCTTCCATTTTAAACTCTTTTAAAGGTTTTTCAAAGAGTGATTGCATTTGAGATGATTCTCTTAAGGGGCTGCCTTGCCTCTGCCTTCTCCAAGTGCTGGAAACCTGAAGATAAAGGCTGGTTTGGATGAACGTGGACTTTAAGGATAGACATAACGAGTGGAGAGGTGATACGGACTGAATGCTCAGCTTCTACCTCTGTGCTCGCTGTAGCTGGGAGCCAGTAGGTGCGTCTTTAGCAACTTTGCATGATTGACTACTTTTCAGAGCGGGGAGAATCTCAGGGCTGATCTTTGACATAAATGAATGTGAAGGAAATCAGTGTATCATCCTCTGAGTTTTTTTTTCCATCTCTACTGGATAAATCCACTGAGGAAAATTCCAGATAAGGATATTTAACAAAATGCTGTGACATCTGACTCAAGTTCCTGAGCTCCCAGTTGCTGGATGCTGGGAGAGCACACCTGGGCAAGTATGGCTTCCCCTCTTACTACAGTCTTCTTGCAAATTAGCTTCCATCAAAGACAGAATAGTTTGGCTTAACCTAGTATAGCCATTTGTATGTTCTTGCACTCTGGTTTATGTGGGTTTGAGGCACAGTGGATATTTGCATGCCCATCCCAGCTACTCACATGTGTTTCTCCCAAAACTCCCTGTAGAGTTAATGGAGAGAGAAAATTTCCTACGTAAGGTGCTTCAGAGAAGAGAAATAGTCTAACCTGGAATCTCTTTCTGTAGATAATCCTCTCTCTGGTGATGGCAAAGGGAAAAAAAAAAAAAACAGCTGAGCTGGTTGATACCGAGTTATGTGGCGAGTGCTTTCTCCTGACCCGAGCCTGTCTGTCACCACTGAATTTAGCACAGAATTTCCAAAATATGTGACAGGTCCTCTGTAATGTACACTGCATCAAAGTATTGCATCAGCTTTGACAGAGAAAAACAATTATAGTGCAATTACTCTTTGATGGCTATAAGGGAAGTTAAACACACTGGGGCGTTTTGTTGGGGGTGTGTGGTGTTTTTACTGTTAGGAAGATGCGGGGTGAATTTCCTGGCATATCTCCAGCCCTCAAGGGACATCGCTTGACCCTGCTGACCACGTTTCTCTGCTCAGGACATTGGGCAGCTCAGCATCCCCGTGAATAGCGGTCGTTCCGGTGGCGTGCCCGTTTGCAGCCGGTGCGATGGAGAGCAAACCGCGTAGAAACAGCGTGCAAGGACTTGTCCAGGGAGGGTAGGACAGGGGAGGGGGGTGGCAGTAGGTGGGGTGACGCTAGCTGCTTGAAGGCACCCGCGCTGCGTGAGCGCTGGTGACCGAACGTGGCCCGTTAGCTGTGCGGGAGGTGTCACAGCACCCGGTCCCAGGGCGCTCCGGCCCTGGCCGCGTTCTCTCACTCTATGTCAGCGAACCGGCAGAATACTAAAACTATTTCTAACACGTTTCCCTGGTATTTTTCCCTTTGTCTTGGATTATTCTGACTGTACTCTAGACCTCAGTACTCTCTTCTGATCTTCAAACAGGTGTCAGCTTTCAGCATACCTGTCCCTGCGGCTCCAACTCAGCCGTTGCTGGCAGCCAGTTGTTTGAAGTTAGGCATGCATTTGGGGACATAGACATTTTAATTTGTAATCAGCTTTAAAGCTTTAAAGCCTTCAACACTTGCTGTGAGCAGAAACAGGAGCTTAAGCAGAAATTTTTCTTTCCCTTTTATAAAAGACATTTTTCTCCCCTGGCAGGAGCTATGGGCTTGATCTGAAGTCCGCAGAAGTAAAGGGATAAACCCTTATCAGCTCTGGCCCAGCCCTTAAGACAGCAAGTTTTTTGGCCAACAGAGTCGCATAGACTGAAGCAGGCATGCTATTACAAGATCTTCAAGAGACAAATACTAATTAAGGATAATCTTGCAGGAAAATATTGCTTTTCTTGACATAATTATGGGGAATACTGTTAAGTGATACCTCTAAAATTCCTTACTTTTGGGAGCCTTTCCAATGCCACTAAACCAAATTTAGCTTATGGGTACATATATCTAGACCGATGTATTTAATCTGTGCTAGATATATCTCTTGCACTCGGAAAGATAGCTACAGACTGTATGAATAAGTTCGTTCATCATTTATAGGCTGCCACCTCTGGGATGGAAGGCAACAACTGTCAAGCAGCGCGCTGCAGCAGTTTCGAGGCATATGTGAAAGCTCTGCTTCCAGTTTGCATTGTAGGGTAATTCTCTGCAAGTGGAAATAGAATACTCTTTATAAAAATGTATGTTTAACTTTTCTAAAATCATCTTAAAACCTTTTTTTTTTTTCAAAAAATCCTTTAAAAAAACGTAATAGAATGTTTTCCCTTAAGTTGTTTGATGAGTCTAAAGTCTCCTAAACATTGCTGAATTTTGTTACATTAAATTTGCTGAAAAATAAGTTTACAAAATATTTTTTGCACTACTGGCTTTTTTAGACTTGTGCCTGGTTTGCTTATGTTTTAAGCATCTAATGTTCTGTAAAATAAGAGTAGTGCAATGGCAAATAAATGTTCTTTACTGATAAAATTATTTGCTGTTAATTTTAGATGGGAATTGCTGAGACACTGATGGGCAGATTAACCATAGAGGCTTCTCTAACAAGAGGTTTATCAACACTTTAAGCAACAAAAGGGATATTTATAGTACTTCCCTGGAATATGCTTTTTCTAGCTCTCTGTTGCCCTCTCGAGTCTCTTCTCTTTGATAGAAAATGTAAGTTGGGGCGTAACACATATAGAGACAAAGGGAAAATAGATTTCCAGTCCTGCTGATAAGGAAAACAACATTATTTAGCTTAATAAAGATTATTCGCATCATAACAGACTATAGAAAAAGTTAAAGCTGATTGACTGGGCAATGTGACGTTAGTTGAGATTTATTCTAAGGGGCTGCAGAAAGGTGCTCGGAAAGGAGCGGAGCTCAGACGCGGCATGGAGTTGCCAGTCCGGTGCCTCTGTGGACACGACTGGCAGTGGCTGTCAAAGAAGCTAATGCGATTTTGTAGTGTGCATAGAGAAGTACTGAAAATACTGTCTTGTCTGTGATGCAGATATTTTGATACCATAATCTTTAACTGGTAAGTGCCCTTGACAATTTTTTTCACCTTCCTCAGTAAACCAGTTATGTAGGACAGAGCAGGTATCACAATTCCTATGGTTCTAACTGTATGCTAAGGAAAATCAATGGATTTCAAAGTTCTTCAGGATAGATGGTCCAAAGCCCACTTTACAGCCTAAGCATATTTGGGTATAATATTGGCAATCCCAAGTATTCTTTTCCTTCAAACAGAAAACGCTGTTTTACACTCCTCTTGTAAATAAATCTCACAGTAGTAGCTGATGTTAACACAGCTTAACCTGTGCTAGCACAGGGTTGAATTAAACCCTCGTGAAAAGCCCAGCTTGCCTCTGCTGCTGTTGCTGCTCCAGTGGCAAGAAAACTTGGTCCTGTCATCGTTGTCGTTGAATGGGAGTATCTGCTGGGTGTGCCAAGCTGGTCCAGCCAGCTGCTTGTATCCCCCTGAGCGGCGCAGGGTATGTGCCACGGGGAGATACATGGATATTGTTTACTAATGTCCAGTGCAAGTAAGCCTTTGTAGGCAATAGATCTTAAGACCATTTCTCTACAGAAAAAATTGACATAAAGGAGAAACGTGTATTTTGTCCCCCACAGCTGAACCAATGGAAGCCTCCTTAAGTCTTTGGAAATCTAAAGTCACTAATTCTTTGTGATTGTGTATTCATTTCAGGATTTGTATTGCCTTCCTAGGTTTTGTGTGGTTCTCCTGATACTGGTCATATATTGACCCTGGAGTTTCTTCAAAAAGACGGCCTAATTCATTGGACTTTGCCTTCTGTCTTGTGACTGCCAGCAATAGTTGTCCATGGAAGTACTCAGGAACCTGTTATACTCTCCCATCCTAAGCTCCGATCACTGGTAAAGCTAACTATTTTTAATGTTGTTGAGAATAACCTTTGGATGATGTGTGTTTGCATTTGATGTCACTGTACTGCTGCTTTCAATACTACTTTTATGTATTTCCACATCAAATGATCAAGGAATTCTTGGGCAAACAACAGGAAATAACGTAATAGTGCCCACAAGTTCTGGATATTGACTTTTCCACCTACTCACTAGTCTTTGAGTCTAAAAGATATTGGTAAAACAAAGATATTTGATCTTATTTGCTGTTCTTGATTTCAGTTTGTGTGCTAGAAGCCCTGGTCTTTTGGTTCTCTATTAAAGGCAGGCAGAGGGGAGAGAGAGAGAGAAAGGAGCAATTATGGAGATCACTGTGGCTTTGATTATAGGGACAGTTGTTTAATTTAGTTGATTTATGTTCCTAAATGACTATTAGCAGGAATTCATATGAATACACTTCATTTGTGGTGAATTATAGTTTGCTTTGAGATATAACATGAATATCTGTATAATAGAATCATAGCTCTTGCTATAAAATTTGTAAGAGAATAAATAAGTAATTACCTTCTAAATCTACTAAAGTGCATTCAAGCCATAAAGGATAACTTGTAAAAATGAAGGAAAGTTGTAGGGAAAACTGTTGTCTGTAGCATTGTTCCTTGGTAGCCCTACAGGGGTTATTTGTGCTGTGAAGGACAAGACAAAGGTTTAAGTGGCAAATGATAGGAAATTACCTAATGCCAGCATTACAGAGACAGGAGGACTAGCTGGAAGGCCTGTGCTTTTAGTCAGGTACAGCGAGATCTAGAAGAGTTACTTGGAGGATTTTGAACACTTGTAGCTGGGGGGACAAAATCCCCATCTCGTTGGCCTGAAAATAGCTTTGCTTTTGAAGATATGATGACTCTTAGTGGTTTATCATGGCATGTTTGCCAAACAACTTTCCCTACTTGTGGGCTGAGTTTCCATCTGAGGGATAATTTATCCCCTAGATGTTAGAAATGAACAAGACCAACTACATTGTTTAGAGCCTTCCATCCTCTTTTGGATGATTTCTTCAGTAAATTCCATCCTTGTTTGGGATGATTCCTCAGTAAATCCCCCAGGCCAAGTTGGGTTTTCACCACATTCCTTTAAAGACTCGTCACTGGTAGAGTCCCAACAGATGTACTAGTCTAGCAAAGCACCCAGGGTGGTGAAAGCATACATCGTTGCCCACCAGGCAATGTGTTCCTCTGTTTACTTGTGCCGTGCCATACTCAGTTGAGAGTGGCTTGCTGGGAGCCGTGGGTGATGCTCCTGCCTTGTTACATTCTCTGTGCATGCTTCTGTAGAAGTTATGAATACAGTTTTAAGCTGATAGTCACAAAACCAAGGAAAGGAGAAAATTAGTCTGCCTTCAATAAAAGCTTTAATGGAGTCCTTCATTCGTGTTACACTAGCTCTGGTACTAGAAACAGCCTAATCTTGGAGTCAACGTGCTAGTTTTGCCCTAAAAGCGGGAATTTTACCCAAGAGGTAGATAAAAATTAGTTTTTTCTGATCTCTCCACTGAACTGCTAGATGGCTTCTAAGGCTCAGGCATACCTGCGTAGTATTAGCTTGAGTACCTCAGGAGTCCTGCAGTCTTGGAAAAAAGATATATCCAACGACTGCTGTTTTAGCTCTTCGTTTGTGGCACTGGCAGCTCTGTAATGAGGCAGAGGGTAGAAGGCAAGGGGGGCCCCGTGGTTTGCGTTTTCAGTCTTTTGGAAGGACTCGAGTCAAGTGCAGTCTGCTTTGGTTACACCTCACCAGTCCCCCAAATACCTAGACAGTCCCAGACTTTACCCTCTCTTGAGGAGAGATGCTGATAGTCATCCTAAATCGTAAGTCATTTTTCATGATGATAAAGAAGAGTGGTTAACAAACCCTGAGATGAGAGTGCAGTGCCTTGCTTTTGCTTTCCTGTAATGGACAAGTCTTGGGCTATAAATTTTAACAAATTAATTTCCTGTAGAAAAAAAAAGGCTCCACCACTTCCCTCCCAATTCAGAATTGTCCTGTCAATGTGGATGTGACTATAACTGATTACATAAAAGTCATCCTCAGTTACTGGTATTTTGCCTATGAAGTACTAACAGCAGCAGCAGGCTGTCAGTTCACTGCAGAATTTATCCCAAGCTTTGGTGGTGTGGGGTTTTTTTTGTTTTTTGGTTTTTTTTGGTTGTTTTTTGAGTTGTAGGGGAATTTGGTATTCACGTGTTTTATTTTGGGGGTTACTGGAGTTGGTCTGATGGTTTAGATACATATTAACATCATCATATTAGTATACTGTATTATTAGCCTGTTTAGCCTGTTAGGCTGGTTTGCATTTAAATCCATGTTGGAAAACTGTTTTTAAATATATTTTAGCTCCATGGGCACCAGAGAGCTTTTTAGAACAACTGTGATTTCTGAGGTTCCTACCTCAGAAAAAAAATTGGTCCCATTTACCTGCTCAGATGAATCTTATCCTCTGAATAGCATAACATGGCTAAAAAATCTGCTTTGGGAAAAGATTTAAGTGAACAGCTAAATGAGATAATATATTTTCAAGAAATATAATGAAATTCTCCAATTTTTTTTTGTCACAATTGAGAATGAAGAAAAATCTTGCCTCTTTACATTGGAAATGCTTATCTGTTAATAGTGTAAAAATTTGCTGTAGTATAAACGTTTACAGTGGAAACACCGAACACTATTTAACTAGTCCATATTATCAATGCTGTTGCTTAAAAAAAAATACTTTTTTTTTGACACAGTATATGAAATGTCAGTATATGCTTTTTCAGAGCATGAACCATCATGCCACATTACTGTTTTTATCAATGTTAAACAAAAGATTTAATTCCGTCTCCAATTACATCCTGAGTATATTCACTTTAATAGGCTGAATATTTTCCTAATTTATCTGCTAATCACTGCAAACACATTTGGCCTCAGTTCAATGGCTGTTGTCTCCTAAATCTCAAGCTAAGTTCTAAGAAATCCAAACCAATTTTTTGTCGTGAAATCAGAGCATTCTGCACCCACTCAGGTGGTGAGAGCAAGACGGGTTGAACATTTGTGTGCCTGGGATCCTGGATGCTGCACCTGTAAAGGTCTGTATTTTCACTGGTTAAAGTAGCTTGCTTGGCAGTGCTTAATTACTGGAAATAAAAATGCATGTAATGACAAGGTCAGTTTATCATGTGATTAAATTGGTCTTGTGCTGTTTTAGAGAGCAACGTTTCGAGTTGGGTGAGTAATTGTATGTACTTTGATTGAAGTAGCTGCATTGTGAATGGACTCGTGCACTGTCCACGGAACAAAACACTCTTCAGAAAATACCAGGTAGGAGTCGGAAAAGGTGAGAATAGCTTGTAGCACTGGCATCGATTTGTTCACTACAAATTTGTAAACTCAAAGATCTCTTTTTTTATATATAAAAAAAAAAGGCAAAATTGTCTGAAAAACATTGCCCAGCTCTATAATCAAGCAGAAAATAATCATTATTATTTATGTACAGAAATTACCACTATTATTGATTTCTACAATGTTATCTAAATAAATGTGTATTAAAGTAAGCAATGAAACCAAGGTTTTTTTTAGCTTTTCAAAATTTGGTTGTACTGTCATGAAACTAGTACTAATAAAGAGGTTTCTAATAAGCTTCAAAACTTAATGCTAAATAAAAACTAATCTCAAAATTAGTCTATTTAAAAGTATGATTTGATGAATTCATAAAATATGATCCCTTGAGTCTTAATTTTACTTCAAATGGCAGTGCTGGACATGATGTAATGTTCTGTTTCCTGTTGGGCTATTCTTAGACCAAGGGAACCAAGCTTCCCAGACTTCCCTGAAAATAAGCTTATTCCCAAAAAGAAAAGCTGACAGCAAGCATTATTAATGCCCCCAAAAGCTAACTCCTACTCTGCAAGATAAATAGAAATAATTCAACCATCCACAAGAGTGTCAGTAGAATTAGATAACTTATATAATAACTGGAGCCAAGGAAAAAGATTAAAAAAAAAAAAAAAATTTAAAAGGTCACCCTATAGGCAAAATATTTTTTGTGACAGCTACAATATTTAGGAAACTACGTGTAGACTAAACATAGATTTGGTATCACTCCAGAACACCTACAAGAGAAATTATATAATTTTAACTGAGATAAAATGTCTGGTTTGATCCCTGCTTGGAGAACCACATCTTCATGTTCCAGGATGATGCACTTGGTGCTGTTAGCTTTTTTTTTTTTTTTTCCTGGTTATGTAGCGAGAGTTGACTGACAGGCAGCAAATGTCGTATGCCTCCTCCTTACCCTGTAACCAGAAGGTTGGGTGAAAAGTGGGAGGGAAGAACTGCAGAGGAATAAATACAAGGACTAGAAATTTGGCAGCAGCAGATATCAGTATGTACAATAAAGTGCTGAATGTCACATTAAGGTGATGCACCTTAATTATAGATTATATGAGGCAAATTACAAAATAAAAACATTTTAGAAACTAAATCCATCTCATATTGGTGTGTTGCATTATCCTGAAGTGACCCTGGGCAGCCAAATGTTCTTACAGTCTGTCCTTGGCTCCTTTTGCATTATACAGGTTCCTACGCCAAATTTGCCAAGTTAAATGTCTGAACTGTAATTAAAGATCCCCGATGCCTACCATGCTCTCCTCCTTCTAAGGGTCCCTGCACAGTATGGTCCCAATTCAACTAAGTACTTAATACGTACTTAAACTCCACTTAAGTCCATAGGATCTAGCCATTTGCTTAAATGCTTTGCTGAATCACGCCGTATTAAACTGCCTATGTTGGAGATCAAATTGTAATTTATAATGCTCTGATTTCTTGTTCTCGTGTTATGTATGAGACCCCCCAACTACATTTTACTGTAGTCATGTTTTAACCAAAGCAGGACCTGTTTAGAGGGAGTGTGGGCAAGACCCGCATTCATTCTGTGCAAAAACCAGGTTGTTATTATTTTGGGCGGCAGCAATTGTATACTTGGTTTCCTTATAGAATGAAATGAAACAAGCTTAGTGGAGAGACTGCATGTTTTTCTAGCACTATCATTTTGAAGATTAGTACCATGAATTTTTCCTTTTTCAGTAATGTTTGCAGACCCTGGTAAATGTGGGAACATATAGCTCTTGCAGAATGTAGATACATGAAAATATTTGAGGAGGAGGAATGTTCAAAGTGTTTTCCTCCTTGTCTGATTTTTTGGCAATCTTGTCTTGGCTATTTTTTCACAAATGCATCTCTGAGTGGCAAGGAAGGCAGCCCATCTTTTGTAGAGAGGGACAGCAAGAAGAGATGTTGCCAAAAGAACCATCAAGAATCCCCAAGTCATTTAGTGTGTAGGGAAAGTATGTCAAAAATATTGCAACTGTGTACACTACTCATTCTTTAGAAGATAGTCGCATGTCCTGCTATGCCTGGGATGCACAAAGAGATTACATTGGCCTTATCACTGTTTTTCTGGAGAGGAGAGAACAAATGGTGGGAAAGTGAGGACTCTTGCTGACTTCTCCTATAATACAAGCTCCCTGTTTATAGTGGAAAACAGCCAAAAAAACAGCTCATATGCCAAGAAAGCCCAAGTTAAGAGATGAGTGGAAAATACCAGATGCTTGAATTTGTCTTGGATTTTCTCAAAGCTGCTAATATTGGTTTTCTGCTTAATTAGCCAAATAAGGGCTGGACTGTGCCTCACTGTTTCATGTACAGATGTTTCTCTGATCATACAGGAATGAGTTAGCCACCTCCAAGGCATCGTTACCCTTCTGCAGATCTGCAAAAGGCCGTGTAGGAGAAGAGCTAGATGTTGGTTTCTGAGTTAATGTTAATAGGAGATAATTGCAGAGCACATCCCTTCCTCCTCAGCCCAACAGCACGGCTACCGGAATTGCCCAGAGACAGAGATTCTTGAGACAGAAGCCTAAACTAACTTCTAGACAAAAAGCTATCCCGGGAAAAAAAACTTATTCTAAACGGTGCATTCTGCCAGCTAGACAAGATGTACTTCTATTCAAAGCATTGTGTCTTTTCTTCATCGCTTATTTTTCCTTTAAGCGGCTAGGCTTTCCCCAAGATATCTCAGTATTTTGCCCATAACCCTGGGGATATGGACAGATGAATAGGGGACCCAGTCTGTCTCTCTTGGATGTGAGGAAATGACTTTTATGTAAGGAAAATTTCTGACGGATGGCTGTAATCACTCTTCAGCATTTTTGTGCCTCCTTAGAGTGTAAATAAGTCAAATATCAGTTGAGGTTCTAGCAGTGTGAGGAAGCATTGGACCATGTGGAAGGGAATTAGCAGTGCAGAAAGGTGAAGCTCTTAATTGGGGGGAAAACTTTTTTCCCCCTGAATTGTCAGAATTTGATTTAATTTCAAAATATTGATTTGAAATACTATTTTTTTTCCTTACTGGGAAATTCCATTAATGTATCAGCTTTCCATGGAAGCAGAAACAAAGTGATTGTCTGTCCTTTCTGTTTTAATAGTGAAATATTTATAAAATAGTTTTGTCTGGTTCAGCATTTCTCTCTTGTGTACTTATGCACAAATCTAGGACCTTGACTTATACATATTCTGGACCTCCTTTTCAGTATTAGCACAGAGTGATACAACTCTCTCCCTTTGCAAAGGCTGTAAATTAAAAGCAGGCTGCTACAAGAGAATCTGCTTCAGAATCTATAGAAAGGAATAGGGAAAAAGTTATATGTATGTTTAGTTTCAGTGACTCAATGATTTAAAGTAAATTTAAAAAGCAAACAGAAGAGAGATGCTTAAATGCAGATTCTTGTGAAAAGCTTTAGAGAGCATTTCAAAATTATATAATTTTAATGTACTTTTATGGTTGTTTTTTCAGTTAGAAAATTGAACTCCAGAATTGTCCTCCTAGCTAAAGGAGGTTTCTGAACTGTTGTAATTAATCAATCATCTCTTCAGTAAGAACCAAGCCTCAAATCCACAAACATGAAACAACAGCTAGTAATAACTATGTAAATTGGTTTCAGAAGGTTAAATGTGCGTATTCAGGGCTTGGAGAACAAAGTTTTACGGCCTTATCCAAACGGATATCTATGTGACTCACATTACTTTGCATACCCTATAATCATGAAAATTAAGGGACTGGGTTTAGATGAGGCCATGAAGTTTGATTCATGTTGAAAATTTGATGTTTTTTTCTGATGAACTAGGTCCATGGAGGCCTGACACTGGATACTTTTGTTCGCTGCTGGGACAGGAAGGGGGACATAAAAAAGCAAAGATATTAAGTATGTGTTGCAATGTGAATTTTTTTACTAATTGTGGTGGCTGAGCACATTTAAAGGATAGGATTACAGTTACTCTTTAGACCTAGATGAAAATTAAAGCTGACAGTAGTAGCTGGCTCCATGCTGAGGTTATAGCTGAGGGCACGCACCAACCCATTGACTAAGCTTAGACAAATCAGTCTAAAAGTGGATGCATGATAAGATGGTGATGTGAGTCTATAATCAAGCCTAAAACCTTTCTGGGTAGAAATCAGTAAGTCCAGCTTTGGTTTAATGTTGAGCCAAAAGTCCCTTCAATATAGGAACAGGAAACTCATTTGAATAAATATAAGAGTTTTGAATGGCTGAGAAAGCCAGTAAGAGCTAGATTTGAACCAAGAAAAGGGACAAGATGCATTTGGGAGAAGTCTTCTGTTGGCTTTCTCTGTAGGACTTTCCAATTAAGCTACAATGAGATATGAGGGAAAAAAAAAAAAAAAAAAGATCCTGGTCTGTGACTATATCTAGCATCTATTTCAAAAGAGATTCCCAGGCTAAAATCAATGTTGTGTCCTTCAGACCTCAGAAAATTGAAGTTAGGGCTGGTAAAGCTTGTGTTTCATGGCCCATGATAAAGCTAGAATAGGATTCAGATAGGAGAAGGTACGATTTGGATTGTAGCTGTTCATATTAAGACAGAGTGGGTAGACCTTGACTAGATCTCTGTTTAGGTTCTGTTGATCTTCCTTGTCAGGGCTAGGTTTAGGGCTAGCCAAGCTTTCCATACCCAAGCTTATGCTTGTGTCCCTAGCCTGCAGTAGACCTTAAGACCCACAGCTAGAGTTGAGCTGGGGCATGAAATGGCCAATTATCCAAAAATGTAAAATGAAAAATGATGGGAAGAACAGTGACCAGGAATGGTGAATAATAATAATAACAGCTGAGTAACAACCAAACACAAGAAAAAAAGAAATATTTAGTGTAATTAAGGAAAAAAATACAATAAAATAATATAATTTTAAAAAATCTTTCTGTTGAGAAGAGAGAAAAATAATGGCTTCAAAAGATATTCATCATAAAGCATTCATTCAGGAAAGAAAAAGGAAAAAAAAATCTGATCTGGATGATTTGAAATATGCACTTATGCAAGATATGAGAATGAAAAACTCGAGCAACAAAATGAGAATCAGGAAGAGCAAAGCTCTTCAAATAGTAGAGAATTGTTTCATTTAAAGCTTTCATCCTTTTTAATGAGGTTTTGAAAATCTCACAAGGATTTGCATTTTTTTAAGCAACTTTTTGGAGCATCCATGTGCATTTGCAATACCCTGCAACTTCAGCTGTAATCCCACAGTCTCTGCAGCCATCTCGTGGGGAGTCTGTGAATGTTCACTGAGGCAGAGCTGAAAAGAGAAATTTAGGTAGTAAGCAGCCATGTACCCTTGGTGGTAAAATATAAACTCTACGCTTTACTTCCTTTCCTCAGGCAAATTTTTACTGTGTCCATGTCACTAGGGTCCTATGGCATGTGCCAATGAGTAGGGACTGTAGATTCCAGTAGACAACTTCTTTTATCTATAAATCTCAATTTTCTTCATAATCACCATAGGCTTTCTAGATGGGCTGAGGAAGGTTTTGGGCTTTTTTCACTAATGCATTCCACTAATTTCCATTAATGCTCTCTGATTTCCTGACTTTGGTGCTGGCAGAACCCTCTTGAGTCCACAAGTCCTTTCCTGCCGCTGGGAGGTGGAGGCACTGCACAACCTACTAGAGCTGCTAACCGGACCTGGTTCCCAAAGCCAGAGGAAAGCCACACCACTGCCCAGCAACGGGGACCCTGTGCTTCCATCATCTGTCAGCTGGGCACTGCGTCTCCTCTCTGTCTCCCAAGCCAGCACAGGAAGGTGAGCTTAGTTTTGGGTGCTGGCTGCCGAGCAGCTGGAGGCCCCTGTCGTGCTGAAGCTGTTGGGTAATGGCACGTTAAGGTTTTAGAGTCGCTCTTGATTTCCCCGAGAAGCCTTGGAAACATTAGCTATTTGATAGCAGGACCGATAGGCTGGACAGTTTGTTTCTGTTTCCTCCTTCTGTCAGCTAGATGCCTTCTGTTTCCCCCTTCTCTGATTATACCCAAACTGCTTCCTTCCTGCCAACTCAACCAGTCAAATCTGATTTGAGGATCTTATTTCCTTTCTTTTGGTAACTGCTTTACCATCCTCCCTTATACATTTTCTTGTTAGTTCTTTTTTTTTTTTTTTTTTTTTTTTTTTTTTTCTTCTGAGAACCAGGAAAGCAAAGGATGCTCACTCCACGAGAAACAGCATTCATCCACCTTTGGGGTTTGTGGATTCTGTTCATAGTAAGACAGAGACCTTGAAAGCTTCCTTCAGAAACAGGTTTGTCCTGACTGACACAAAGTGATGGAGGTGCAGATGGAGATGCCTTTCAGTTCATGAATTCTTTCTCGGGATCCTTACTGCCTTTTCAGATGCTTATGCCCGTGCTTGCTGCCTGTGCTGCTGCTGCAGTCGGCGTTTTCCTGCAGTGTGTGCTGTTCAAACTCCAGCTCAAGCTTCCTTTTCTGCGTCTAGTCCTTCTTTGGCAGCTCAGGTCAGAAAGGCAGTCAGACACCATTAACCTAGCCATGCAAAGTTATATTTATAACCCTGAATATCGTTACCTTTTCTTTCCATTCATGAATTTTCTGCTAGGTGCTGCACTGGTCAGGTAAGAATATTGCCCATCAGGAATGGGTGCACAAGAATTTTCAGCTTCTAAAATGGGAATTTGTAATGTGGTGGCCTGAACCTCTCCATTTCAGGTATTTTTGGTTTCTAATTATCTACAGAAAATTGCATTAATGCTAAATGTTTTAGGAAATTATTGCATGTTATCTCAAATGATGGAATCTTACTGTTTTGCTGCAGTCATCTCAGATTCCAGTTGTTTTGTCTCTTTTGTCTCTGGGTATGTCTGTGTATTATTCTGTTGGCTTTTTTTTCCTCTTTAGTGCAGATTCCTAAGCTCATTGATCTGGTTTCTTCATATTAGGTCATGTTACAAATTCCAAATCAGATTACAACAAAATCAGATTAGGTTCCTGTTCTTAAACAGAGGAGCTTAAATGTCTGCACATGGTTCTTATAAACTTGTATTTTACTGAACTTGTCTAGTTAGTGTGTCGAGGAGGAGTGCCCAGAATAGTACACATCACCCCCTTAATTTTATTTCAGAGAGACTTTCCACAGTAAGTGGCAGTGGATTAAACTCCTAGCCCGAGAAAGCAGTTTTGTTAGATGTCACTGGAGTACCCAATGTGTCATTTACCTTCTTCCAAAACTCCCATTCACATTTCACATAATGCAGTCTGCATCCCATGCTTGATTTATGTTCTGTCACTTACAATATATTGATTTTTCTTACTCATTATTATCAGGAGAATTTATTCTATGACACTTAGACAGTGGAGTCACTTCACATATTTCTAGGAAATGTCATATGCGCACTCATCATCTGAAGCAGCGACCAATCTTTTGTATCAAACACATCTCCTTTTTTATGAGATCTTTATCTTTTCAATATTAAGGTTTTCCTACATCTTTTTTTGTTGTAGTAAATGTATGCATTGGCCCCAGGTGATGGCGTATTGGATCAGACTTTGAAAAAAGGTCCGTTCCATCCCCAGTTTTTGTGGCTGCCCAGGATGGGCAGATCCCAACTGAAGGTGGAATCTCGTCCTATTGAAACGCACAAAAACATTGTCCAGCGCTCAGTGGTGGGAACTCTGGTCTCACTAGAGTGTTATTCAAAGCCCTAGAAAGCACTGGAAAAATTGCCAAAAATTTCAGTAGGCTTTGAATCAGAGCCTTAATATCCTGTCACCTAGATTTCCTGTTGATAAATGGTAATAATATGTGCTTAATATTTATGCACATATTTATGCTCTACTGAAGGAGCAGTACTTAAAAAGCACTAAAGTGCTTTTTACTAAGGCACTACTAAAGACTTCAGCAAAAAGGAGAAAGATAAGAAATATTTTATTCTTAATGTTTCTAATATCGAAAGTAAAAAAGAAAAAAAGATTAGAAGAGAAAGCAATGTGGCCCATACATCTGAGAATCTGCGGGTTTTTTTTCCTCTTTTTTTTTTTTCCATTAATCAGCTGCTAACTATTTCTCAATAATGACTGAAGAATGATCTTTAAGCTTCAGATGCTGATCTGGATTTCAAAGGGGAATTTAATTATTGCTAGATTTCCACATCAATTTTCTGTGAACTTAAAATCTCTTATGCCGTGCAGTTAAACCAGATATACCCAGCTGTATTTGGAGTTGTTTACCAGCTAGAATGGTCTGGTCACAAGTCTACTACGAGTAAGTTACAGAAAATGAACAAGGGGGAATAACGTCAAAAAGTTGGGATGAGTCAAGATTATTGCTATTTGAATCGACTGTACATCTAGGGAGCCCCAAACTGTACAAGTTACTAAGTAAAGAGCTGAAATTGTGATAGTGTTGATAGTCAAATAGCCAAAGAAATGTTTTATGCACGACTTCTAGATGAAATTGTGGTATTTGGAAAGAAATACCCCTGTCAGGAGATGTCCGAACGACCTATCCATCTGTTTCCTTGTTTACCTGAAAATATCTTTTCAGTGTTTCATTTCCTATCCCCAAAGCTTATCTAAATTTAATTAAGGGTAAAACACATTTACTAAAGGAATCAGTTATCTCTGACGATAACGAATGTACAAGGAAGCAGTTTCACCACATGGTGGAGCTTTCCACTTTCTCTACAAGAAAAGATGGTCAAAAGAGCTTTCTGACTTTGCCAGAATCCTCTAGTAAAAAGGGATAACTTGGGTTTACCCAGAAATATCATTCTTTATGTGAGGATTTATGCATATATAAATAATGAGAAGTCTGTGTGTGTCGCGAAGGTGGTGGTTGTGGTTGGGCAACTCTGGGAAGTGCATCCTGTGACGAGTTTAACTACAAATGCATTTCATTTAGACCAGCAAATTTCGGTTTATTCCCAGCGTTATGATTGTACTCGTAGTCTACCGTCACATAAAGATGAAGAATTCTTCAGCCTATTTGTCATCCCTGGATACATCTAATCCTCTCGCATATGTACTTTTTTTTTTTTTTCCAAAACAAAAGCATAGCGTTTTCACCGTTTCCTTAATGGACTTCTACCTGCAGAAGAACATTGTGTTTTGCCTTCCTCCAGGTTTGTATAGCACTTGACTTGGGTCTCTTTGAAGGGGAAGGGCTAAGAACACAGCAGCAGATGCAAGAACATTACTTAATAAATTGCTAATCTGCGCTGTGTGAAGACAAAAGCTTTTGGCATTTGCACAGGCTTAAGAGAGCCTCTGTGTTTGTGATGGCAGTAGACTGTGTGACAGTGGAAATGAAGCCTCAGAGGAAAATGTTTTTGCTGATAAAAATAAGACTCTTTATAAGAACTTTTCCTTTTTTTCATTTTCTCTTCTTACTTGTTGGTAGATGCGACAATTGCTTTGGAAATGTGTGCTCATCGTGAAAGAGCTGGTTACATCATACACGGCTGCTTTCAGTGGTGGTGTTCTCTCTGTCTGTCTGTCTTGTGCTTTGGAATATAAATTTAAAGGTCTGACTATATGCACAAATAGCATAGGCTAAATCACTTCCAAAGTTGAAGTTGGTTCAGTTTAATTCTTAGGGTATTTAAACCAGTTACCTAATTAAATTAAATCCATGTTAGTTGCAACTAAGGTGATTAGGATTATGTGCAGAAGAGATCACACCTATTTAACTAATCCTGAAAGCAATTGTTTTAATTCTATCGATACAATTTCTGTGTTTAAATTTCACCTTGAATATATTTTTAAACTGTGAAGAGAACTAGGTACCTTAAAACCTTGAGAACGTAAGTTGTTTTATTTTTTTAGTTTGTGAATATTACTTTTTCTAGGCACAAGAGAACTTCACGATCGCACCGCAGACAGGAAAAGAGAGGGGAGCAAAGCATGAAGCTGATCTGCCTAATTTAACTATGCAACACTAACAAAGAACTAAATATTAATGACAAGTTGTGATCCACAATCCTATTATCAAGGCTTAAAGTGCTTTGCATGAGCTGAGCCTTGCAGACTGTCCATATGAATCTTTATAGCACATATCAAATCTTATCTAAGTTAATTTAGCTAAGCCCATACTGTGTGTAATGAGGCTTTGTCAAAACCTTCTACCTGCTCAGCATATAAAAATACCATGGGATGAGTGAATACAATAAACAAACATAAGAAAAACAGCATGTGTTTTAATGTGTGCTGGCAGTAAGGAGATAATCATGACCATGGCATCTGAGAAAGTCTCTACACTGCTTGTAGGTTTGGGGATTGTCTTCTAATTTCTGGGGCTCAGACTCTCCACCTCCATAATCTGGATGATAACATCCAATTCAGTAACAGAGTAAGGCCTGGATATTTGTATGATGAAGTCCTTGGAGGAAAGGACTATTTGAAATACAGAGATACTAAAATTTAGTTTGACCATATTTTGCCCTTTTGCATTGATTTTATAAACCTTTTGCATTAAGGATAGCATGCACAAAAAAAAAACCCAAAGCCTCCCAAAACCAAAAAAGCAAAAATCATAAGATCCTGTAATAATGGATTGAGAAAGTATCTTCCCTTGTAGATGTGACAGTGCTCTGCACTCTTAAACTCTCTATAAACTAACCTGCGGCTATTTAAGGCAAAGGCTGTGGGTCTGATTTACCATCAGCTGGAGTCAATGGTAAAAATTCTACTGCCATCAGAGAGAGATGGGTGATATTCTAGATATGATCTAGAATATGTATCTGGACTATTATTCTAGGTATGATCTGTGGATGTCTCAGTGCCTAAGCTATTTCCCTCCTGCAAGAGTTTAGTCTAATTGAGTTCATACTTACTTTTAGTAATGTCATATGAAAAGCATAGGAGGCACTTTTTATGCTGAAAATCTATTCTGTAGCTCTTAGAAATAAGAAAAAGTGTAACTGAAGTTTCTTTGCCAGTGTGGCTTTCATCAGGTAAATTTTGGTGGCTGGCCCAGGATATTCAGGAACATATGCACAAAAAAAGATGCATTTTCCATTATGAACGCTTAATGTGCTTTGACATGGTTTAAAGATACCTGCAAGTTTTCTCATCTGGCATTCTGAATTGTCAGCAACCCAATACACGCAGATTTAATTAAATGGGATAATGATCATACTAACTTGGACCAAAGTACATCTGTGGCAAATCAGAACTGGCCACAGATAAACACAATAGCAAAGTAGAAGTTCATGGTGACTTTGGATGACAGAACTCCTCACTGCCAGTAAAAGACCTGGAAGCTGACTTCCAGTGACTCCTGGTCTTTCTCAAGGAGGAGTCAGGGGGAAAACAGGCATCCTCAGCACAGGCTGAGAAATAGCTTTTGTCATGGATGTTCTGAACCCTTTTCGAAAAAGTGGTCCTTGTATTTAAAATGCCAATCAGCAAATTCTGCAATTATATACAAAACTATATATCACTATATCCTTACATATTTCCCTCATCCCCAAAGTAGACAGACTCAGTTGCTAGCCTTGTTAACTTACTTGAAATACCACCTTTCCCTAATAAGTATTTTTAAATTAGTTAGCATTGAGGACCATGTAGCAAGTAAAAAGGGCGTGAACTAATCTGAATTTCTTCAAGAACAAAAATGTGATTTTATTCATCATTGTAGTATTCCTCTGTTCAGATTGATCACATCAGTTTAGAATACTCAAAAGCTCTACAGCTTCCTTTTCCTAAAAATCTATTATGAGAAAATTTGTTATGTTAAAAAACTGATGGTGCTAATGGATGATTAAATGTCGGGTTTAACTTTAGTAGAAATTATTTCATTGAGATAACTCAATTTAATATAATATAATAGAATTTTCTGGTGTATGTTAAAGTCCAAATCGTGATGTGTAAAAGCAACGAATGAAAGTCCCTTTGAGAAATCTGCTTAAAAGCTGATTGTTTGAGATTGCGGTAATCTTATAACTCTTTATTCACACAATGAGATAATGACATAATTTAGAACTAGGTGGCTTAGTGATATATGTTTCATTCAGATTCTTTCTACCTGGTGACATTTATTGAAAGCTGACTGTTGAACTGCATACCATGCCTTGTGCTATCTATTTGCCCTGAAGCTGTTGGGCACTGTAATTGCATTTTGCTTCATTTCCTGTATAATTTATGTGAAAATCCTTCCATGGTACAAAAGTGCAAAGCCCAGACAATGAGAACATGACAACGTATGAGATTTAAGATGGTTGTTTAGATTGTAGCTAGAAACTGTCCGTGACTCAGGCAATTTCAAGGTCATCCAATATATAGTGAGCATAGGCAGTACAGCGATTTTGAGATAGCATAAAATAATTTAAGAAAACTCTGCTTTAATAAGCATTGATCTTACCATTATTCCTAGAAACTGAGGTGTGTCTTATATGGGTAGAGTAAAAAGAAATGACTAATCTTACTGTGTTGAGTTCTCAAGGCATTTAGCCATGAGCATGCTGCTTTTGCATGAAGAATGTTAAAAATGCTTTAGAGCCAGGGCATACTGTTTTAAAGTCTCTGAAGCTCTGCTGTACTTTTTGATTACACTTTCAGAGTTTTCTCCTTGAAGTTTCTTGATGGTGCCAAACGTACTTTTTAATTAATGTGCTTTTAAATGACATTTCTTTTAATTTGATTTTTTTGTGTCCTCCCTCCCCCCTTAGAAAACTCTTCTAACTAGATTATTGTGCTGCCAGTTCCTCTCTTCACCAGCCTGGTCTACATTACATCTAGGGATAATCAGCTGGGTTTGTTTTCCAGGTAAAGGATGTTAGATATCTTCATTTTGCACTGTTGACTACAAGGATTTGTAAAGTTTGTCTAGGTTGAATTTGCAAACCCTGTTTTAATACTGTAAACTTTCTATATGCTTGACTGTCTGTCATATTTTTACCATGTGCTTACGTGCTAAGAAACAAGAACGTGTCGCATCTGCTGTGCCCTGCAACCTTGGTGTAAAGAGATAGCAAGTTTGCTCCAACTTTCAGATAGGAAAGCTGCTGGGACCCAGAGATTAAAGGGATGGATTTTGGTGAAGCGTTTAAACCCTGAGTTCAGGACAGAATAAGGAAACAAGGAGACAAGTTTTGTGGAGGAAGAAGGTACGTTTTCAATGAATGGAGGAGACCATCAGCTAGAGTTTGAAGGTAACTCCCTGTAAGAGGCACAGGCTGTGAGTGAACTACAGCAGGGGGACCTTAAAAATCCTAAGGTGGTGGTTGCATGGTAACTTTGCCAGAAACCCATGCTACCGCTGAAAGAGAAGAGCCCACCCTGCCTCCTGCATTCTCATGGTTCACTCCCACTGCCTCCTTGGGCTCAGACAAGCGGTTACACTGCTCCATGGTGAACTGAATCAAAGGTGGACCTCCTGAAAAGGAATCTGGGAGGTGGGGAGGAGGAGGGGACTGTCGGAAGAATTACGGAAATGTGCTGAATTCAAGGGACCGCGTAGCCCCAGTCTGTTCTGCCCTACCTTTCTGAGCACTGTGGTCATGCGATGCCCTGGAGAACAAGTGGGACAAGCTCAGGTCTTTGCAGACAGTGTTTGCAAAGCTGTGTTTGTGATTCTTCCTTGGATGAAAGATCATTGTTGTTTGCCAGTGAGATAACTACTGTGTATGTAAACAGGCTCCTAGGTGACGCAGTAATAGAGTTAACATCACTTACGCAGTTGGTCTGGATTTCCTCTCCCATTTTTTGTGAGCATCTGGTATGTGGAGAGGTTATATAATAACTGCAGATGAACTAATCTTATTTTTATGCTAAAGGCCATCTGAAATGGAGGTACAATTTTATGCTGTAAAAAGTGAGTTGATGTAACAAAAAACAAGGGAAGTGGAACATAGATGCTATGGAAATCTGCTCCAGCCACACCCCACCTCTCCCAGGCTTTTGACTTGTAAGACTTTCCCCAAGAAGTGACAGTCTAGAAAGTCTTAGTCAGAAATGTTGCTTGCATTTAATACACTTCTTTACAATAAGAGACTGTGCCGCATCATGAGCAAAACATTCTGAAACAGTTTTGAAATAGAAGTGTATGCTATAATAAGAATTTAAAGACATAGGTAAAACCCTGCTCCTAGATCTGACCTCCCCAAATCCCAGTGTCTGCTGTCAGAGCTACAGCACGGCGCACTGGTACCTGCCGCCCTCCCCATCTCTAACCAGCCACTGTTGGTTGCTCATTCTGTCCCCACAGTACTTTAGTCCATCTTTTTCAGAACTAGCAGTCGCAGGTTCGGCTCCTCAGTATTCCTCTAACTTTGTCTTTGCTCCGCTTTGCACACCAGGTTTCTGCTGATCTAGTCCAAATTGGACCTTTCAAGGACTCTGAGCTGTGTGATACGAGGGGAAAATTTTGTGACTTTAGCAAATCTTCATTTTAAAAATTAGTCAAAGAGAAGTCTGGCAAAATTATTATTCCTTTATTGCAGTTAATTGCCCTGTCTCCCCTTTTAAGTCACCTAATGTTTCCCTTGGGGCAGTTAAGAGCAGAAACAGTTTTTCATATGATTAACTAACATCATGTGGATTAGCGTTCTTTTCTAAAACAAAATTTCCAAAACATACACTGGAGACTTTAAAATCAAGCTTGTGTGCCCTGTGTTTATTCTTTCTTATCAGAGTTTTAGGACACTGGGAATTTAACTAGTTATCTTGTAATAATCAGAATGCAAATTATATCCTCTCAACAGAATTTGATTTTACCTAGGTTACTGCAGAAAGCTCTGCAGCATCTTTCCCCCAGCACAGGATTTCAGATTTATTGCAGGGCAGAGAGCATCCTGTATTGAATTAAAGGGAATGATCATTATCGTTTGTGGATCTCTCAGATGTCTTGCTGCTATTTATCATTTTGTTGTGTTGGATGGTGCTGGAGTTATGCCACTAGATATATTTCAGAATATATTTTTCACTGCACTTTTCAGTGCAATTTCAATATGCAGTAGGATTGTTCTCTCTTTTATCGGATATGATAGCTTTTGGCTTTACAGAAATATGGTATCAAGGAATAGATGTTCATATTCAGATTGCTGCAAGCTCAAACAAGGTGATTCCATCAGCAATAAATTGCACCGACTTCTCTGTACACAGCCTGATCAGGTGCTAGAACTTTTGCCTACCTTGTCTTAAATGGATCATTAAGCCAATAAATCATGATTGTTTTTGCAAAGTGACACTGACTCAACAATAAAAGTGAGATATCCTCACCCTTCTTTCTTCTCGCTCTTTACCTCTAAGTGGTCTATAGCCTGACCATTTTTCTGGGAAGGAAGCAGTATGATTTTTGAATCCCTTAAGGCTGTGAGACAGACAAGCAGACGCGCACACGGGCGCGCACACACAGAAAAATCAGACCTTTTACACCCTCAGCAAGTGCTTTCGTCACTAGGATACTGGACAACATCATCATCATCGTGTTCGTATTCCTTTATATGAAGATGGTCATGGTAGTCTTGTATGTGGATCCCGATCGTGGTGTTCCATGACAACAGACATGCAGGATAAAAGTTTTTGGGGCCTTAGGCACAGGCCATAAGCACAAATACTGGGCAGCTCACTGGTAGAAGATTGAGTAATTACAGAGAGTGCCCAAAGAACTTAACTAGTGCAAAGTCAAGCTCTAAGAGAGGAAGAGGAGGTTTAAAGGCTTGACTGTGGGTGCTGAGATGTTTTTGACTGTAATGCTGGAAAAAACTGCTGACTGGGCTTAGCTTCTTAGCAGAACTTCAACTTATGCCCATTTCAAATTGAAGCAAAACTTTGAGTTAAAGTACAGTTTTAGTAAATGTTAGAAATAGTGCAAAAAACACATTCTAATGTCTAGAGGACAATGAAAACCGACCTGAATTGAACCAGACATAAAGCTTCTGTGTTTCAAATCTTGACAGTTCTTCACTTCCTCATCCTGGCACAAAATGAGAGAATTTCACAGAAGGCTCTGTTCCAAAAGTTTCTTAAAAACAGTCATGCAAACTCAAGGTTTTCATCTCAGTCAAAGATCCTGAAAATCATCTGACTGTTCAGTCATATTTTGCTATTGTCAGATTGCTTGAACCTCTTTTTCTCTCCTTTCTTCTAAAATGTAGAAGATAATTTTAGAACACTTAAAAAAAAAAAAAAAATCTTCTACATTTTCACTGACTCTCAGGTCTGTCTGGTAATGACTCATGTAAGCCTGGAAAATAATCTGGTTACGGTGCTTTCAAAAAGGTCTCTGGTGAAATGAATATGTCTGTAAAATGCACGTCATACTGCTGGATAGACAAAGCTGCACAAAACACAATTCCCGTGTAGCAGAAGTAGCTACAGTCTACCACACTTGGCAAAAAAGTTTTCTTAGGGTACCTGCTTACTTTCTTCCCACCCAAGAGGGAAGAGCTGCAAGTTACATCTTTCAGACCAGGGCACTGCTGCAGGCAGTGGTCTTCAGATGAGCTGGCTGTAGGAGCTGCTCTTGGACACAGCTTCCCAGCCCACCATGTGGGCTTGGCTCTGCATATTACTACTTCTGCCTTTCTTTAGCATGTCTCTGCCCTACTTCTGTTTGTCCTTAGCCCCTGTCTTAGCATTAGGCTCTGATATGTTCGTGTAAACAGAAACCCGATTTTGCTCTTGACAATTTTGTTTGATATGTTCTGTTGTGGTTGGTACTGTCACAGAAATGTGTATTTTAATAATCATGATACTATCTAATGCATAAAAATAGTCATCTTATGATGAAGTTAGATCAGTTAACTACACAGGAGGAGACTTTTAAACCAAATTTCAGTTTTTCCTATGTGATGTGAAGTCACAAAGAAAATTCAACAGCAATGACTGTATTTCCCCTTGACCCAAGGCCAAGTCTCCACTATGTCAGCAGGAGTTATGAACATGCAGAAATTGGAGAGTGGAACCTTTTATATGAAACTAAACTGCCCAAACTTAGAGGTCATACAATGATTTAACGGAGTCCAGTAGATAGATCAATGTTACTCTCAGTAAGTGAAGATGATGGCTTTGGCACTCTGGAAATCCCATAGTGCTCCTATGTCTAGCTGTGCATCTCCAGTATCTTTAGTGTTGAACAGATGAACTGAGATTATAATTTGAGAAGGAGACTTCTGCTTTCTTTGAACTCTAGCTAGGTTGTCTTTTGATCTCAGATCTTTCATCTCTAAAAGTCCTCAAACCGAGTCAGAGGAGTTTTAGTGTTTTTGCAGGAATCCACGTGCTGTAGCGCATCTTTAACTCTCACTGGTTTCCATGGGGTTGAATGGTTTTGGCACTATTAATTAGTCCACTTAAAGATACACATTAGTCTCCTTTTTCAAGGTTTCTAAATACTGTATTATGTAGTTAAGAATTTAAAGGGATAAAATTCTCTTTTTACAGAGATCACTGGAGACACAAGTCTTCTCTGAATTTCCATCTTGGAATCAAGATCTGTAGTGTTGTGAACTTGCCAAGCAAAGGGACCTGAAAAGATCTGTTAGTTAAATAGTAATGTTAACTGCACTGCTGAAAAGGTAGATGAAGTTTAAACTAAAGCTTCATGGGTATGGACATAAAGGGAGAAGATAGCCAACTGTTAGACTGAGTTTTCAGCTAACTAAGGTTCACCAAGCTGGATTTTTCCCGAGCAAGTTTTTGAAAATATGAAATGGTCCTATGGATTAAATATAAGGTATCCTATTACGCATTGACAGCTGCCCACTGTATGTTTTGCAGTAAAAGGTTAATGTCCTGTTTGACATCCAGTTAATGGCAGTTGAAATCAAATCTATATCCGCTGTAGTATTCATTCAGAGTAAAGCAAACACCAGTACATTTCCGGATTCAATGCACCGCATTGAAACGGGCAGCTGGGTATTCTGCCTGCCAAACTGCTTGCTGAGTTGAAAAGCAAAACCAAAAAGCTCTTTGTGCCCTGAGTGAACACCAGGGCTCTTTGGAAGGGCCCTCACAGGGGTCGTGGGCAATGGGAGGATGCCACCAACTTCGGGGATAAGCTCTTGAAGGAGCTTTCTATTTTGTCTCGAAAAGCACTCTGCATCCTCCTGCCGCACGGCCTTGGAATTCATGACTCTCTCGGTGCTCATTATGCTTTTAGCCTTTGGTAGTAACTTACATGTGTGATTCCAGGGCTGGCAGGATTAAAACTATTTAAATGTCAAGTTTAAATCGTCTCCTTATTTTAAGTTAAGGCTTTAGGCCTTTTTTTCCTAACAAAAAAGAAAGAAAATATCTTCCCTGTTGACAACCCAGAAAGTATTGGCTAGTTAAATCTATAAATCGTTAAAGTTAGCATTTTAATGTTTTTGGTAGCATTGTACCATATTATTACCAGCATATAAAAGTACACCACGTTATCTACAAAATGTAGTAATCCTTGGGAACTACCAATAATATTAAAGCTTAATTTCTCCAGCATGGTTCCCTCAAATGAAAATTAAGGGATTTGGGAGTCCAACGAAAGGTGGGACTTGCGCAGTTCCAGTTTCTTCTAGATGTCACCATTAGCTTGAAATCTTCATTTTTACGGAAATGTGTTTGATTTAAATTCCTAATGAACTTCAGGCACACTGAGAGTTTCATAGGGCATGTCTACACTTTAATTGTGAATGTTCTGCCAGATGACTGGGATTGATCATAAAAAACTAAAAGCATGTTAGCACAGTTAATTACCCCTGATGAGACAGGCTTGTTACATGGGTGCAAAGCTGCGCTGCCATTGTGGCCCAGAATATTATCTCTGTAAAACACAGGGCCACCCAGAGCTACTCAGATGCTAGGTTGCCACTCCTCATTGTTTGAAATAATGTGTCTACAGGAAATATTTATATTTTCTAAATGAGAGCAGTGAGTAAACGTAACTGGAATAAGGAGCAAAGTGACGGCCTTGAGTAGGTTGGCCTAAAGAGTGAGCCAGTAAATGTCCTGAACTAAGGCAGCAGAATCTGGTCCCCCAGGCCAACATGCAAAGGCAAATAACTAACTACAACTGAGGAAATATATTGGAACTGACCTTTTAGTGCTTTTAAATTACAAAATTGAAAGCATATCATGCAAGAAGACAAAAAAGTGGTGAGGTGGGTGTTTGCAGTACCCTGAGCACAGAGCTTTAAGGGGCTTTTCTGGCATTCAGAATAACTCCTCTGTTTGTTTTTCCAGCTGGAAAGAGGTGATAAGCCTTTTAATGGAGATGTATTTCTTGGCTGATATCTGTTGTTCTTGGCTGTTTGCTCTCACTTGATGACTGTTCTTACACACAGAGGATGGCATCTTCTGTTCTGTGAATTAAAAGCCAAACAGGAAAGCCATTCCAAGGCTGGTGGATTACAGTATGGTACAGATAGTTCGATACACCAGAGCTCTAGCAGCCTCTATTTTACAGACTTCGCTATGAAAAATAAAGCACAGCATGGCAAAAGTAAAATTACTTGGTCCATTCTTCTTGTGAAGCTTGGAATTGGAGTTCACACCTCCTAGTCTCTAGTGTAGTTAAAGGAGATATATACAGTTAGATACTCGGGATGGAGTTGGGACCAGTGAATTCAGTTCATGGAAGTTCATGCAGTAAGTAGAACATGGCTAAAATATGTTTCTATATGTTTCTATAGATACCATGCCAATGGTATTCACTAGGTTTAGAAGTCAAATACATGAGGCAAAGGAGGAATGAAAGTAGTAGTGCAGAATGCAGTTTTTTGGTGTTGTTTTTTCCCTAAAACTAAATTCTGAATAAGGATATTTCTTTACCCTTCTGTGGCTCTTCAGCTTTGTGTCAGTGGAGCTCCCAGATTTCTGGAGAAGCTTGAAACAAGATGGAGCACCTGGGGCGCAGCACTTTTCTATTGGATACATTTTGGAAACGTGAAAGCTTCCGTATCTAACTTCATCCTTCCTTGCACCTAACAAGTGTGAAGTGAATTACACCAAATGGACTTTCTTCAAAACTGTAAAACCATGCAAATAAGTCACAGGCAGTAAATAATGAGGCTTGTGACTACTAAGCCTTTTAGTTATTTAACTAAGTAAATACAGTACAATGGACCATAACCATGATCATGGAAAGTAAAAATTTCTCAGCAAGCAGCAGTATTTTAGATTAGTTCAGAGCAGAAGGAAAAAGCAGCCTGTGCTATTCTCTGTAGGAAATCTAGCAGAGAGAACTTAATGTTCTTTCTTGTCAGAGGCTGCAAATAAAAGTTAAATAATACAGACCACTGATTTATGCAACTGAAACCAGTGCCGCCTTTTGCCCAGAGATATTAAGGAGAGAAAATACCAAGTTAGGAACAAGTGAAAACTCTCTGTAAACTCTTAATTTTTCTCCCACGTTGTAAGAGTCAAATTATGGCAACAGAAACTGTTCATATCAAGTTTCTTGGTCTCAGTTGTGCTCTGCTTTAATAATGTCACCCAGAATTCCCACATCTTCTACAATGGAGAAAACGCACTGGAAAATCACTTGACCGTTGAAGCATGCTTTTCAGCTGCCCTGGCCCTAGCACAGTCCGATATCAGCACCCAGAGATGCTGATAGAAAGGAAACGCTGGAGCTGGCTAGAGATCTGTGGCAGGGGACTCCCCATGGGGAAATATGACCACCGGCAAGTATGGTGTGTCGGTTGCCTGGTAGTTAATCTTGGATTATATGGATTAATTACTTTTAAAATAAGTAAAGGTTACTACTGCTGTATTTTGGTTATGAGACCTCTGAGACTGAAAACTGGGGTTTAACGATCAGTTTTAGAACGCATATGAATATTTTTAGTGAATTAAAGTTCTCGCCCACCTGATGGATAGTTAATGATGCAGTAATACAGGGGCATGATACAATGGACTTAGAGTGCTTTGACATTTGTTATATATTTTATGCCATTTTTGTGAAAAGCAGAAATGTTATCCTTATTTGAAGATGGGAAGTAAGACATAAAAGTGCAAAAACATGCCCCAGGACATACAGGAAGTGAGATGGAGATCTTTTAAAGTGATTTTCTATTTGGTAGATATACATTTAGTAACTATTAATTTTGTAATAAAATTAGTTAAGCAGTAGAGCTCAAGAAATGAGTAAGCATCAGACAGTAATGTTTTCCAGTGTCTTTTTGATCTAGGAATCACCATTATTGTTACCAAAAATCTTGAAAATGTTTATTTTAAACTTTAAAAATGATGCAATTTATTGATGGAATTGAGCGTAACTAAGATACTGCAGCTATCTAGAAAAAGTGCATTGCTTGGTAATCTGTGCTTGTCTAAATATCAGGTATTTTGGTACATCCGAGAGACATGAATCTAGGTATAATGAATGTAGCTCATGCTGAGAAGTTGGGGCCTCAGCCCGGGAAAGGAGCAGCCCTCAGATTCGGCCAAGGTTACCCCCCCTCCCCCCCCCCCGGGAAAGGATCTGCAAGTCGCGTGGGAAAACGACACCACGTTTTTCAATCTTGGCTTTTCATTCAGGCGTGCAGCCGCCCGACCGCTGGGCTGCGTCTCCCGCTCGTTTTCGGCAGGCCGGCTGAAGGCGGCGGGGGCTGCTGCACGCTGCGGCTTTAAGGCGCGCGCCGCCCGCCGCGGGGTCTCGCGGGGCGCGGGCGGCCGGCAGCCCTCCGCCCCGGCTCTCCGCTCCCGAGCATCCCACTGCTTACGAGACGTCCGACCGGCTTCCTCGCGGCGTGGTGGAGCTGCGCCCGGTGCGGGCGGCAGCTGCCACCATGGCAGCAGAAACGGGGTCTGCTGCAGCGAGAAGCGCAAAGTCCTGCAAGAAGTATCGGACGGTGAAACGGCACGCGAGCATCTACACCTACCAGGAGCCACCCCACAGGTAGGAGAGCTTCCCCTCTTCTGCCTGCGGTGTAAATCTTCCTGACCTAGCCAGAAAGCGGGATCTTGTCTTTTGCCTTTCATTTAAACAGCATAGCAAGATGAATATGAGGGGGGAAAATAAAAGTCTTTTTCTATATTTAGGTTTATTTTAACCCTCTATTTTATTTTCACAAATCTTGTTCGATAGTGTACCACAAACTTCTCCAGTGTAACTCAAATGAGTTCAGGGTAGAGCAGGATAAAAACCAATCCTTTATTGTTGTCCTGCTTATTATGTATTTGCTGTGGGTGTCCAGCGTGCTCGGGGGTCAGAGACAGGAGAGCGGACGGATGCATTTGTGATCTGACTATGCACATTCTTCAAATGATCCTACGAAGCGTGGCTTCTGTTACGACTTAATTCTAAGTCATTTAAAGGGTGCTGCTTTTTCAGCAAAATTGTAGGGAACTTTCCCAACAAATATATGGCCGTGCAATTAGAAGACTTGCTAGCTGATATTGTTGTTGCAGTATTTTGCAGTTCTGTTTGTTTTATTCAGAGGGGAAGTTCAACTGACACAGATTTTAAAATGCAGTCCCCTACAAGAATGAATATTGCTGCTGCTTTACACACGATACCTTGTTTCAAATGTGGAATGAGAGCTGTCACCACAGATGTGACAGATGTGATGACAACATCAGAAAAGATGATTTAATTATCATCCACAGAAATCTGCTTAGAGACGCATCAATTTTTTTGCAGGGATGTGTAATTCTTGGTTATCTGAGGGTCCCACACTTCTGTCCCTTATCCATAGGGAAAGGTAACAAAAGGCCAGGGCATTCTAAGAATACGTTTCCCCCATTTTAACAAGGAAATATTTTATTGTTGTTACCATCAACGTAAAAGATCAATCCCATATGGTAAATAAATGTATGTTAAGTGCTCTTGTTGAAAATGGTTAGGCAGCACTTTGTTCCAGAAAAATTCATGAAGTGTCCTGATAGCATGATTTACAAGCTGTATGTTTTGAAATGCTGGGAGTGGAAAGATTTGCATTCCTAGTGGGAAATGTGGATAATTTATGGCTGAGCAGGCAAGGGTGATGGGGAGAGTTACATCGCAGAGAGGGGGAAATCATCCCAATTATTCATCGACTGTAAAACAAGAAGATCCTGTAAGGTCCCTAGCTCATTGCTGCTACGTTGTTCTAATAGACTGGATCCATGTGCAAGTCTACAGTTTGCTGGGGATCTGAATCAGAATGATTTCTCTTGTGTTTTTTCTGTTTTTCCTCCCATGCGGTGCACGTTGGGCTGCTCAGTAACTCAGACAATGATAATGGTGAAGAAAAGGCTGATCGTCACGACCCAGAGCAGATCTTTCAGAATATACAGTATCAGAAGGAGATTATGTCCAACATCCGCTGCAGGCCGTGGCCGATGAGGCAGAAACTGAGGGCGCTCAGGTAACACAGCTTGTACGAAAGCTTTCAGATCCGAGGATCAGAGCAATGTTTCCAGCCTCAGAAGTATTTCAGTCTAAGCTGGAACAGGATGAGCAGAGCAATGAATAAGAACTGCTAGGAAATTACACTGTGAACACCCTCCTATGAGAGCGGAGGGCTGTCCTGAAGGCAGCAGCCCCAGGATTTGCAGGATGAAGCAGTTCTGAACATGTCACAGCACAAAATCACACCTCTGCTGTTTAACCAGCGAGCAGAGCGTCTGCTGTTTGGAGGCCTAAGGAAAGGCTGTGCGCTCTGGTAAATCTCAGTGATACATTTTTGAGCTGTTTCCCTCTGTCCCATGCTGCTTTCAAGATAACCCTGTAGGGCAACAGGGAGGCTTCATGGAACGAGAGAATAGAAGGTGGTCTGTAATTTCCACAGGTTGCAAATAGCAATAACTACTCCACACTTGTAGGTTTAGAAGGTACGTTCAGTGTAGTACTGTCTGATACTAGAATGGCATTTTAGTTAAAATCCACCAGCAGTCGAGTCCTTGTTTTGTCTTGGGAAGCAAAGAGAGTTTTCTCTCTTTTATGCAGAGTCTGTGACTTGCTGCCTTCTTGCTGCTGTATGATTTTTATCTTGATGAGCTTCCGATAACCCTCATCCACCTTCTCCTGAAGTCAAAGGCTGATTACGACCAGAAGTAGGGTCAGCTGAATATGCTTCTCTTTGCACCTTGCAACAGTTCCACACTATTTACAGAAAGGGGGTTGCTATCCACAGAAGATTAACCAGACAGTGATGGGGACCTTTTTAATTTTACTCATTTAGGTTGGCCCATTTTAAAAGAAAGAGACATTAATTGAAAGGGTGGAGAAAAAAAATATAATAGAGAATTCTTCCTACAGTGAAAGTTTTGAATGCTAAGGTTTCTCAAACAAAGCTCTCATTATTTTAAAAATGATAATAAAATCCTCTTAAAGTAAAGTTTTGCCTGATTCAGGAGTTTATGGTTAGCCAACCTATGCCAGGATTTCACGGCATTTGACAGCTTTGCTAGTTGCTGCTTGTGTAGAACTAGAGGCTCAGAGTAGTACGATCAATGTAAAACGAAGTTCAACCTTCTTGTGCAGACAAGCTAAAGAGATTGTGCTGAAGTATGAAGGAAGACTTACTAGAACAAGAGGGTACCAAGCAGCTGGTGCAGAGGTATGTCTGTTTTTTTTCTTAAATTACATTTTTTTTTCTATATCAATGATTATTTGCAGATTTCATATGCAGAAGTGTGTTTTCTATAAAATCCTCATCTCCAAGTCAAGAACTCCTTGGGAGGTGGCGGTGGGGAAGCAGTTAAAAGCTTCTTTTTGTCTATTGTGAATTTTCCTTTTTGTTCATATACACAGTAGGCAGGAAAAGAGATGATAGCTATATAATTATTTTAACTAATGCTACTTCTGCTGACATGGACAATTCTGTATAATCTATATATCTGCTGCACAACCTGCAGCTTGATTCCTTTCTCAGCCTTGTGAACTCCATTTCAAATGAAAGTAGCAATCCTAGCAATTCTCATGCAACTCACAGCATCTTTTTAAAATAAAATACTTCAAATTCATGCAATAAAATCCTTTTATCACTATAAAAATGGATTAACTTTGATCAAAGAGATTGATATATTCATTAATTAAAATGTGATTTAATTCTCTGGTTTCAAGAGATTAGATTTCATGATATAATATTGACACTGCTGCTGACTAAAATACAGTTTGGGTTTTTTAAATATCTGCCTGTGCTATGAAAGACACTGTAAAATGAATGATATACAAATACTATTTTCCTGTTGCTATTGTAAATTCATTCAACAAATGAAAAAGTGGGCTCAATTTTACACATGGCTTTGTGTTTCTCCTCCCATATTAATACCCCACTGTATGTAGGAAGATGCTTTTCTTTGGGTATGCAAAAAAATAGAAGTTGAACAAAGACTTTGCAAAATATAACCACGAATTTTCTGCAGGTGTAAATTGTAATATACAGACTTGAGAATTACAGCAGCTGAATTTGTTGCTGTTGAATATGAAAGCTTGTTCTTTCTCGAAGTTATGCTTCTCTTAAATGTGAAGCTGGCAGTGTGTTCATTTGTTTGTCCTAGAAATTCAGTTCTATGTTTAGTGCAATGGGATTCCTTCACAAATTACATAGAGGCTATGATCAGTATTGGCTTAGTCTAAATATAGGAAATATTCTACACAATCCTTCTCAAGGACCTGCATTCCTAAATCCACCTGTTTTCAAATTCTGCCTTGACTGCTTTTCTTTAAAAATGCCTCTTTTTACTCTGAGGTCTAGTCACTCCTTCTTTCTCATTGCCAAAGGGTCCATAGACCCCTTGCAAAGGTTCTGTGTTGCTTTGAGTTGTTTTGTGAAGTTTTGCCTGGGTTTGTTGCTCGGGTGGTTCTGCAGGCGAGGTTTGGTGTGAGAGCACCGTGCCTGGCTCTCTGCAATGACGTGAAGTTTGGGCCTTTTCTGTGGCTCCTCTCCTCTGTGGCCCTTATCCATTGAGGAGGTGAGAGAGTGGTGCCTGTCTGCTTCCTGCTGTGGGTTCCTCCTGATCCTGCGTGTGTAAAACAGGTAGATTGAGGGCTCTCGTCCTTGATCTTGGCGGTCTCTCTGTGTCGTATTTTTTGGCAGTTTCCTAGTAAGCACAGTCCTGTGCCTCCTGTGTTTTGCATGTTTCTGAACTATGCCATAGTTGGTTTTATCCATCTTACCTCACAGACATGCTCTGTGTGTGTGTAATTAATGTTTTTAATATGCTTTTTGACCCCAGATGAGAGAGCAAATGCTCTGATACATTAACTGCTCTTTTCTCATGTAAAAGTAATGCACATCTCAGTTCTGTGTTTTTTTTCCCCCCTCAGCTTTGGAGGAAGTTTATTCGACTTGCATATAATTTTGTGGTAATATTCATTCCTTGGGAAATGAGAATAAAGAAAATAGAGAGTAAGTACAAAGATTAAAAATGCTTCTGAAGATACAGGAAGATTTGGGTATAGCTTATCATAGTCTACAGGACTGTATCCTTGGGTCAGTCCCGCATTTACCCAGAGTTGAATGTGACATGGAATCTACCATGAAGGTGGATGCTTTACATCACCCAACATAACTGCTTCCCGTGTAAATACTGCTGGTGATTAAATTACCAGACTTCCCCACCACAGGGTGTTGCAAATATATTTTCTCTTTGACACAGTAACTTTTTCTTTTCTACCTAGCTATTTGCCCTGCAAGAATGGGGCAGGTATTTATTTTCTTTTTACTCTTCAAATAATGCTTCGTGAATAAATGGTACCAGCTTCTATACACTGTGTAGCTCAGATAACTGTTTTCTGTGGCTTAAGGTCATTTTGGGTCTGGAGTGGCCTCTTACTTCATCTTCTTGAGATGGCTGTTTGGAATCAATATCGTGCTTACCATAATGACAGGAGCATTTGTAGTCTTACCAGAGGTAAGAACCCATCGTTAATATTTACAAAGGAATGCTGCACTGTTGCACTTTCCTTTTTGAATTAAGCAAATGCTAAGCTTAAAGGCATGTATCAGTTTTAAAGTTACAATTTAAAATAAATTATTTAAAATAAATTCCACTGTGAAGATTTGTTTCTACCAAAGGATAAGAGAATCTTGCTATTAATGTTAGAGATGATATTTTGTCAAGGAAGTATTAATGCTTTTATATAAGATATATATATTTTTTTATATCTGGTTACTAAAATGGAGAACCAAATCCCAGAAGCTGCAGTTGGTATGCTCAAGCCCTGCTAATGTCACTTACAGGAAGAAAAACATAACCTTGCCCCCTCGCCCCCTCTCCCCCCCCCAGAATCAGGTTTTTGTTCATTAGAAATCAGATCTTGAATTTCTGAACAGCCCCAACTTTTAGTTGCATCCAGATAAGACTATTTGTTAACAAGAAACTGTGAAATACAAATCTAATAGTGTATCTAATACAATAGACATCTGAAATTTATGAAAAATAATTTAAACTTACCACCTACACTCCTCCTCTAGTCCACAACAACAGTTGAACACCCCCAAAAGACAATTCATTCCAGCTGACGTTTGGTATGAAAATGTTGCTGACCGGCCTGTGAAGGAACCCGGCTTTCTCCATTGACCTAAGTGATAAGATCAGATTAGGTCAGTTGGTGAACTTTCAGAATCTTAAGGAGATAAACCGCGCTCTACACACCTGCCCTATCTTGCCCCACGATAGAAGAGAGGAGATGGGGATGTATGTTAACATAACAAATGATTTATAAATACTGTCTTACATAACCAGTGCTTTAATGATGTTGTCAGAAACATATGAATATCTGTTTTTTCTTCTCATTGACTTAATTAAAAAAAGGCGCTCAAAAAACAAAGTAAATTGAAAAAAGGTATTTTTATCATTATTTTTATTATTAAGTAAAAGTAGATTTTGTCTTGAAGTACCATTTTGAAATCAAACATATTTAATTTAAAAATGCTTAAGTTGTTAATTAACTTAACTGTTCATCTCAAAAGAGATTTTTGTTAATTAAGTTGACCCCTATTGTCAGTTTTCACCCATCTCTAAGATGTCCACAGAGCACTCAGTTACCTAAAAGGTAGAGCTCAGATGGCAAAAAGCCAGCTGGTTTAGTCAAAACTGAATGCAGGATTTCTCAGAAAGTTGCTAGCTTGGGACGACGAATGACCGAAATACTTGCTATCTTCATAGCGTCACCCGTGCAGGCAGCGCTGTGCGCGTTCTGCCGTGCAGCTGCTGCAGTCCGGTGGCCTTCACGCAGTTTCTAAGACCTTGTCCCTTCTTCTCAGCTACTGGCCGGAGCACCGTTTGGGAGCACAGTCAGCAAGACCATTCCCAAGGAGCATATTGCATCTGCGCAAGATCTGGACACCATCTGGTCACTGGGGGCAAGGCTAAAACCGCTCTTTGTTGCTTTGCGTTGTTGTTCTGTTGTAGCTAGGGGTTGGTGCTCGTATTCACGGAGTCTGGTCTTTGCAGGGCTATCTCCAGTACTCTGTGTTGTTTTATGGCTACTATGGTCGTGACAGGAAGATTGGGAAAGCTGGGTACCGGCTGCCTCTTGCTTACTTCCTTGTTGGAATGGCAGTGTTCGCTTACAGCTTTATCATTCTCTTAAAAAAGTAAGATTTCCACGTATTGCTGTTTGTGAGCTTTCATGTACAGACAACTGTCAACAGTATATTTATCCCATTTCCTCTGTACTTATTCCCTATAGTTCAATTAACCTGTTCAAGTCGGCTAATATCAGGGAGGCAGATTGAGTTAAATTCTAGCTTGCTCTTTATCTTGCTGTCGTTTACATTCTCTCTCTCCCAGTTTCTCTCACAGGAGAGCAGTAATGCACAGTGCATGGGGTTTGGGAGCTCTGTGCCCTTTGTGTGTTGCAGAATAAGGTCTGACTCTCATTGAAGTGTTTTCTGTTGTCCGCTTTCCTGATGTAAATGTTACAATGAAAGGAATATAGATTTAAATGTAATGCTTTCAGCATTGTTATTCCCGTTTATTGAAGTACAAATACAAAAATGCTGTCATGCACGAAACAGCCTTGGCATCATTTCAGCTGGTATGCGGCATCCCGTTCAAATACGAGCTCGTTGCCTTTGCTGTTTAAGGGCCAGGAGCCGGAGCTGCGCGGGAGAAGGAGCAACCTGCCAGTGCTGACCACGAGTCGAGGCACGTGCGATGCCGGCACTGGGGCAGGGTCACTCTGGCCTTTCTCCTTCCACTTCCCTTCCCCTCTCCATAACTATTTACCAGACACAGTGCAGTCCACGGTGATTTTTAGCATTGCTTAATACCTGTATCAGTTTCCAAACTGTTCCTTCCCCTTTCTGTCTGCTAGTTTGGGTCACTGGTATGTTTGAGACCAGTCTGCACATCCGCAGTTTTTAGGGATGTGATTAGCTTTTCTCTGTCTGACACAGCCCACTGCCTCTTTGCTTGCCTGCTCACTGTTCCCTTTTTTACGTTGTCCTTTTGGATGTCCTTTCTTTCATAAGCTATTAATCTTCATTACATTTCTTATGCTTTGCAATATTCTGCCTTCTTGCCTACCTGAGCTGAGCAGGCCTCACCCACCCGCTCTGGTGTGCAAAATGGCCCTGTGTTTCTGTTTGACGACAACGTATATTTTGAGATGAAAGCAATACAAAAACCGAGCAGATCTTGTGCATGATCACTAGTTTTGCAGACTGACTCATAATCACAGTAATAGTGATCTTACGTTATAGTATCTTCTACCTGGATCCTACCTGGAGATCTTAAAATTGAAATATATTAAACCTCGCTACACCCATGGACTTAATTTGCTTTATTTGTCAGCTGTAAAGACTGCAAATGTCATAGAACTGCCCTTCCAAAGTCAGACGCTTCTGAACATAAGGGAAGTTCAAGCTGATTCATTCTCTGAACCTCACCAAGTTTTTAGTTTCTTCAGAGAACTGCTGAGAATGACACTATTTACCACAGTTTTTGGCAGTTTTAAAGATGTAAACATTTGAAAACTATGAACAAAACCATTGACTTCCTTCATATACATCTTCACTTATTGACAACAGTGAATATTTGTTCTCTTTTACAGAATGGCAAAGAACTCGAGAATGAGTTTAGCAAGTGCCTCTGACGAAAATTACACTTTCTGCTGGAGACTGTTCTGTGCCTGGGACTATTTAATAGGAAACCCCGAGGCTGCAGAGAGCAAAGCTGCTGCAATAGTTAATAGCATTAGGGTGAGCAACTGACCTATGAATTATTTTGATTTCTTTGTTGATTTGTAAATTAAATGTGCTTTTTCTCTCAGTCCCCTATATTCCCTATTGCTTCTGAGTACTCATTTCTGGATCTGTTTGCCTAGGGGAGGGCTTATCACATCTCTGTGGTATCACAGTTGTACCATGCGTTGAATCTAGATTTCTTGTTTATACTGATGACAGAAATTAAAATGGGGATAGGACATCTTCTGATGTGACTTCTTGTTGACACTGTCATTCCATTTCGTTCTGTCATGTTCTGTCTCAAGAAAAACATTGTATTTCATGACATGTTTTATTCCATACCATTGTAAATGTGAAAAGTTAGACTCATTGAAATAAATTTGTGATGCAATTTCATTGAATAGTGGAAGCAAAAATACTTTTAAAATATAAAAGTGTTCACTTATTTTATCTCTCCAAAACAAATGGCCCAGGTATATCTTACAGCTCTGTCAATTTGAAGAAGATGCATTAAATACAGATCTTTTCCACTTAGTATTTAAAAACAGATACGGTTTTCCTCAAAAGCAAGTTATTCCACGAGTTTTGGATCAGATTGCTTCAAACTGTGTAATAGGTTAGAGATTTAGTTATTTCAATGGCCAAGGATGACTTTTGACAATTCTGTGTTACAATACTGACATGGATTCCATAAGCATGTCCTGCAAAAAGCTCTGGTAATGTAAATCTTTGCAGGTACTCAGTTAAAGCAAATGGGACAACAGCAAGAGACAACAGAAACTAAAGTGCACGAGTATTCAATTACTGTGTCTTTGTTTCTCCTTTACTGCTTAAACTCAATTAGCACTTCTAAAAAGCTACGCAGGACAGAGAGGTATTTTTATCCTGGCACCTCCAGGATGTGAAGACATTAGTATACTTGGTAGCTTGTGTGAGGAATATATGTATTTTGTTGAATGCTATTAAAATGATGATGTTTTTTTTTTTCAAGGAAGCTATATTGGAAGAGCAGGAAAAGACGAAAAGCAAAAACCTGTATGTATGTAAGATCAGAGATACTTTCTAAAGCACTGTTTCAATGCAAATAGCAGTGCTGATGTACTTGTTTCATAAGTCTAAAAATCATGTTAGAAAAAGCCCTAGTGCCATAAGACAACCAACTGCATTAGCTGTGTGATTCTTTTCCAGGGCTGTGACTATAAGCTTAAGGATTATTGCAAACATCCTTGTGCTTCTCTCTCTTGCTGGAAGTATTTACATCATTTACTTTGTTGTGGATCGATCCCAAAAATTAGAGCGCACCAAAAAGGAATTGACTCTTTGGGAAAAAAATGAGGTACAATGTTTTGTGTACGACACCTTGGTGTTAGACATAGGATTATTGTTTCAGGGCTCTCGGATAGCAGCAGGGTGCACTAAGGTGTAGTCACGAGAGAGTTGCCAGGAGAATGAGGAACCAAGATAGCAGAGCTGTGGTCACGTGGATCTCCCTTTGCGCACTGCCGCTTCTGTGCTGCAGCACGGCGCTAGCAGAGCTGAAGTGGGCAGAGGAGTGCAGCAGTTCCTTCTTGTACAGAGACTGCACTTCTAGGCGGCCCTGATTTTGTGAGGACAAAGCATAAACTCTCTTCTCTCACTTACAAATCTACGTTTGTGCCCACAGTTGAGCTGAGGGACAATAGGCCAAGGGGTCAGAGAAAACTGTTAAGAAGGCATCAGTTTTGACAATAGCCATTGATTTCAGCTGGAAGATACTGAATGTTCTGTGAGTATTTCCCTTCAGAGGAAGGAGTGGATACTGAGAACAAGAACTGAATGGGTTTGGAGAACCATTCAGCTAAAGATGCTGTCTTCCAATTTCCTGCACATTAAGTTTTTTATTTTATTTAATAACGTAATAGCTTTAAAGGTAGCACATAACTGTCTGGAGTAAAGACTCCAAGTAAAGACTCTCCTATTGCAGACTTATAATTTTGGATCTTGTTTACTGTTATTCCTGATGTCAATAGTAACTTTCTAAAGCATATTCTCCAAGAACAGCAATCACCAGAGCATACACAGCAGTAGTGTTTCAATCAGCCATCAAGTCACCAGAGATCTACGTGGAAAGCTACAAAAATGTTACGTCTTTCTGTTCTGTAGGTAAGCGTTGTTGTGTCCCTAATTACAATGATTGCACCCTCTGCTTTTGAACTTGTGGCAGCTTTAGAGATGTATCATCCGAGGACCACTCTTCGTTTTCAGCTTGCCAGGTATGGGGAATAATATACAGCGTAGAAACAATGTGGGGAGCAAGGGAGGAGGAGGAGATGTGTGTCCTGGTCGCAAGGTTTACCTCATCCACAACGGAGAATGCGTAAGAAGCCTGTGGGATAATAATGCTGGTAACCGGTATCTCATTCCTGTTGTTTTCAGGGTTCTTGTTCTGTATCTGGGAAACCTCTACAGTTTAATCATTGCTCTCCTGGATAAAGTGGACAGTATGAGTGTCACTGTAAGTTTAGCTTGATGTTTTATAACCTGTAAAACCAGCTAGCTTTACGGATGGAGTTCCTTTTATTGTAGTATACGTGAAGTCAGATGTAAAATTGTTTGAAATCAAAGTATTAAAACACATTATTAGTAGAGTCAAGTTTAGTCTGTAATGTTCATTTACAAATATTTTTAATTTGGGGGGATAACTGGATCCACTTGATTGCTGGTGGATAGTTTAAATAAACAGATTTCCTCTGCATTGCTTAGCTACTTAAAAAAAAACTATATAGCCACAACTTAGGCCAAATGTTTCCAGCTACCTAAAATCAATTTACAGTATCGTCCTTATGAATTTCACATGAATGTACTTTGGCAGCTACTTGACAGTTACCTAACTGCTGCTTGAAAATACTTGCAGAAATGCATTTGCGCGTACATTTTAGAAAGCATGGAGTTTTAAGTCAGAAAGGATAGATGAAAATTTCACTTTAAGTACATTTATTCTTTCAGGACTCTGAAGTTAACAACAATGCAAGTAATTCTACCAGCTTCTTAGCAACCAAAACTCTTCCTGAAGAAAACAATTTATCTACAACTATTCCTGATGTACAAATTCAGACAAACACCACTATAACACTGGAAGACAGTCGCACCACAAACTTGACGGTTTCTGACTCACTGGTTAACAAAACAGTTTCCTTTGACTATAATACTCAAAATTCACAGGATCAGTGCTGGGAGACGTATGTTGGTCAAGTATGTTACTGTTTTATTGTCTCATCAATTTATTCCTAATCCACATCTGACTATGATTTTAAATTATGTTGTGTTGAGTTCTATTTCAAAAGTTTTCTTTATGCAAATTTCAGACTTTTAGCAGACTTTTTATGCAGAGTGATAAGAGTCACAGATGTGAGCTTTCTTTTTGTTCAGTAACTATAATGTGTTTACTGTTGTACAAATGTCCTTTTCCCAGGCTTTGATCTCTGTCTTCAGCTCTGCACAGCAGATTTCTACAGATGTGTGGTACAGATACAGGTCCCGTTTTTAATAGGATGCGTCCTATTGAACTCATGCATAGAAACATGACTATAAAAATGTATAAACAGTAACAAGCTGCCTATCTTTTAATCTCTTTTTAGAAGTCAGTCCCGTGCTGATTCAAACGCTACTTGGATAGATGCGAATGTGATCTGTGAAACTGTGCACTTGGTCACTGTGCTGTATCTCTGCATTCTCTTATTCATTCTGCCTTTGTAAATCAGAAAAGAATTGAGTCTTCTTCCACTTCTTCAGACAGCAAAGGGACAGCAAAAGGTTTCCAACTGCTGTCAGTCCACAGGAACAGAGCCAGTTGGGTGCTAGTGCCATGTACACATGTGCTCACAGTTGCAGAAAACCTGCAGACACAATATGATCAGGTTGCCCAGAGAGGTTGTGGAGTCTCTTTCTCTAGAGATACTCAAAACCTGCCTGGATGTGATCCTCTGCAATGTGCTTTGGGTGACCCTGCTTGAGCAGTGGAGCTGGACTAGATGATCTCCAGAGATCCCTACCAACCTCAACTTTTCTGCAGTTCTGTGTGACACTTTTTGTTTCCCTGCATGTGAAATGAACATTACTTGTTATTTGTAGCCTTTACTTTTAGTGGCTGATAGTAACATTAAAACATACATAGAGAGTGTTTAACCACACAGAATATGAAGGATGTTATTTGATCCCAGTGTGCTTTGGCCTCCAGCTGTCAGTGCTGCCCTTAATCTAGTTACCTAGACAGGAGATATTAATGATGTCAGTATGTCCCTGCTTGCTTAGCTCTTTGTTCCAAGATTTTTTTTTTTTTCTTTTTTTTTTTTTTTTTTAAGTCTTGCTCCGCAAGCTGTTTGATAATTGGGGGCAAAAGTCCCCTTCTAGGTTTATTGGGCTGATTTCTATTCTTGTATGCCTTTCTCCCTATTCATACATCTCACTCACTGAAACTCACTTGGTCTTTGGAGTAGAGAGTATCTACATCGTATTTAGGTAGCCAGAAATATTTTATAACTGGTGGTTTCTGTTGTTCCCCCCCCCCCCCCCAGGATGGGCTGGAAATGTTTGGAAATATGTTTTTGATTTAATTGTATGCTTTAAAAGTTGTGAATTATAGCATAACCCAAAACACTTACAAATCTTAGTATTATACAGATCTTCCATGGCTTAGTGATCCTACTGCCACTGAGTTTTGGTTTTGTGTGAGGAGTAACCATTTCTCAGCATGAAACACTTAGCAAGTGTGTGTAACAGCCAGTCCAATAAGGGGTTTGACTACAACAAAATACACAAAATGTTTCAGCTTTTTTAGATAAATTTTCATAAAGGCAATTAAAAAGAAAGCTTGAAACTGCTATGACCAGAGTTTTACTGCTGCAAGCAGTAGAAGAGGTACTGAAAATTTGATTACGTTTTTACTTTGTTAGAATAAAGGCAAGTAAATAAAAAAAAATTAAACAGGAAAAGCTAAAAGAAAATATATATTCAGATCACCATTTAATCAGAATACTAAACTTCAGCTGAAATACAAAATGCAAATATAAATGCAAAATAAATCATACAGAGCTGTATGGCATGTCCATTTGTTTTGAGAATGACTCAGTATATTGAACAATCTGTATTTCAGGAAATGCTGAAGCTGTCAATTATCGACATGATTTTCACTGTCGCAAGCATCTTGTTGATTGATTTTTTCCGTGGACTCTTTGTCCGATATTTAAGTGATTGTTGGTGTTGGGATCTCGAAAGCAAATTTGTAAGTACATGCTTTAATTTTAACGAACTAAGATGACGAGACTGGGTAGGCTTATTCCCTTAGTACTGAGCATCCTTAAAGCCTTTCAGCACATAGTTTCTCAGTAGCATTTATCTATAAAGGCACAGGCCAAGCTGTGTAAACTGGGTATAAAATGGAGGATACTGGGTAAACGATGAGGTTGGATGTTTTTCCCAAAGCTACCCCTATGGCCATGGTCAAAACTTCTACTTCTTTTCCAAAATGAGATTACAGTGCGGTCCCACAGTCAAAGATGAGTAACTTGTGGGTCTTTTCAAAATACAGAGCACGGGTTGTTCCCTACATCCTCTTTTTTGTAGCCGTAACACCTATCCATAATGTAGGATAATATATCCCTGTTGCTCCAAGAAGCAGTAAATAAAAGCATGTAGCCCTTAAAAAAAAAAAAAAAAAAAAAAATCACGATCATACCTGGTTAGCAAGCAGCTGTTGGTATAAAAGCTTAAGCTCTGTTCTCGTTGTCTGTTACTAAACAAATGGAGTAAATTAGAAAGGAATTAGTTTTTATTTATTTATTTATTTCAGGCAATAAGGTAAGTTTTACTGTGTTCTTACTGCCTGTCCAGGGCTGGTATTTACTCTGGAGATTTCAAGTTATATGCTGTTCGTGCAGACTGATTCAGCTCGATGATCTGAAAAAATTAATTCCACTTATGCTATATTTCTTGTAGCCGGAATATGGAGAATTCAAAATTGCAGAGAATGTACTGCATTTGGTCTACAACCAAGGAATGATCTGGTATGCAATCTTTAAGTGATTTTTCTTGTCCTTTGTTGGTGGATTACCAAGTCAGTGTGGTAATTCCCAATGCGGCCTATCCAAATAGGCAACTACTACAGCATCCTTTTATACTTTACTGTATTAAGAGATTGTTGATAATGTGAGCCATTGATTAACTGCTTGGTATATGTTTTTGCTGCTAAAATTGCTTCTGGCAACACTGGGCACTGAAATGACATTATTTTTCTAGGATGGGAGCCTTCTTTTCACCTTGCTTACCTGCATTCAATGTTCTCAAGTTGATTGGACTCATGTACCTGAGGAGCTGGGCTGTGTTAACGTGTAATGTACCACATCAGCAGGTTTTCAGAGCATCTCGGTTAGTCCAAACAAAGAATAAAGCAATGGCAGACAACAGAAATAGCTTCTGTGTATAGAAACAAAAGAGGAGAGAGGAGAATTTGGTAATGGTTTTTATAGCATGGTACTATAAATAGTTTTCTAGCTCTAGCAGTGACATCTGGAAAGCAGTGCAAATAGAATTCTTATCATGAAGAGTCTGTTCGTCACGGCTCTGTGCAGACTTTCTAACTGTAACAGAATGATTTTGATCTTTCAGAAACATAGATCTTGAACTCGTTATGTAGACACAGAATTAGTCTTCATGTTCTGTTTTTCCCTCTGATTAGTATAATCTGAAAAATGTTATGTCTTCCTGCAGATCCAATAATTTCTACTTGGCCATGTTGCTGTTCATGTTGTTCTTATGCATGCTACCAACAATTTTTGCCATTGCTCGATACAAGCCATCTTTAAGCTGTGGTCCCTTCAGGTAAGTTGCTATGGACTAATGAAAACTGCAAAGATTTTATTTCTCCCTCTCCCAATAAATTCATCAAATTCAATAATACCCAAATTACCAATAAATAAAAGTTTATAGAGAGGACTATGTTTTTGTATTGTCAGTTTTCCCATTCAAGAATTAATTAGCTGAATATATGAAAGTCCTCAATGAAGCTTAAACATTTTGGATTATATGCATAGTTCAATTGCTTTATGTTTACATATGTAATGTACCACCAAGCAATCTACCACATATCACTGTCTTGTGAACATAAGGTGTTTTAATTCAAGCACTGCCCGGGGTGGTCAATGTTTTTGCGCTTTTGAAAACTTGTTAAAAACTAAATAATGAAACAAGTAGCTTATATATATATATATATATATATATATATATATATATATTTTCCTTTTGACTATACTGTTCAAAAGTATGGATGAAACTTCTTGTTTGTTCACTGCAACATTGCTTATAAATTTGACTTTACAAGAATTTGCTACAACTTAATTTTACTATCATCTTTCCCCCTCTTGTAGCGGACAAGAAAAAATATATGATATTGTTTCAGAAACAATTCAAAACGATTTTCCTGCGTGGTTCAACACAGTGATTACATACATCAGCAGTCCTGTGGTTGTCCTCCCTGCACTGCTACTTCTGTTGTAAGTTCTTTGATTTTCATAGCAAAGTTAACCGAATTGTATTAATCCTAGGCTTATCTCTAAAGAGACAAATTTTAACACTTACGTAACAAACACTGCATTATTTTCTTAGGCATATCTGAAAAAAACTTATTGAATGCATGCTGTAGGGATCAAATGAAAATGAGAGTATTTTGAAAGAATGTCATCACATCTCCAAAGTAATTTCTCTTTCTGGGGTGCTATGCTAAAGCAAGTTCATTGTATAATGTCAATCCTTACAGTGGTGTTGGTTCCACAAAGTTTTAAAATACCATTTTCTTCTCAGAAATTAATTTTCCATTTCCCCATGGTCATTAGGACTGTGTACAGATTTAGTCTATCATTTTAAGAGGCTATCCAGTCATCCTGATTCCTGACAAGATAAATCAATTATGGAGGTCTGTTCTTAAGTGTTAACATAATATAGCTTCCTGAAGACTTTCCAGTGGAAGTCCTTGCTTACTCCCATCTCTAAATAATTGCTCACAGATGGTAATTAATATTTACTTTTGAGTTGTTTAAAATTCCCTTTGCTTCTATGAAGTATCATCTAATTTACATGTAGCTTTATATCACTTTTTTCACATAACCTACAGACTAATGCAGAATTTGCCCCACCAACCTGATTTTTTATACAAATCAGAAAGACCCAAGCAGTGTTTTGTATTTCTAACTTTTTCCTCTAAAGTTTCTGCCATGTAGAAACATATATTTACACATTAAAGTAGATCTGTTGACTGCTTCAAAATGATGGCTAAGTACATATGTAAATGTTTGTGGTATCACAGTCCAGCTTATAAAACTTCTTTACTCAATCTGAAAGCCAGTGTAATCCATTATGTCAGGCCAGATCTGATCTCAGCTCTGCTACTGTAAACAAGGTGTTGTTCCAACCAGGTCAACAAAATGACACTGAGATGATTGTGCAAACTCAGCTCTAGTTTTAGTGTCTCTGTTCAGTAACCTTGGCCTGGAAGAAAGAGGAGAAAAATTATCAAAATGTTGCTTTTGTTTCTTACCAGAATTAAAATAAATAAGCTGAGAATGAGCAGGATTGCCTGCAAAATGAAATGAAATGAAATGAAAAAAAAAATAAATAAGGAACAATTGGAACTGTTGTTTTGAAAGAAAGAAAGAAAGAAAAGCTTTCAATATATTTTTTAAAAAACTTCTCTATATGCCTGCCTGAAAAAGGGCTGTGATGATGATACAAAGGAAATGCTAGAAAGCAACTAAGCCTGTGTACCATTTTGTTGACTCATAAGCCCTCTAAGAGAAAACTCTCAGGAATGTTTGATGTGACTTTTATTCAGCTCTGTGTTCTACTTCTAGCATGCTAATTTATTACCTACAAAGTATTGCAAGATCGTTAAAATTCACCAACAATCAACTGAGAATGAAGATCCAAACAGTAAGTACAGTGTGGTTTTTTGCATACAAGTTGGTGGTTCTTCATGAAATTACTAGCCTTAATTAAATCTCTAAAGTGACTTTCGGTGTTTCACAATATAAAATCAGTTCTGTGTTTATCATCCTTTATCATCTGTAGTAATCTACTGTTTTTCATTCTTGTGTACGTATTTTAGGAAAGAAGTGAAGATAAGAAAAAGGTTGTTCAGATGGCAGTAGGTATGCTGGGGTTTTAAAAATATCATTATTAATAAAACATTTAGACACAAAATCACTTTGATTTCTCATGCACATAGATAAGTTCAGCTACATTTTAAAATCTGTTTCCTGCAGAGTCCTCCTCTTTAGATGGTTTTTTTGCTCATCTTGACTTAGTCTTGGCAGTGTTTAGATGTAAACTACAGGCAAGGTGTGTAGTTTACACCTAAACTCCATTGGGATCCACAGATTTGGTATTTTCCTGCTTTTACTACCCAGCAGGCAGGAACCAGTAGGCATTCTCTCATCATTCAGATCGTGTCAAGAGTTGCACAAAATACACAGGGTAGTAGGCAGAAGATGGGAGAAGAGAATGGCTCCTATTCTTTGACCTGAGTGGGTCAAACACTTCCTATGCAGTGAAAAGGTTTTAGGCTTAACTGTCTACTGTGCCTGAGGGGTGTGAAACCGTGCCTTTCACTTTTCAGATTTTAGCAGTGAGATAGCAGGGAAACATGGGGAGAAGCAGGCAGTCTTTCTAATCCCTGCCAGTGAAACTATTCCAAAGAAAGAACAAGTCAAAATGTGCCTTCCCCAAGGAGAGGGAGTAAGCCATGATTCAGTAACCTATAGACAGACCTCAATGTTACTGACACGCTTAGGGAAAAATTTAAACCAGCAAAGAGAGAAATAATGAAATACTTGATGTGCAGCAACATAATAACTGAGCAGGAGAGTCGACTAAGGACAATGAGATATGTTTCTTGGTTGGATTTTCTTTGTAAAAGAAACCAAATTCAGCTTTTGGCTGTGACGAGCACGCTGCTACTGGAGTCAGATTCCTGAATTTAGCCACCTTCATATTGGTAATTGTGTCTAATATAAACTACAATTGTGTTCTTGAAAAGATGTTTGTTTGTTGCTCATTTTAGACACCTACAGTGCAATTTTTAGTGTTTTCTGTATATACACCAATGTTATGAGAATCTTTTGTCCGCTGTGTACTGCAGTTTGCCAGTCCCACCCCTTTATCACCATGTCTCCCAGTACAATACAAGTGCTTCTCCTAGCTAAACTCTGTGGGGGTCTGTCAGCACTGGGTCCTTGGACTGAAGGGTGAATTGGAGCCAATGCATATACACAGCAGTTTCTAAATTTAGAGTGCTGGAGAGTTTCTGTAAGAACTCCGGTTTTCTAGCCAGAATCCAGAATCTGGATGGGAGTGACAAGAGACCAGAGCAAGAAAGCGATATTATCAGTCAAGAGTCTTCAGTTCGGTCCTCAACGCCCCGAAAAAATGGCAGTGTCTTGAACTTCGAATCTCCTGTGAGCAAAGGCATCAGAATACAAACCATTTCCCAGTCTGTGGCCCAGACTGTGCCCTTAGCTGATGCAGCAAGGCCTGTCAACACAACTCCAGCAACTTCAGCCTCTTTAACACCAGCTCCCTCGATACCAAGTGTACAGAAACCAAGAAGTGACCACATCACAAACAGGTAAGACTCTCTTGATTTTGAAATGGCATTTATTTGAGTAGCTCTATGACATATCTGTGTGTGTTTACAGCATAGTTATACATTCAGACTAACTCTGCAGTACAACAGCTGAGGAATTTTTTAAAAGTAGATTCACTTATTGGTACTACTCAAGTTCAAGGTAACAGCACCATCCTCTCTCCCTTGTAATTCAGTCGCCAGAGTGGATTATAATACTTTGGAAATGAATTGGTTGGAGTTCACTTACACCTCTAAAACAAATATTAAGCTCCTCTTCTGGCATATAACTAAAATAGTTTGTAGGGGGTTACTGTTTTCATGAACAAGAAACATATAGTAATAGTTAAGGAACTTGTGTGGAATATCTTTGGAGGTCTAGCTGTAGGGTGACATGTTTTCAATAGGTTGGTTCAGACAGCCAATTGGTGTTAAAGCACCAGCTACCTGCTTTTTTCTAGTGATCAGTTAAGAGCATTTTTACACAGTTTTTATCATCATAAGAAAAGAGATCTGAAACATACCTTGAGAGGTCAATAGTCTGTTGCCATTTCCCAGGAAAGAAATGTATCTCCTAATTTCTGGCATGTGTTTCTAACTGGTCCCCAAAAGTTTGAACAATGGAAATTCCAGAATCTCCTCTTACGGTCTAGTGTTTGACTTTCAGAACAATAAATTTCTTTTATCTGTCTTAATTATACTGATAAATAAGTTTCTCTCTCTTTCCTTTTGTTTTTTTTCCCTAAAGGTACCCAAGCGTAGTGCATGGGAGTGCAAGTGACCTTTGTAAAACAAAGCCCTACACACCAGTGACTTTCAAAAAGCATGTTGAAGATGTTCACTCTGAGCCTCTCTTTAGAAAAGGTATTCGACAAGTAAATCCAGATGTTGTTGGGGCAGGAACTCCCATTTTTGTGGGACGTAGACCACATGCTACCAGATATTATCTTGTTAATGAACATGAGTCCCGCAAAAAGTTGCTCCGTTCCACTTCCCGACTCCCAAGGCACTTCAGAATGGACGAAGGGGGAGATATTATTGAGTTGTATCCACGCAATGTCAGAAGATATGTGGTTCGAACGCCACACCGGATGTATTCCCCCCATCCCAGTGAAGAGGAGGAGGATGACGAAGAGGATCTCAGGAGAGACTTGATGATCAGAACCCATCGCCCCCGTTCTCTGTCCGATCTTCGCCCAGCACCCCGATTTTACATTGGGGAACACGCTGATGGCCATGTTCTTATGGGCAAGGATATAGCCAAAGTGCATTACAAATCCTGGGATGATGGTTTTGAGCTAGGCCTGGATAGGCCCCCGTATGCTTACAAAAAAGTACACCTGAAAAATGTTGAAGTTGACCAGCACTATCCTGAGCAACATGTGAAACCTAAGTCAAAGCATAAGCTGGAGCAATCTCCAACAGAATCTGATTCTGTTTCCATTGAATCCAGCAGCGATCCACAGAACAGCGGCAATGACCAATACATCCAGGTCATTCACAGCAAGGAAAAGTACCTGAAACCGGGTGCCAAGCTCACCAAAAAGAAATCAAAAAACGGTGTTGATCTAAGTGTGGCTGAGCCTAATGAGCTGGTGTGCTCAAATGTCTGAGAAAGTGCCCCATTTTTGTGTTTTGAACAGGTACATCTGCATTTGTACTTGCCGTTTGAGGTCCGCTGGAGAAACTGTAACGTGGTCTTTGGGATGACAGCGCAGGCAGGGGAAAACGTCATCAGCCTCGTGCTTATCTGCTAACTGTACCTCACTTTAATACTGCACTTGATACGTTACGAAATTTGGAAGAGATTCCAACTTATTACTATTATGCCATTAAAAAAAAAAAAAAAAAAAAACCTACTGTAAAATCAAAAGCTATGTACTTGGGCACTTAATTAAACCACTCCAAAAACGTGTCGGGTGAGAACACAGCGGTGGTTTGCAGGTAACGGGCTTCCTCCCCCCACAGCGCTGCTCCGGGCCGTACGAACGACGACGCTTTTCCAGGCCTCGTCGAGCCGCCGCGCGGCCCGGCGGCAGCGGCTCGGGGCGGGGCCGCCTCGGGCCGAGCCGGGAGGGCGCGGGGATCGGCCGGCCCCGCAGCGGGGCCTCGCTCGGACTGAACTCGGGGGAGGGAAAGGGCGAGAGCTGCGCGGGGCTCGCGGCGCTTCTCTCGGCCGCGCGCCGCCCGGCGAACGTCGCCGCCTCGCTGCCTCCCTCGCCGCGGCTCTGCCTTCCCCGCCGAGGTGCCGAGCGGGAGGCGGCGGCAGCGCCCGCGCCGCCCCTCAGGTGAGGGGGAGGCGCCGCCATGGAGCGGCGGCTTCTCCCTCCCTCCCTCCCTCCCTCCCTCCGCGCCGCCAGCGGCCATGGACTACGCGGGGCTGGCGGAGGCGGCGGCCGCCAAGATGGCGCTGTACCGCCGCGACGCCGCCGGCTGGCGCGGCTGCCGGCGCTCGGTGAGCGGGGCGGGCCGGGGCCCGGGCCGGGCCGCCCCGTGGCGGGGCTGCCGGCGGCGGCTCCACCGCCCCTCTCCCCTGTCCCCTCTCCGCAGGGCGAGGTCGCCGTGTCCTGGAGACCCTCCGCCGAGTTCGCTGGCAACATGTGAGCGCCGCCGGGACGCGGTGTGTGCGCGGGAGGCGGCGGGGGGTCCCGTTCCCCCGCGGCCGGCGGGGCCGCTCGGGTTTAGCTCCTTCACCGCCCTGCAGGTACCGCGGGGAAGGGACGGTGCCCGCCAGCCCCGCCGACGTCTGGGAGTGCATCAGGCCCGCGGCCGGCGGGCTGAGAACCAGGTGGGACCGAAACGTGAAGGACTTCGAGGTCATTGAAACCGTCAGCGATGTGAGTTCCTTAAAAACTAGGTGTTGCGGGCGGTACGGCGTTGGTTCTGAAGAAGCGGGCTCGGCCGCTTGTTTTAGTGCCCATGTTACATGAGGGGAAGGGATCTGGAGTAGACATGCAGCCTCTCTAAATCCAGATATTCATAGACTTTATTGGGCTCGACGGTGGTTACGAGTGTGGTAGAAACCTCTGTCCTGAAGGGCCTTTCCGTCACAGTGCTCTCGTACAAGGGTATTAAGTTTTCTGCAATTTAACGAATCTAGGTATTGAATTTCATCCCATGTGATGTGGTACAAAGAAGGTATCCCCTTTAACTCCCTGAAAAGAGGGAGTTTTAACTGCATTTTAACTGTCCCGTGAGTATAGATGCGCCCAGTTCCCTTTTCAGCATGCCTTGGGGTATCTGTCCTTACGTGACCTGGGAGCAACTGGGCATCGCTGTGTCTTCCTCTGCCGATCAGTCCTTCATCAACACACCCTCCTGCTCGGTGCGGGAGCTTTGGCTGTGCTGAATTGCATTTTATTCAACAAATGGTGAACAGAACTCAACAGCACGGTTTGTCAAGGGTAACCGAAAGAGTTCCTGGCTGCGTTTCTGAAAGCATCAATGCACGTAATTGTATTTTGTAATTTGTAGACCATCTCTGTATGCAGAACCACAACCCCCTCAGCTTTCATGAGGATTATTTCACCAAGAGAGTTTGTGGATGTGGTACTAACGAAGCAATATGAAGATGGGACTATGCTATCTGCTGGTAAGATGCTTATGTTCACCATGTGTTTGTATAATGTTACGAGGCAATCTGTAGCTACAGCAAATAAATATGAGATTAAAAAATAAATAATATGTGCTGTTTGGCAGCTGTTGATCTGATCTTGATCAGAAGATAAAATATTAATGGCATGCTTACATCATTGCCCTCGGAGTATAAAAGTCATCTTTATGTTCAGACAACAATTGTATTGTTGGTCTGTGGCGGCTTCTCATGGTATGCTTTTGAGATTGAATAGTTATTTCATTTACTGCTAGGTTCTGTTTTTTTTTTTTTTTTGAGTTTGCAGAACTTTCTTAAAGCACTCTTTTGGGCTAAATCATGTTTTACTGTTTTCTACAATCTTTCTACAATACTTCTAGATTTTGATGAAGCCACTGAATAAATGTTACCATTCCTGTTTATCTAAATAATCATCTCTCTGAAGCCAAATAGTGGTGATTTTTATGGGGCTGGCACTGCATGTAAGCATGCCTCTCTTTTTTTACTTCAACCTATTGTTTACTTGTTACAATTTAGTTTTTTATTGCCCCACTGTTCAGCTGTCCCATTTTCCCATCCTGTTCAGAATTCTTACTTGCTAGGAGTTTATATGCCTGCTGGACTGCAGCTATGCTTCTTAGCAGACCAGTGGTACATACCTCTGTGGTATGGAGTTGCTGGAAGTAGCTTGAATGCCCTCATACTACACAGTTTCAATAAACCTCCTTGAAAGTACCTTGATACTTACTTCACAGCTCAGCGACAACTGCAGCTAACTTTAATGCTTGTTTGCTTTCTAGATTTCACAGCCTGAATGATTCCTTTTAATCATCCTTTCTGACTGCGTGTATGGTGCAACCCAACATTAAAAACATTAGACTATTTTTCTCTTAATATATTCCCTTGTATTGAGCCGCTTCTCAGCTGGTTGCTTTGACTGCAATGGACTCTGTGGAAATGCTACTGCTACTTTCTGTGGAAATGACATTTTTCTTGGATACTTTTTCCTATAGCAACCAATGTGGAACACGCACTCTGTCCTCCTCAAGCACATTTCGTTAGAGGGTTTAATTATCCCTGTGGCTGTTTCTGTATACCTATTCCAGGGTAAGAACAGATTTATTTGAATGCTATATATTCTGAAGTCCTTCCTAACCATAGTGCAATGTAAGTGTGTATGGCTAACTGTGACCTGTAGCCTCTTGGCAACCGCAGGTTTCTGCCTTTCTGTGACTTCTAATCATCATGAAGAGTGCCCTTTCTGTTCCCTTTTGTACAGTGAATTATTCTCTTTCCGTTTCCTAGAAGGAAGTTGTTAATGTTACTGAACTATCATCATGGTAGAATTCCTGCTGACCTCTTAAGCAGAAATTCAGCAAAACATACAAGTATGGACTCAGCTTTTGGAAAATGAGCATATGGTTGTTTATTTAATTGGGTAATTCATAAACAGAATCATGTACTTAAGTGGTGCCTGATCTAACCGTAATTTGACTTGCAGGGATAGCCACGTTCACAGGAATTTGAAAATAATACCTGTTCTCAGTTCAAAATTTTTTAAAAAATCTGTCATCAGCTAATGCATATAAATATTACTGTAAAGTTCTTAATATCTTCAAACCTGAAGCTATAAAATTATTTGCATTGTTTTTACAGAGAATCAGACAAAACTCAGCTCCTCAGCTTCTTTCAGACTGATCTTGGTGGCTATCTTCCCCAGACTGTGGTGGAATCCTTCTTTCCAGCTAGCATAGCTGGATTTTACAGCAATCTGACCAAAGCTGTTAAGACATTAAAACTGTGACAAGACCAGTTGCTGAGATGACCAACCGAGGGTAGGAAAAGTACTGGCAGCTTGAGAATAGAAATCTTGGGAAATAGAGGTTGGCCTACAACACTTTTCTACCAGCAAAGATACTTAGGAAAGATGAAATGGGAACAATGAATTGAGTAAGGTAAACATTTTACACGGCATTTTTACCTGTCTGTATTCAAAGCAATGCACTGTCTTATAATGTATTTTTTTAATTAACAAAATAAAGGCTATCACACCAGATGCTGAAAGAATCCTGGAGGCAGCACACTGCTGGCTGTCTGCAGGGAGAAGATGCTTTTTTTTTTTTTTTTTTTTTTTTTAATCTATTCTTGGCCGCATTTCATCAGTGTCTATCGGGGGAGCACTGCTAAAATCTGTACAGCTCTACCAGCACTAGTCAGGTGCAGGTCAGCCCTGTTGTCCCTCTTCCGCTCCCCATAGCCTCCTGTGGGACAAGGTTCCTTCACCAAAGGAAGAGCTAGCTCTTTTGCTGCCAGCATTTGTAGAGCTGCTAAGATGGTAGCATGGGACAGGCCAGCAAATGGTAGAAGCTAGAACGAATTGGACTGTGTCTGGAGGAGTCCACTTGTTTGTTCCAGCAGACTTCAGTACTAGTGGTAAACGTGTGCTTAAGTTCTCTTTTCTGAATCAAGGACTAACAGTCTAAATGAATTCACAGGTCTGTGGCAAACTTCTTTCTTCCCTTCTCTGTACCAAAACCAGTAATTTTCACAATGTCGTGAACCAAACTGCACTGACATAGTGGTAATAAAGAAGGTTAAGCACTTTAACTGCTATTTTTCTAATTGCATTAGAAATGACCTTGTATTTAAACATTTTTCAGTCTTTTATAGTGAGAGGTATTAACAAGTAAATAATATTTTCTGTAACCTAGTCTTGATTTGACAATACACATTTGCTTTTCTTTAAGATTGCCTCATCTCACAGTCTTATCTTGGAAAATCAACTCCTGATTTGGTGTGCAGTGATGTGCAGCTCTAGAAAATATTTATGGTGCTGATTACTGCAGGAATGTCAGACGTTATTATGGATTGCATATAATTACAAAAGGAAAAAAATGAATTGCTGAATTAGAAATTTAAATGCAGGTTGTGATTTTAATGCTATAATTTGATTATTTAATGAGGTTAATATGCTCTGTTTTCTGTCCCTGTATTTGTATGTATGTATGGTATAGTGTATGGACTTGCATACAGATTTTCCCACTGTAATTTTCACCCTGTGGAATAGACTTTTCAAGGAAACAGTTTTTAATCTAGTTTCCATTGTGTACAAAGATGTAAAAATTCCTATGAGAGTGTTACAAAAATAAATATTTTTCTGCTATATCTTAATATTTTTTCTGGATCATCCTTTAAAATTGTTTCCTATCCCACTGCTTTGCTAACAGTTAAGCCTGTGAGGCTATTGGACATCCAGCATCTCTGTAAATTCAGGGCATCAAGGCAGAGAAGAGCCTTCGCTCCCATTTGTACTCCCCACTAAATGGGGATAAATGTTTAAATATTTTGGTGAGAGCACTAACCCTTCAGAGTTCTATGTCCTCTGTTGGTTCTTATTTCCAAATTAGATCGGTCCTTTCTGTGCTTAAGAGTAAGAAACTGAGAGAAGATTTGGGCCCTGCTACTACAGAGGTTAATACACATTTATTAAATATATTGTAAATCAGGCATGATATGCAACATCTGTGCAAATCTTTGAAGGATTATGATTTTTGTTAATTTAAATATCAAAAGTTAAAGGAGCAGAGCCCAGATTGCCACTCCTTATTCCTGCAAGTAAACTTCCTGCTGACATTATTTTTCATGTATGTATATCCGAAAGGAATTAAGAGCCCCTAAGATACTGCAGCCTTCCTGCCCTGCCAATTTAGAGATGGAATTGTCTTAGCAAAGATCATCCTGTAAGGTGTTGGAGGACTTCCCAACAGAAAATGCTGCCAGTCACACAGTGTATTTCCACTTCTGCTTTTGATCTTGGTTGACGTCAGGAAATGCAGAGAGAGGCAAAAACTGAAAACTGTTGACAGGAGAGAGGAGTGCAGAGCGCCTTTAGAAAACATGAAATCAAACCTATGTTGATTGTTTTGTCAGTTCTTAATTTGATGAAATAAAATAGCTGTTTCTAGTGAGGACATCTTCAATAAATGACATTGATGTTAATTTAAGCCATTCTGTGCTACGGCTGTACCTGGTACAATCTCTGTTGTTAAAGCTGCAAAGCTGACCCCAAAAGTGTGATCTAGCTTTTACAGCAAATATTTTTAACTGTGCTACTTTGCTGTACAGAAATGATTCACATTTTTTCTATATTGGTGATATGGGCAAGTGGTTGAAACACCTTAAACTTTTATATGCCTCTAGTGTTTACTTAGACTCTGTTAAGCCAGAAACACAGATCAATTCAGGTAGGTACCATTTTTAATTTGTACAAAAAGATTTAATTTTTCTCCTATTTTTGGTATTTTGCTACTCAGTTGATAGAATGTTTGAGAGTTTTTTAATTGGAGGAGACAAGTCAACTGGAAAGGGGGTCTGGGATTGGGAATGACAGATAACTTATCAAGAATGTTCTTCCCAGGATTAGCATAGAGTTGATTTGTGAACAAAGGCCAAAGCAAGTTATATGCTTGGATATGATTAATACCTTCTACTGTTTATCCTACTTCTCCTTCCCTTGCCATTTCTGTGACCTTGCCTTAAGCATTCATGAAACAGTTTCTGAACTGTAATTTATGGTGTGGTGAAATCAAGTAACCTAAGAAGAGTGCAGCACATTTCCAAAGCATGGAAAGGTGACTAGCCAAGGACAATAATCAGTTTAGCCTCTGGCATTCAGCTAGTGACTGACTGACTTCTAGGACAAAGCTTCAGCTATGTAGCTCTCCTTTTAATGAAATAGGTCAGCAAAGATCAAATGGGTGAACGAGACTCTCTTGCCGTAAGTACACATGCTGCTGGTAGAGATCCGTGCAGAGGATTAAAGACCCAAAGTACTGATAGCAGGATTTGAAGCATAATTTTTTCTCCAAGTTATTTAGTATTTCTAGAATAACTTCTAGTGTTTTAGACCTCTGGGTCCAAAAGTTTTAATTCCCATATACTCTCACATTTCCGTTATGTAATCAACACCGTGATATTTCAGAGTTTGTGTGGGCAGAAGATACGTTCTAAATGGCTTTGTTACTCTCCTGCATTGGTCCTCTTAGACCTCAGGCCAGAGAATGGTTAGGAAAACCTCCATTACGTTTCCCTTAGTTTCCTGCCTCACCCTTACAACACCTACAGATGCTCTCTTTTTTCCCAGCGTTTGCCTGCTGGAGTGAAGACTCTTCTGTCAGCCACTAGTGGAAAGTTCTCCTAGACAAATTTTTGCACTATTGACTGTTTTGTGGTTTGAATAGAAAAGTGAAGTTCTCCAGGGACTGTTGTAGTTTTGACTTGCATCCCCCTTTCTCTGCCTGTTACGCATCCTCTAAGTCTTCTTCTGTGCTGTAACGTGTTTAGTTATAGGCTTGTAGACACATTACCTCCTTCTGTGAATGAAAACTATTAGGGCTGAAAACTTACCTCAGAATACGTTTCTTTAAGTTAATGGTAAAATAGGACAGTATATACCTGTCACATATTTTACAAACAGTATATTATTAATAAAATCACTATTTTATCATTTTATACTTTGTAACATCTGTTTCTGTATGTTGAAATAAGAATCATGAGCATTTTGTGCATAACTTCTCATTTTATCCCAAACAATTTGTTCTGGAATTGCAAAAACATCTGTAACTAGCAGGAAGATCATATGTATTTTACATACATCCTTTCACAGTATCTTACTGTGCTGGCTAAATGGCTTTCAGTAATGAAATCTTTTTTGCTGTTTGTAATATTGGTGGTAGTCTAATTCCTCTTCCTACAGAGTTTCAGATGACTTGGTGGTAACAGAGCTCAGATTCTTCCTCTTGATGATAACTGTGATCGGCCCATCAGGTAATGCTTTGATTATATTCCATGCTTCAAAACGAGTGAGTCCTTGCATAGCAGTTGTGTGCACTTGTAGTAGCTCATCACCAGGCTGAACAGGGCTACTTTGTTCTAATGCAATCCCTGAGGGAGGAAAGAAGATTAATTTCTTTTCATTCTTTGTATGGAGGACACTCTAATGAATATTTCATTCATTAAGAATCATGAACATGTTTAGTATAAACCACCTGGTGTCAGCAGAGAGAGCAGCAAATCAGCCGCAGCCGCACTGGACTGAAATGGGTTATGCTGTATTTACAAAAAAAAAAAAAAAAAAAAAAGAAAGAAAGAAAGAAAAGGAAAAAAAAAAGAAAAGAAAAAAAACCATTTTTGGGGGTATAAAATCAACAGTCAGTTATGAACTGCACAAGTTTGCGTCAGCTAAGGACCTGCTAGGCAAACATTTAAGTGTGTTTACCTTTAAATATCCTGTTAATGACAATGGGTTTATCTCCATGAATAGAGCCCTTCCCTCCTTCCAGACTGAATCCTAAGCCAGCAGGTGTTTTTTCTAGAGTTACAGTGCAGATTGTGTCTTCAGTTGCTGGAAATAAATGGGAAATTAGCAGATGGGAACCATATAGTCTGAAAAGCTAAAACATCTGTTACAAAGAATCAAATTCTATTTGTTTGGTTTGCAAAGGCATTAAAACTTGCTAAATGAAAGAGAAAAGAATAGCTTTTAATTTTTTCTGTCATTGTAAGACCCTCTGGGAAAATTGAGAAAGTTGTGTTTTGAACTCACAGCAGAACAGAAAGATAAAAAGGAAGGCTGGAAACGTTTACTAGAATTAGAAAAATCTGTTCAATGAACAAAATTTAGGGTAAACATTTGACTTTAGTCCAGTGTTAGTTTTGAAACTGTTACTATCTACAAAGCTACTAATGTTCATTTGCAGAATGTAAATAAGGCTACAGATTTCCAGATTGTGCTTTGAAATTATATCTCTTCTACAAAGAAATAGTATTGTAAAATAGAAACTAATAGAATAAAGACTGATTGCTCATTGAATTGTCCATACACTTTCAATATTTTTACTATATTTGATAATTTTTATATGTCTTCAGAAATTCCTGCTGAGGAAGCTTTTTTTTCCCCAGAAGGTTCCTTTATTTTAGAAATCTATTAATTCTTTCCCTCTCCAACAAAGTTGGAGTCATTCCAAGTTATCTGTTCTAGGAGTGCTCTAGTAACTGTACTCTTTAATCATGGTTCTCAGGTTTATCTAACCAAAACTCAGCTACAGTCTGTTTTCTGTCTATAAATAGACAGAATTTCTGGTGATGAGTAAACATTTAACAGGTGGGGGTTGCAAAGTAATGCCACTGAACATACTCACCAGACTCTTGTGAGACATCACTTGCCACTGAAGATGTACTAGAATCAACTGAAACATTAAGACTTTTTTCTCCATCTTTAGCTTTTCTAGTGACAACAACAGCTTGCCTGGGCTGGCGGGCCTGTCGCATGATTGCTGAGGCATCATTATGAGTGGCACCTTTAAGAGACTTTCCATTAATGGATAATACCTCATCTCCTTTCTGAATAGTTCCTTCCTGAGATGCTAATCCATTAGGAAACACTTTGTGAACCTATTGAAGATCCCAGTCATGACACACACACACACACACGCACACACAAGGAAAGAGGAGAAAAAAGACAATTCACTAAATCACTCAGTTAATACTTTTTACAATGTGCATTTTCCTTTTCTATCTTTGCCAGGCAGAAATTGTTTCTAGCATATTCCAGGGCTGAGGGCTGAATAACTTTGAACAGAGACGTTCTCCTGGGTACAACCCTCCTCAAGCAGCTTTCAAGTGCTAAGTAATCTGTCCAGCCCCAGTGCCAGATGGCCAAGCCCCTGCTGCTATGGAAAGTACCTTGCGTATGCTGCTCCTGACCCTTTCTCTGCCCTGCCAGTTGAGGGGGAAATGTATCACTTGTCTCTTGTTTCTAGTCCTTACGTGCCCATGTATTCACCTCATTCCTTCCAGTAGGCTTGACTCTTTGCAGGGTCTCCTATGAACACAGAGACAAGAGGGCTGGTGCTTCCTACTGTTAAGGAGTGTGGGTTGTCTGGCCTTGCTTTTGGGAGCTGTTTGGGGAGAATTGTGCCTGAGAAAACCAGACGCTACTGCCAATAACTGGGGGTGCAGCTTTATGTAGAAGGATCCTGCTCTTTCCCTCTTTAGGCTGTTTTTCTGTCCCTATCAGCAGACAGTTGCCTACTTTCATTACACTGAAAGCTAGCCCCTGCAGGAGAACCCAATTAAGTTATATATTTTTAGATTTAGAGTGTGTGTTTTAGTAGTGTTTTTTGAGAAAGATGCTACTTACTGTTATCACTTTGTTCTCTAGATCAATGCCTCCTGCCAGGCTGAATCCAAGTCCAGTGTCCTCTTCCTTATGCAGAATTGTAACATGAATATCATCAAATTCCTTGGCAGAGAAGGCAATAATGTCAGGAATGTCCTAACATACCTCAAGATGACTGGAAAATCAGTATATTTTCTTTCTGTCTACCATGCATTTTGTAATGAGGCTTAGGAACATAAGCAGTATTTAAATTACTGATATATATTTAGTATTTGCTTTCTGATGAAATATTTGCATATCAATTTCCTATTTTATAAACTATTATTCTGTCTCTAAAAACATTCTCTTTCAGTAAATGGGTTATATGAGTTATAAATCAAATGAATTAAGACTTTTAAATATCATATACTGTAGAAAAGATATTGCTGGCTTATGTAGAGGGCCTTTTTACTGAAAAAGAGGGAAACTTTTTTTGGCATAAAGCTCACATAGATATCTGAGAATCATGGCTTAAAAACTGCTTGTAAGTCAGAGTTTTCTTTTTCTGTGTTCTAGTAACAGCCTCCAGTAGAGTGAGCTGTTTCTGACTGTTATTCCAAAAATGAGTGTGTTTATGGAAAGAACTCCTATTTAGCCTGGTTCCTTAAGGAAATGTGGCTTTCTTGACCACATTTTACAATCCTATTCGTGATATGTGTTGTTATAGTTGCATCTGTTGATGTTGTGTCTTGTTTCCTTCCACCATTGAATCCACTGGCCAGCTGCAACCAGGCAGAAGTTAGTGGCCTCTAAGAGATTATGCTGACAGTTTCATGAAAATGGAGGACTGGATATGAGAGAGGCTGTCTCCAGTGTGTCCTGTGCAGCACAACTTTACTGCTAATTAGGTCTAAAAATACCAACGTGGGATGTTGACCGGAGACATAAATCAATACAAATTCATCTTTCATTAGTTTTGCTTGTTGAAATGCTTTTTGGTTAAAACGTAACAGCAAGTTCTTAAGGAAACAGAGTCTAATAGTATGTTTATGCCATATTCAAGTGCTTTTCCGTAGCTGTGAAATTTGATGTAGTCAGTGAGAATACGTTTGTGACATGAGAATATGTCTACCCAGCCTTCTGAAAGGGAGATATGAATTCACTACCTAAGCTCCACACTGGGCAGATGCAAACCAGGACTAACCTAGGAGCCATGTCACTGTAATTAGTGTTAAAAATATATATATAAATATAAATTAAATATGTATTTAATATATATAAACTTAGGCTTCTTGTTATATTAATGTTCTTATGCTGCTTTTGGGCAGCTTACAGTAACCAACACAGTAAGGGCAGATCTGCCAGCAGAAGACTATATTTTCAATGAAGAGTTCTAGATGTTATCTGCTTTTAGTGTGGGCTCTTTAAAAATCCCCGCTATTTTGGAGTGAACAAATTTAGACTTTATTTTGATTTATTCTGAGCATTATCACAATTTTAATGAATCCAGTAAGACTAAAGGATGTTCAGTATCCCTAGAATCAGGCATCATGTGTCTCAGACTGTAAACCCAAATAAAAACAAAGGCTTCCAATACATTAGAGCCTATGTTTGCATACTCTGACCATACCTGCTCTATACCTCAGTTATCCCATTAGTAAAACGGGTATCAGTCTTGCTTAGCTATCTTTGTAGATATCTTTGAAATTTCTGGTCAAAAGAGCTAAACGTTACTTATTACAACAATACATATTGCTATGACTGTTTTATTTATAATAATGTCATGTTGCAAAGATTAACTAGATGTGTCAACTCAGCATCTCCCTCTGAAAATCATGAATATGTGGAAAAGCAGATTTACCTTTAAGGTTGCCTCATCTAGTGATTTGACTTCCTCTATAAGCTTTGCTAACTCTTCAGGGGAAAGCAGAGAGATGACAGATTGCCCTGCTGCACCGGAAGCTTGAGGTGAGCCATGTTCCTGTTTCTCCTCTTCTTTCTCATTGTCTGCTATGCTCACGGTGTATTCTCTCAGCTCAGAGAGGCTGTGCCATTGAGAAAAGAATAAAAAAGAAACACTTGAATTATGACATAATACATGTATATATATATTTATATAAATTAAGCATATAAGCCTAACACAAAGAAGTAAGATTCATCACATAAAAGAATAACAATAATCTCTTGGCCCCAGGTTGAAACTGGCTTTAAAAAAGCCTATGTCTATGTTAATTTAATTTTTTTAATTTCTCATTTTCATGTGTTTCTGTGCTTTCCATGTAAGTCTGGAATTAGATAAAGAGGTTGTGATTTTGGGCCTTACAGATGCGTATGTAAGTATTCCATTTTCTAAGAACGGTACTTTTCAACGTATTTTTAATTGGTCCCAGAAAATGCCATTGAAATACTGCAGATATAAGATTCAGACAGACACTCAAAATCCAGTGTTTACTTGGATTACCACAACAAATCTGTTGTTGTTTAGCTAATACAGACTATAACCTTCTTGAAAAAAGTTATTAAAAGGTATTAAGAAGTTTTCTTTTGTTATTAAGACTCATCTTCTGACTTTTATCAACACACTCATCAAGCAGTGTAATGATCCTCTCTCAGAAAACAGGGACTATTTTTTTTTTCCTGTGCAGTAGAATTTTGAAAGCTACAAAGTCAATACTCTCAGAAAGCCTTTTGGGATGGAATTTAGAAGGTTCTTACGTGCTTTTGAAATATTTATTCACTTTGCTGTTTTCTGAAATCCTGACTAGTTATTAACAGAAAATGCATACAAATCACTGTAAGAAGCAAGACCAGGCAGGGAGGTACTGTTGTATCTCAGGGAATGGCTAGATCCCGCTCTGGCTACACCATCTTCATATACTAGTGCCAGACTTGCTTCTCTATACCAGAAGTACTATTACTGCAATGATACTCAGTGTAATTGCACAACTCATCCAGAAAGACTAGCAAGTTGGTGGCACTGAAGATAAATGTAATATAAATGTAATACATACACAAACACATAAAAATAAATGTAACAATCGTGTAAGTCATTTGTCCTTTGCATTCTAAAAAGTTCTTACCTCAGTTTGTGCTTTACTATCGTGTGCTACAACCTAGAATGTTAATTTATCAGCTAACCAGCACAGAGATTCACCAACACTGGTCTGGTAGTCTAATTTTAAATATGGTGTCTTACTTTAGAGAAAATCCAGTGTCCAAGTGATGAGTCTCACTTGTGGATGAGAGAGAAGTCCCATCCTCCTCCACAGAGGACTGAGACAACGTATCCAGAGTTTCCCATGCATTGTTTCCAGGAGGGACTGGAGACTGAGGAAGGCAAAGCAAAGATTTCATTAAAGCAGATGACACCTGGCTACTGATGGAATAGATTTTGCTATATTTTTCATCATATGTCTTCATCATCTCACACGACTGGGTAGCAGTAAGTGGGAAGCTTCGTGATCTTAGGCTCTGAGCTTTTGTTACTGATACTAGATGGGAAGGTGCAATGGTTTCTGTAGTTAGAAGGCCCAAGGAATTTTCAGTGTTGCCATTGTTGCTTTTCCCTGAGCTAGCTGCACTAGCTAGGGCCTCCTTGGAAGAGGGAGATCTATCTAGGCTCTTTGTCTCCATGACTACAGGTGTCTTTGACTGCTGTTGGCTGCTTTCACAATGTTGGAGAGAAGTATGGGTTAATTGGACCAGAGTTTCTCTCGACCCTCTTGCACTAGGAGAGTGTTCCTTTTGAATGGACAGTTTGGGGCTGAGCCTTCGGTGTACTTTTTCAGGTGACTGAGGAGCGCTCAAGGATTCAAACGAGCTTATTCTCTGTTTTATTGAGGATCCCCTAGAAGAGGCACGAGCTAAGCTGGTGTGCAGTTCTTTGCTGGAAATGCTCTGGAGGTCAGTAGAACATTGCTCTGCTTGTGTTTTTTGATCTAAATTTGTTTTCTTCAGTCCTTTCAGACTTTGGCGAAACCAGGCCGGCTTAGGTGCAACAGGAGGACCCTTTTTCACAGCATCATTTGCATCTGATTTTAGCACTTTTGAACTGCCTATTTCTGAATCTGATTTCTGCAGAACTGCCTCTGAGCTGCTTCGATTTTGATTTTCTTCATTTGTGTTGATGCCAGGTTGCAAATCTAAGTGTCCGTTATCTTCACTCATGGTAGGATTAAATAAGCTTTTTATGCAGTCAGAAATTCTAACCCAAGGGTCTTCTGTTGTTGAATCAAGACTATAATCTACTCGTGCTTGTCTTTTAAGTATAGGCCGTTGTATTGATGAAAGAGGATTCCCTGTATTAGAGAAATATTGATTATAAATAAGACTCCTTATGATTTTCCTCATCCATCCTTTACCTATGTAATGTTATTACTTCACTAAATTTGAATTTCTTCAAGCCTCCAACAATTTTTTTTAAAGTTTCTGAAAAGTTATACTTTTTAAAATTCACATCTCTTAATCCACAAGTTCTGTTTCCTGGCACTGGAATTAGCTGAAAACCAAGGCTGGTTTGTGCTTAGGTACAGGATCACCTTTCTAAAAGGGACTGTAACTTATGATCTGAAATTTTTGGATGTTGAAGTCATGATACAGGTTACAGTAGTTAAAATAGAAGGCTAAAATTGAAATGTCATTTCCAGCGAAAACTCTGCTTAAAACATTTTTTAGAAATGCTAAAACTAAACTGCAGCTTACTAAAACTAAAAACTAAATTATATCATAAATAAGCAAGTTGTCATCTGAAAAAACACAGCAATGCTATAATGTCCTTCTCCACTTTTTAACAATAATCATCCAATATACTTTTGATGTAGTGTTTCCTTTTTCAAAAACTAATCACTGTAAACAGTAGTTTAAAATTTCATCTGTTCACCCAACAGTTTACAGATTTGGGTGCAATCTATGTTTAAAGCTGAAGGTGAAGTCAGTCTGAAACTCTCTTTGGAATCCAAACTAAATCTTAGGTTCAGCTGCAAACATCATATTAAAGTTTATGGAATGAAACATACCTAGGTTTGTTTTTCTTTCCTGATCTCTGCCCACTGGAACAGCAGCTATGTGTTCAGTATCATCTGCTGCAGGAGAAGTGGTAAAGGCACTGTGGGTTGTAACAGTTTTGTGTCCCTCTTGCATTGGTTCTCCAACTTCCTGCTGAACAAACAGGAAATAGAAGTGTGTCAGAATGTCATTATACAAACCGCATTATATTTGAGTCTGAAGAAAAACTTTTTTTAAAAAAAAAGTCTGAAAAGAAATATTGAGTAGGAGTCAGGGTTTCATTTATGCTTGGGACGTAATCTTGAAATTCCATATTTCAAGAGAGCTGGTGTGATATTTTATGGTACACTTGTCAACAGACTGAGAAAAATGCAATTAGTATCTCATAAATTTAAATAATTTCAGTAACTCCATCTACCACTTCATAATAAAATGAAAGACTGCCTGCCATAATAGTAGATTTTTATAAAAGATCAGCTACTCAGTAGTCTCTTGCAAACTGGTGAAGCAAAGCCAGAAAATGAATTTCTGCTAACTTCATATTAAAACATTCTGTTGTAGATTTTTTTTTTTTTTTTTTTTTTTTTTTTTTTTTTTTTTTGCTTTTAAACGCAAGCTGGACAACTAAATCATTACTGCAGTTTCAGTTGGTCTGCTTTGATTCTGGAAGTGTTCTCTTGCTATTTTGGAAGCGTTCTCTGCTTTGTAGTTAATGTCCAGTATTACCAATACAAAGCAAAACCACGCAGAGCAGAGCGTGATGGTCTGGAATCAAATGAGATTGTTCTAAAAATATCAGTAATTTGACAATTTCTTAGCATTTCTGTAATGAGGTGGTGGTTATTACGCAACTTTCTCATTTCAGGAAAAGTTTTCTTTATTCCTTGCTTTCTAAGGGCATTTTTGAAAGTTGCACCCTATGTTCTATAGCAGTTAGACGTGGACATTAGACATTCAGGCAAGTGAAATAGCCATTTGGAAGCACTAGGTACCTGCAATTAAATCCAATGCTTTATTGATGGCAGCTACCTACCTTTTTGACACAGTATAAAACACTGTCATTTTTGGTTAGGAAGAAGGAATCAAAAAATATGTGGAACCACCATACAAAACTATTGCATGCAGGCCTCAAAACAGCTAACACAAAATGTTTAAGAAATAAAGAAAAGAAGTGAAGAACAGTAACAAATCTTTTCTCTTAATGATCTGAAATACATTCTAGAAAGAAACAGTCTCTCCTGGGTACTTATGGAAGTTACTGTCCTGAGATATATTAACTGCTTTGTTAGAGGATGTTCTCTTTGTTAACAGAACTTGACTTCTCATAAAGTTTATTGATTTTAATGATAAGAAGAAAGAATAAATCCTTAGAATAACTGAGGGCCATAAGATAATTAGTTGTGTGCAGTGAAAATTCATTAAGTTGTTAGTTCCTAGAATTTTACTCCAGCATGGTGATTTTCTAGTAGCTGAGGATGAACATGTTTCTACTGCTCTCTTAGAGGATGGTGAAAGAGTCACCTTAAATGAGGTATTAAACTAAAATTTGGATATTAGCACTATACCTTGACTCAGTCTAAGCTATGTAATTTTACTTTGACTATGGGCCTTGAAAACTGAAAGTTCAGTCTTGTTTTTCATTACATTAAGGTCTGCTTATTTCTACTGGCGTATTACTAAACCCAGGGGAAATAGGTTCCTTTTTTTTAAACAAACCACAGCTCTGTTTCAACACGCAGATCTCATAGTCATGCAAATGTGATGCACTGTCTGTCCTACCTTAGATAGGAGAGGGAACTGAAATTTAGTAATGTACAAATATACACTCAGTTTTCAAAGACTGTATCTCCTCAGCAAATAAAAAAGTAGGTTTCTGACAATTTAAATGAGTTTATTTAATACCTCCTTGTTTCGGAAAAGATAACTGAGGCCAAAATTTCCTGCTGTTCATAATATTAGTCCTTCTATTTTAGTAGCTAGTGAAACAGAGAAACTGTTTCACATGATTCTTCTCTAGTTCATTGAATAGTTTGACACAGTAAATTTTGAGATCAGGATGAACCATACCAGATTGACATCAGAGGCTGTGCAAACTCCTCCAGTCCCAGCCACATCACATTGCAGTCCCATTGGAATCAGTGGCGCATGTTCACTGGGAATACTAGTGGGGGACTTGGATTCATTCTCACTGCTGCCCTCTTTGAGATCTGAACATGGATTTTCAGATGTGGAAGAAAAATTCCTTTGGACATTTCTCTGCCTTGTTAGTTTTAGTTTGGACATCATGTTTAGAACTAATCAGGCTTCACTAAGATATGCACACCATTTGCAAAAAAAACCTTGTCCTCTTCCCCTAGTCCTCTCACACGTGTACACACTTCCCCTCTCTCTACCCCTCATCTCTCTTCCTGCCATCACACAGCTGCTGTCTTCCCCTTCCTCCTTCCCCTCCCCCACACAAAAGACTTTTGCAAATTTTGCTTTACCTGAACATTTGCAGGTGGTGATACAGCCACTTCTGATACAAGTTTTTGTTTCCTGTCTGCATTACACTCGTCGTTACCTGTACAGTCCTGCTTAAAATACTTCCTTGGTGGAGGTTTTGGCTTTGATGATCTAGGTTTTCTAACGAGGATCTCTGTTGATTTTTTAGTGTTTTGTAGGAGTCGACCTCCTTCACTACAAGTAGGTGGGGAATTTCTCTCCAGATTGTTTCCAGAAAATGAATGCAACAGGCTAGGCTGTCTGGTAATGGGTACATCAATACTATGTACCCTTGCCTTCAAGTCAGTCAGTTGGTAAGCAGTACCGTTACTGCAAGATGACCTAGGGTTGTAGCTGCTGTCACTGCTGGAGCGGGTCATTATCTTCTGTGTCCTGCGGTTGCAATAAGCAGCATTCCTTTCAATATGTTTTTCACACGGATGTCTTCCATGCCAGCTTGTCTCTAGTTTTTTGACACCTGTATCAGGAACATGCTCAAAACGTCTACTCAAGTAAATGCAGAGTGCTTACTTCTAAGGTTCATCTGATTAGATTTGCAACTAAACACCATCATAAGTTGATGCATAGATATGATTAGTGCATCATACCAAAAAAGAAAAAAATAATGTTAACATTTTTCCTATGGTTTTTGCTGACGGGTCTATTACCCTTAGTCCTTTAGAAGAAGTAAGGAAGCTGAAAGAAGTATTGTATTGCAAAGTGTTGTCATAGTAGGATATGACAGCTGAACTGGGCAAATAGCTCTAACCATGATCCCATGGGATCCTCATGCCTTTCCTAGCAGGGGGATTAACAAACTTTTTCCCCAGGACATTACTTGCATCTTGCAGTTTTGTGCTATCAGACTCCTATTACCTACTGACAGCTGTTTGAAAAGCTCTGAGCAGTGGTTATGAACTGGAAAGTATCAGTAAGAGGAAGTCTGCATAAAAATCTTTGTTGGGGATCAGTCAGATGCAGTCTCTTCTCATCACTCGCTGATAATGTATCTTAGGAGACATGTTAGGAATGCTGTCTCTGAGCTCTCCTACCCTTTCTTTCTGCTCCAGGTCACTTGAATGTTACCAGTGATTCTATCACAGCATGTATTGATCTTATACGTATTCTCAAGTCAAAATTGTAATGTCTCAATGAACGCATATATTCCCTTACCTTCAGTACTCCATTGGTGTCTCTCCTTTCCAAATTTGTTTTCCACAGCTTGTGCAACAGCTTCTTTTAACTGTTGCTCAGACACCTAGGAAATACCATTTCATTATACTCTTATGAGACTGCTGTGTAATAACATTTAAATCTTTAATCCTCTTGCAAAGATCTCTGTCTCCTGCAAGTCCTCTACTGAAATGAATAGATCTGGTTAAATCATACAACAGTTAATTTTAAAGGTAAAGAAATGCACACTAAATATTTGCACATATTTCAGTACAGCTGAATACATGTGCCATTTATATTAGTTGTTTAAATAAAATGGGATCTTTCAAAGTTAAATGACGATTTGAATATTTCATTAGAAGGGCAGGTCTGGACTTACCAGTATAAGGTAATTCAGTACTATATTTTTATTATAATTTGCACAATTTAAACTTAATCATTTACACAGTGCTTGTAGGAAGCATTTTGTAGAAGAACCTCCTAGGAATAAAATATTTTACTTTAATAGCAAATACTGTGTGGGCAAGACTTAAATTTAATTGCATCATGGAAGAGTGAGTAAAAGCATTTCTTGTTTCTCTTTGAGGCAGTATATTCTCTCTTTCAAATTATTTTCCTATTGGTTCTAACTTTTTCTTGGCTAAAGTTTATTTTTCTGTGAAATACAGTTTTTGTACCTTAAACATTATTTCAGTAGTTTGTTTATTCACAACATGGAAACCCTCCAGTGATCTTCAAGTCTTGCGCGACTATATGTAAGTGCATATCTCAGGTGTGTACCTTAATCTGTCTCTCGTACTTGCAGTGATGCTTATAAAGACATCACCACCTTTCTGTTATCAATATTTTCCCACCTCTTTTAGATTAGCATCTGCTCCCTCACTTAATATTAGTTCATCGATATGTGCTTTATTCAAAATCAGAAAGAATATGCAGTGATACCTGTGGTTCTGGGTGTCTGCTAATAATAATCTGCACCGCACCAGGACTGCAATGGCTTAGCACAGCATAAACTTCATTAAGAGTCATATTTTGTACTGATGATTCATTAATTTCAATGATTTCATCTCCACACCTATGTAGATATTAAAAAATATGAGAGGATATAAACAAAGCATAGAATTTCCCCCCAACCTTGTCTCACACACATAAAACTATGCAAGAAGCAGATTCCTATGGTTGATCTGTAATGTCATCACAATTAAATCGTTATGTCTCACTGTGCCCTTTGCAGAAAATGAAATGAGAATTAGCAGTTGGATGTCAATTTTTTTTTGACTTACTGCCCTGTTGCATATAGCTTTTGAACCTTCTGCATATTGAGCAATGCAATGTTTGCAGTCTATGATCTTCCTCCTGTATGCAGTTGCTGTTGCTGTTTCTTCCTACGTCTTCCTTCCATCCTATCAAGTTAACACTTCATTTTTTCATGTGCTTATGGTGTACTAGTTTTATTTAAGGTCAGACAGAATCTTGTGGTGTTTCTGCTATGTTGGAATAGCTTGTTAATATAAAATATCTGGTCACAATCAATTGCCCGGATCAATCACTGCCCACTGCTAGGCTGAGTCTTTCCAGATGAAATTCAGATCTGGCCCATATGGAGACTGAGGCTGCCCTTCTCTGCTCTACTACAAATACCAACAGAAATTAAGGGGCTTTCTGAAGACATTGGCTTGTATCATATAAACTTTGTACAAATGTGAGAAGAGGGTTACAGAGCACCTGAAGTTAAATCAAAAAAGGTTCACCGAAAATGCTGTGTTTTGTTCAATTTTGAACATGCCCAACATTACCAATTGGTCATAAATCTTATGGGGTGAATTTCTGCACTCCTGCTAAAGCAAAGTCATCAAACCTGTATTTCTGATGGACAAGAAGGGATAGAATTTGAGGAGCTTGCATTAGGAAACCTGTTGCCCATAAAAGCCAGAATATATCATATGTTTTTTTTTTTTTTTTTTTTTCCAGAGATGTTTTCCTTTTTCACTTGAAAATCTTGTCCAGGAAGAATGCTATATACTTGTCTAAGACCACCAAAGCCAGCCCAGCCTAGACAAGAGACAATAATTCAGCTAGGATGCTATATATATGGAAATCCCAGATATCCTCAAAACACATGCTCAAACCTACAGAACAATATATATGCTGTAAATCCACTAATTCCAGAAAGAATTAGGACCTCCTGCCCAAACAGGTCAAACATAAACCCATAACATATCAGAGCAATGGAAAATGGATATCCTGACAAACAGCCACTCTCATCCTACCTGAGTCTCCCATCCATATGTGCCACAGAGCCTGGTGAGAGAGTATGAATAAAAATTCCTGAAATACACTGGAAGTAAGGGATGCTGCACAAGCCAATTCCAAGCCCGACACCTGCCTCTGAAAGAATTGATAAATTTGAGAGAGGCATAAGAAGTGGTAAAAATAAACATTTGGAGAGTCCTTTTTTAAAACTGCCTTCAATTTAATTAGTTTTCTTTATACAAACCAGAGCACTGTTTTTGTGTTTATGATTAGCTGCTGCTTCTGCTGTTTTTTTTTCTTTTCTTCTTTTTTTTTAATGTTTAAAGGACATACACACAATATTGCTTGCTGGGTTCTAATACCTGGCTCACAATTCATATACTGGTGTGTTACAGATACAGTGCAAGTGCAAGTTTATTTTGCAAGATATCTGTCATGACAGTATAATTCAAATGACCTTGCAAGGAGACAATAAGAAAAAAGAACAAAAATTAAGGAGGAAATATGATGCATGATTTATTTCAGATACCATCTTAAACCTCCATGTTTTCTATAATGCAGCTTAAGATTTCTATGAATTCAGCCTTTCTGTACTGGGCAGTCAGTCTGATACCAGATCACATCCTGTGTGTTTTGTAAGTCATGCTGTTAGTCCATGAAGACTCTGCTTTGTTTATTGTTTTTATAGTCCCAGGTTTCAAAGTATATTTCAGTCTATCAGTGGTTGTTTATAAATAGAAAAGCGTGACAATTGGAAAAAAAGGTGAAAGAAAAAAAAGATATAGCTATGTGTATTTTTAAATCATGTCAAGAATGAAATGAACTATTTGAATAATTAAGGATAAGAGTAGTGTAATCTGCTTAACGGCAGTTTTTGCTGAGAGGTTTATCTTTTCACGAGAAGGATATTCAGTCCAGTGCTTGCGTGGAAAAAAGAAAAGATTGATCGGCTCTTGCAGACAGATGGTATGCAAAAGCCTGCTGTTGATATGTGGTTGTTAACACTGGCAGGCATTGAGATCTAATTTAATGTATTAAAAAAACTCAGTTCGGGAAAAGAATCAGGTTAGTGAAGAAAGACATTCTAAGAGCAAATGAACACTGTTTTGTGAATCAGTGCCTTGTTTGTCAGTGCTCAATTAATTTTAGCACTTACCTTTGTTTAGGGTAACTTCCATTATGACTCTGTCATTGGGCTTTGTAGCATTTAATGAGACTGCTGTGCTTTCTGAACTGAAAGAACTATTTTCTTTGGTTATACACGTATTAGAGTTCAGTGACTGACACAAGTGGGGCGATAGATAGCTGGAAGCACAATGAGGTGTGCTAAAGCTTGTCCTGACTGTAAGCGTGAGAAGACCCTTTTTGGCCTGCAAGAAACAAAAGTTAATGAATTAATGGGCTGAGCTCACATGTATATTGTGTGTAAAGGCAAAAATTATGCTGGGAGGAGAATACGTAACCTTGAATTTTTGTAAAGCATCGTAATGTGTTAATCCATGCATGGATTCTCCATTCAGTTCCAGGATTTCATCACCTGTTTTTAGAAGCAAGAATTGCACTGTGTTACTATTACTCTATTGTATTCACAGTAAGTTGCATGATGCACACATACTCAAAAGAAGTCTTGCAAATGCAATAAGGGATGCAGATGTCACATTGGTCTCATTTCATCTTCAATTTAATCTGCCATTAGATAATCCCCCAATTCTTTGGGGATTTGGAGTAGGGAAAAACGAGGGGAGGAGAGGGAGAAAGGAAGGAAGGATTTCTCACCTTCTTGTAGCCTTCCATCGGCAGCAGCAGCTCCACCAGGAAAGATGGTTTTGACATAGATGCCTATTGGCCCATAAATGCTGTCCTTCCCTCCAACAATGCTGAAGCCTAAGCCCTAATTTATGGAAGAAAAACAGTTTGTGAGAGTCCATGTTCAGTCCTCATAATAAATGAATTCACAGTTTCTTTTGCAGTAGCTACGTGGCCAGTATCAACTAACAGAATTGTATAATCCATGGAGAGATAGTCACCCAAGTGTCAGTAGTAAAAGCAAATGAAAATTTCAGATGAATATCCTCAGGATTTGGGTTTTGTTTCATTTGCAATCAATGAATTTGTTATTATAAATACAAAGGAATGTGTTTAAATTCTTTTTTTAAAAAAATCTGCCTTTGAACTAATAAGTTACATTACGAGATTGATTTGTTCTGCCTTCTCCTTAATCTTCTTTCTCATAAATGGGACTGATAAAACCACCGTACAAGATCTCGAGATTACTGCTGACCTCAGACATGCAGGTATCTTGTGGAGGTGTATTTCTCTTATACTCTACCAAACAGTGTTAATGGAGGCTGTAAGTTTAAGCAACACCAACTGATTTGTTCAGGTAGACACTTTCCATTTACTTATTTTTTGTTCTCCCCCCCACTAAACTTAGAAGGATATTGTGAGATTAAAATATATCTCTGAAGCCATTTGACATCCTTTGGATGAAAAGTGAAAGCAGTATGCTCATGACATCCTTATGTGCTCCCAAAATACAGGTGAGAGATGATGGTCTTGTTTATAGGAACGACCTCTGACAGTAATCTCATAGCTTAAATAGTTACAAAAAACGTAGAAACTTTTTAACAAGTCCCCAAAGTTATGTATTTAAGCTTACAATTTCTCAATTTTCTTTTTAAGCATCTTCAGTGACATTATTTTTATGCATAGAGCTATTTTCTGTGTTTCTCTAGATGTTGTTGTGTTTTTTGCAAATGTCCATGGTTTTATTGAGGCTTTATGTAGTCTTATAACACTCTGACTTGAAGAAAACTCTAAGATTGCAAGGACAGTGCAACCTGTAGATCACATCTATGATTTCAAGCCTACTTCCAACTGCCAGTAAGAGGAGTGGTAGATGTCAGTGTTGGTGTTGCTCAGTTGGTGTGGATGTGTTCATTAGAACCTGGCCTATAGTCTCCAGCATGCTTCACAGATGTACTCCAGAAGGTTAAGAAGGTAGTAATGGTAACTAAACACTGAGGCAAAGCCTGGATTTGAAGTAGTAACCTTAATACCCAAAGCCACTTCCTTGCACTGATGTGTTTGCAGCTTACATTCAGGAGATGAAGTAAAACTCTGTTTATGGTAAATCAACAGAGCCCAGCCTCACCTTGCCTTGTCCTTTCATCAATACGATGTTTGAGATTACTGAAGCCTGTGAGCCACAAGGTGTGTGCATTAGCTGTGCTGTACTTAGCGATCTAGATGACCTTGAAATAGCCTGTTAATATTAAAAAGTAAATAAATAAAAAAAGGAAAGAAAAAAGAAACCATTTCAATGTAGAACCAAACAAAATATTCTTGGACATAGATTAGGGGAACCAGTTTGCTTCAGTTTTTCTTCCTGATGACTGTTGTTACTGGAGTGTTTTTTTTTTGTTTGTTTGTTTTTTTTGTTTTTTGTTTTTTTTTTGACTAATTCCTTTTCATTTTCTAAACCAGATGTTTTTCAGTTAATCAACTTACATGGAACTTATGACCATGCTGAGTAATCTGGACTTTTTATGCTGAAATATATTTTTTCATCATGCATTTAGTAGTCAGTGGCCTGAAGAAATAATGCTCTGTATTTTGCTTTTTTAAATGCACTGGACTCAAACTCTCAACTCCTGCTTACTGAAATTGTCCTGCAGTGACTAAACTAGATTTAACCAGCATGAAATCACAGTATTGGCCCTTAAAGTACTGTGCAGTAGCAAGGCATACTTGATTGTGCTTTCATTTGATACTCCATGCCAAAATCCCTTTTTTTGGCCGTTAGGGGTCATAACAGGTATTATCATCTTTACCTCTAAGAACTAAACAAGGAACTAAGAAATTCCAACTCCTTCCATAGTCTTGCCACTGACTGACTCTATATTGGGAGGTATCGCCATTTCTCTGCACTTCCCTAAAAATGTGACTTACTGCCTGCGTAAGGTCTTCAGAACGTGCACTGCTCTGCGCTGACGCTGGGAAGCCGTACCCCAGGCTGCTTTCTACAGCTGAGTTCGGCGAAGCGCACCCTTTTCTGCTCGCTCACCAAGGCAAGCGATTTCCAAGGGCTTTCCCTCCCTCCGCAGGTAGCAGATTTCTTATCTCCAGCCTCTGAGATTTGACTCATTTTAATGAACCTTTGATAACATATTTAATAACCCCCCCCGACCACTGCAGAAATAGGTGTTGCAAGCTACTTAAAGCTCTGCCAAAAGTAATTAAGGCTAACTATGTGTAGAGTCCAGCAGGGCCTGAGTTAATAGTGTTCACTGCAAGCAGGTGCTAGTTCAGCACAGCTGTTTACGCAGGAAAGGGAAACTAACAGTTGTCGAAATGTGGGAAACACCATCAAAAACTCAGCTGCCACGTATGCCAGAAAATGAGCCTTGATTTTTGACATGAAAACAGGCTTATTCATCCAACATGGGGTTGGGAATAGGACAGAGATGGTTGTGCGATACCGAAAACTTAATTCTCTGAAACTTGTACCTCTTGTCGGATCGGGGCGATTGCTTATTCCGATGTTGCGGATCTTCTCGCGACAGAGAATCTGCAACGATTTGTCAAATTCCCCTCTCTGCCCGCCGAGCAGGGGGTGTCTCCGGCCGTTCCCGTGACGGGGAAGGGCACCGGTGCCGCGGCGGCGGGCGGCCCGGCCGCTGCGAGGCCTCCGCCGGCGCCCAGGCCTGGAGGCGGGAGCGCGCCGCGGGGGCCGCTAACCAGCCCCGGAGGGCAGGTCTGCGTGGGCTCTGCTGCCCCGTTTGCCACCTCGCTCAGGCCCTGCGCAGGGTCGGGGAGCGGCAGCACGTCGGCGCACGAACGCGGCTGCCGGGCTTCCTGTGAGGAAGGTGGGTTTGGGCAGGAAGCTCGGCTGCTAATGGCGCTCCTTATGGGATCCTTACCCCAGCCTAATTCTTCCCCGGCGTTTGGGGCAGTTTCCAGCGCACTTACTGGGGTCCTGCCTCCGGCACAGTCCAGCTGCTGGGAGAGCGACTTCCCGCCGGTGGCGAGCGCGGGCGGCTGCCGGTCGCGGGGAGGCCCGGCCGCGCGGGGCGCCGCGCCGTCCGCGGCCCCTCTCCAGTACGGGTTCACGCCTGCAAGGCACCGGGAGAGCCGCCGCGTTACTCTTCCTACGTCTGAACAACGCGTTCACGCTTGCTTTTTCCAGCTGCCAATCTCCCTTTGAAGATGGGAGAATGATCTTTTCAATTAATCCTTGCTGCGGAATTTAGTTTACAGCTGTTTACTGCTGTAAAAATCGAGCCTCCCTCACCTGAAGAGCACCAGCCTGTTTCAAACAAGCCTTTAAAAATGTGAGACAGACCGGTTATGCACAAACCCCCTGATTTTAGTATTTTTGCAAGGATCTAGCTTTCGTGCCTCAGTGACTCCTAGCTGCGGAGCCCAGAGTAAGTCTGGACGACGGCTGCGGTTTTCCTCAGCCCCACAGCACGGTAGCGCAGAGAAGCGCCGCGCCATTCGCTCCCCGAGCGCTACAAGAGAGAGGTTTACTTCCAAGCAGCTTACTAGTTGAGTTACTGCGAGTCCGTTGGCAGGTGGCTTTACCGTGCAGAAAGCAACCGTTTTGTATTTCCAAAGGCCTTTCTTTACAGGTTGGCGTTTCCTAAAAATGAGAAAACAGGATGTTTTAAGAAGAAATTCTGCTGTCTGTAGAAAATAAAAAATATATAAAGTACTTAAAAACATAATTTCTCCCTAATTTGGCTTTTACAAGTTTCAACTCGAATCAAAAAACTTGGAGCAAAAGTAATTATTTAAAATAAAGTGGTTGATAGAGGACCTCAGGGCATAAAGCTTTGCTTGATATAGGATTATAAATTGCTAAAGGAATAGGATGAAAATACTCTTGTCTTTAGTTAGAGAGAGGATATTAATGAACATCCCACATGTGTCAGTTCAGGCAAACAGCTATTTTGATTTCTTGGTAGAGTCTAACTATACTAGTCCAATTTTTGGATAACTGGTGCTTTTGGGCACCCAGCTTGTATCATCTTAGAAAGACCTTATTTTCAAAAAGAAAATACTTAGGCCCAGCTTTGCAATGTTGTATTAGGTGCCTTATTCCCACAGATTTCAGTGGGATGATTTTGAGTCAAAATAGGAGTTGAGTGTTTAAAAATCTTTGAGGACTAGGCTTTTGTGTTTTCTAAAAACTTAACTCCTTCTATTTGGAAAATTGCAGTTGCTTTGGAAAATATGACCACTAATTCAACATTTAAAAACATTTAGGTAAAACTTTCAGGTTTCTATATGCAGATTTTTAAAATTGTTTGACAAATGATCACATCTGTATAACAGTTTGTAAGAATAGTTTCCAGGGGTGTAGGGTTCTTGATAGTCCAGCATCTCTTGTGGTACAGGGAATGTCATTGATCCAGAAGGAATCATGGTCATGGAAGAACAATATTATTGAACATAGACAGCACTGATGATTTAAATACAGTAAAACCTGTAATATAAAAGAGTTTTGCTCAGGGAAATTCTGTAGGGGCTAAGAAGGCTACAGAATAGCATCAGAGCAAGATCCGTATGTTCTAATGTGTCTATAGATAACCAAGACAATTATTTTCTTCCAGAAGCCTGATTTTAGTAGTGCTTTTTGCCAACACTTTATCAAGAAATAATGCACGGTAATTTTCCTCTTCAGCAGCAGGTGGTGGCATTGCCAAGTAGCAAAATCCTACAAGGACTTCCCCATCCCTTTTCGCAGAGAACTTTTCAGAAGAAGAAATGCAAAAAAGATCCATAAAGAGGCATTGTGAAGCTGATTTTGCAGTGTTGCTCTTACAAGCTAGCTTGCTTGAAAAGCCTTTGCTATTAACTCAATTATTTTGATGCAGGCTTGTCTTTAAATGCACAGCTCACCTGGCTGTCTCTTGGGTGGTATTAAACCACAACAGCTTAATATAGTTCATCTCTAGCCTTTTAGATTTTTAAAGGAGGAAAAATAAACAATAATCTTGGCAAAATCCATCAGACCTCACCGTGAGACGGTGCACAGCACTCCAGTCTTGGGAAGAAGCAAATTTTACCCAGACCTAATAGCTTCAGTAATGAGTGTTTTCTCAGCCTAGGATAATAGCAGCTTTGTGTGACCCTGTTGTAGATAACAAGTGGAAGATGGCCTTTTTCCTTGAATACCAAAGTACCAAGCCTGCAACAAAACCTTGGCAGAAATCTATTCTCTTCAAAGTGGCAAATGTATGGTAGGAGACTAACCCAGTCCCATCATAATCCTCGAACCTCCTCCAGAATTTGCAAGTGAAAAGCCTTTGGTGCCCTCTAATTTGAGGTGTGGATGAGGGGACAATAGGACTAAAATGAAACAGGTGTAATCCAATGAAATGGACTCTGTGAAAGGAAGATCAAAAGGGTTTTTCTAGTGAAAGATTTGGTGATAATCTGAGGTTGTTGACCTGTTAACGCTGCCTGCTATTTCTCTGTCTCCAGAGCAGACTCTTGTAACATTGATCATGGCAATTTCCTAGCTACAGGCCCTAGATACCAAAAAATTTACTTCAGTACCAAGTCTGTTCTCTGGCTTCTGGGTTTTTGGATCTTCCTGTAATCCATCTCTGCCTTTGCTCAAATTCTACATGGAAAATTAACATTGGCAAGCTATGTGTTTTTAAAAGAAGGCATTGTACAACCCCTGCTAGGATTTCCCAGGGCCTTTGCCTCCCCATTGCCTCTGTTTATCTGGGAAACAGCTATGCTGAAGTCTACCAGAGTCTGACCACAAGAGGTTTGGGGTTTTGTCAGGAAGAGCAAAACCATGTTCTTCAAATGTCTAATGTACAAATTCCCCTTGTATCTCAAGCAAATGTTGTCAAATCACCCCACGGTTGTAGGGTTGACCACAACTTTCATGCTTACTTTGCTAGCCATCACTGTGTTCACCAGCCGTGTTGTTGACTGAATGAGAGATTCAGCCTCTCTGCTGGGCAGATCTTTAAGTGATTGTCCATTTAGCGTTAACAGTTCATCCCTTGGGCTTTGATGACCATCCCTTGAAAAAAAGCATATATGTGCATGTCATTTTACAGACGTTGAAATGTATGTCACTATCGTGCTACATATCTTACTAACTGAGGGATCAGCTGCAATCCTCCCTTTGCCTTGAACAGAGCTGCCATGATGTAGATGTTTTGATGCCTGGTGCACCTGACCACCTGGCTGAACTTCTTCCTGTTTCTGCTTTCTTCTGCTCAATCCTGCAGATCAACGTCTGCCTTTCCACACATTACTGCAGCCACAGGTAAAGCTGAGGCTTGATGTGTAGCTCAGAATAACACTGAGGTAGGTACTGTTCCTGTTGTATGGCAGTAGCCCCGCTCCAGGCACCCAGGATACCATGATGTGGCTGGTTGTGCTATCCTGACCCTGAGTGCTGTTACTTGTAAGCATTCCTAGGTTCTGGCTACTCCGCCTCTGTTATCTGGGCTCTCATTTCACCTTCAGTCACTGGGAGCTAAATGGCTCAGGTGTGAGCCATTCCCTCTTTGTGCCTGCATTCCCTTGTCTGGAAACTTGTGATGGTCAGCTTGTATGTAGGCAGATGCTCAAAGACGTTGAGTATGAACTTAAGTCCAGCCCAAGCCAGGTAAAAGTTGCCTGCCGTCACTATTTTGCGCTTGTGAGTTGAGCAGAGACTATATGCATTACTCCCTTTCAGGAACTCTGGCTCACATTGCTTTCCATTGGCCTTGCTAGGCTGATGGTATCCTACACTGCCCTTTAATAGAGCAAGTAGGAAGAGACCGTTGGAGAGCTGGATGTTATATACAAGCTGCCATTCTTGCAAATGCTATTTCTCATTGTAATAGAGAAGTATTAGATCCCTATATGGTCACATTTTTTTTTTCCCTAGAATTTCTTTCTCCAACTGGAAGCATTGTAAAAAACATTCCCCAACCATTACTGCCCTTCTCTGAAACTGAGCTTCAAAGTATAGCTCATTACAAAGTTGATCATGCAAAATCCATGCAGAGAAATGGCTGACCAATAAGCGTACTATCCCAACATGTACTATACCTGTTTGCTGTGCCTCCAGCAGTCACCTGGCTGCCTGTGAACCCCTTCCGAAGAGACGTACAGTTTGGACTTCTGGAGAGCTTGATACCTGAATTGCTGTTTCCTGTGGCTGTACACAGCCTGCATATGCAGCTGTCCTGATTGAGAAAGAAGAAAGATTGCGTGAAAGAAAATGTACGAAAGATGCAAAACTTACAGTTATCTTAAGCCTTTTTAAGAAATGCGGAAAAAATTCTTAGAACCAGGTTCTCTCCGAGTAGAATACAAATAGGTCCTAGATGCTGTGCAGCTGTGAAAGAATAGTTGTATTATAGAGTCAGTGTTTTAAAAAAGTTGTTTGTCTGAGGACTTCAGAGGCTTCTGACTACGAGAGGGAAGTATTAGAACAGTGTATGCCTTTGCAAAGGGGGAAAAGAACAAATAATAGGCTTTTCATAGTAATTGGATAAATTTTGCCTGTGCCAAAAAATGGGAGAAAAAACAAAACGTACACCAAAAAAGGAAGTACTTTAGAAAATGCAAGAGATCTGAATGGAAAAATAAGTGTATGCAAAGCACTAAAAGCTCCACCCCCAGCTGCTGACTTGTTAAGTGGGGAGCCAGGGAAGCAAAGATCACTGAAATTGTGGAAGAGTCTTTGTCCGTTTCAAACTGGTTGAGGATGCTGTAGTATTTTGTTGCATTTAGAGGGCTAATTATAAGCACATTTATAACATAGTTATGAATCATTAACAAATGGCCATAGAGAAAGATAAATAGTCTTAAGTCATATGAGTAAGTAAAGCAAAGGATGGATTGAGTAAGTGCACAAAGGACAACACGTGTCTAGGCAATATGTCCCTGGAGCACAAGTACTTGAGCGCTACAAAATTCTAAATAGACAAAGAGAGACGGAAAGCTAGCACACAATTTCTATTTCATTTGTTCTCTATGTCTGAGTATCTGCTCATCCTGCTCCCAGCTTAATATTCCCCCCACGCATCCTCAACAGTATCTCCATGCTTAAGAGAAGGGACCAGGGCTAATGAGCACAATATGCTGTCAAGACCTCCATCAATTCTGGACCCAGGCTCACTTCCAAGAGATGTATATGATTGAGGTATGGATTTCTGAAGGAGAGGGACTAAGGGACCTCTCATACATTAGGACAGCTCTGTGTCAGGGATACTCTTTGATTGACAAGGTGTAGCCAGCAATCAAGTGTTGGTACAGCTCCAGGGTCCCCCAATCAGACATGGACTATATCCAGTGATCTGTTATCCTCTGACAGCACAGGGAAAGTTGGGTAACTACCTTCTTCACCATGATTACGTTTCCACTTCTGCCCTAAGTGGAGTTCATCCAGTCCTGAGGGTTAGAGCCGTTATGACCTTTCACCACAAATCAATAAGAATCACGTCATACCTGACTGACAGCAAAGACAAATTTAGTATTTACAGCAATGTCAATATTTTTTTTTTCTGGATGACCCTTGAGTCCTGGCTCCCATTCTGAGACCTGCCTGAGTAAATCTAAGGCTGTGACTGAAAGAAGTATTTAAGGTTGAGTCTCACTGCAGGATGAATTCAATAGGTAATGGACAGAGGCTGTACTTACATTGCCGACTTGTTATCTTTGTGGGTTTGCTTGCATTCCAGATTGTCTGCCATTGATGAGGAGCATCTCAATTTTATGAATCCTCTTTTGTTTGTGAAAACCACTTCTAGTGAGTAACAGGTAAGTGTGTGAGTATGGACAGAATTCCATTTTAAACCTGTCTGTTTGAACTCCAGCATTAGTTTTGGAACTTCCGTATTTACTTTTCACCCAAGGTAAGTATCTTGAGAGATACGCATACTTGAAATCAGGATTACGTTATGTTCTTTTTTTTACCTGATGGTAGTGCTTTATAGTCTTCAGCATGGTATCAAAATAAAGATGAGAATTCTGATATCTTAAAATTTCAGATCTTGGGTAGCAAAAAATGTGAGCTACCTTTCCTGTTCATTTGCATTGGTCCTGTGTTTTATTCATCATTAAGAAATTAAGGGCCAGATATGCATACATGAAACACATTAAATTCACAAGGTTTTCAAAAGCTTAGTATACTTATTCCAAAACATGAAAGATGCAAGATAGATATTAAAAGTAGGAAACTATTCTGCCAGTTGTCAAAGTATTTCTGGACTTCAGCTGATTATGAATTGGGGTAAACAAGAAAAAGTGGGGGTAGCGCCGTGGTCCAAAGAGGAATAGTGGCAATTTTCAATACGTTTTGTATTCAGAATTCACGCCTGGACTTGCTAGCTGCTCTCCTTAGAGTCTTTAGTTTTCTGTACTGCTTTCTACATATAAGAAATATATAGATAAGCTCTTACAGATGCTGATCAGCTGTGTATACACACCCACGCACACACACTCCCCTTAACATAGTTGTTCACCGCACTTCATTTTGTTTTGTTTTGTTTTCTTTTTTAACTCATCAGTGGGCCTTTACAGACTGTCTCCAGGTCATCTCAGTGAAGACCACTGTCATGCTCACACCCTTCTAAGAGTTTGTTCACAATGTGCAGATTCTCCATTCATAGTGTTTATAAAAGTCTTAATTATTAATTGTCCCACGGTTATTTGGCTCTCATCAGTTTCACAGGAGGTCGCAGAGGTGCAGTGGGTTTGGCTGTGAGATTTTCCCTTGCAGGAACAGTGTGTCATGCATGTTCTTTAGGGGAGATGTTGTGTTTTGTACAATGGGACTCCTGCCAGGCTGGAAATTCCAGGTTGTATTGGAACATACATGTGAAAGGACATGGATAAGACTCAAATATTCCTTCTAACAGCCATCAGTTGCATGCATTTATTTAGTCAGAAGGAAGGTAGAAGTTAAATCCATTGTATGTTACAGAAAAATCTTGAGAACAAACACAAATTTTGTTTAAATCTGTAGTCATCTTACTAAGCTGGGCTACATTTCAGATAAGCTGTATCTGTCAGTCACTTTTGAAACTCATTTATGCAAATTACTTTTTAAAAGAAAAAAAATTATTGGGCTGGAGAGACATGTAGTAAATATCTGTATGTTGTCAGCATCTGTACTTTTTGAGTCCTGGATATAGATCACTGTATTCACATCCAAGTTATTGCAACATGATAGAAAATTAATAAAAGCTGTTCTTTAGAAAAATAAACATTTGACCAATTTATGTGCCAGTAGCTCATTACATTGGGATTTTTCTTTAACGTCTTTTATTTCCTGTCTTACTTATTATTTTATACATAGGAATATTGCTAATGGTTCCAAAAGTAGAGACATTATTTGCTTTGCATCTTCCTCCCTTTTAACGTATCCTACTGATTTTGCAAGATGATTTATAGCCTTGAACTTAGCAAATGCAGAAAATTTGTTAAAATAAGGTTGGCAGGTTTTGTGTGTGGGCAGGTGGATTCCAGGTCAAACTTACCTACTCATTATTGGAACATATGTTTAAATGCATATTGGTTGCCAGCAAATAAAATACCTTAGCTGTTAAGAGGCTTTGCAACCCAATACTTCAAGACTGGGGAAGCTTGTATTTGCATTATACCCATCAACCTGAAGGTAAAATGAAAAAAGTCTGTGGGAGTGCATTATGAACAAAATTTGTATTTAAACTGGATCTGCTTCGCTGAAAGATTAAAATCAAAGGTGGAGCTCAAGAGCCCTCTCGAATGCATTTGTGTTACAGGTGAGAGTAAATTAATTTTTCATGTGTTTCATTCTGGAAAAGTAATCTCCAAGTTCAGACCAGCTCCACACCCTCACCCCTTTTTTCACACTAAATGTAGAGCTTCTGAGGATGTTTTTCTATCTGCTATTGCAGATATTTAGACCTTTCTAGCCGAGAGTCCCGTCTGAAAACATCTCGTTCCAGATGTTGTTTTGAAATAAGGGTAACCATGGCATCTGTGGAAAACTAAAAACCTTTTATGCACTCTTAACATAAGACACAGTAGTTAGATTGTCTGAAATGAGGTAAAGTGTTATACAAGGCTAGTTCAAGTAAGGTCTTTGACTCAGTTAACTAAGCGTATGACAATAAACTGATTGACTGTTGTTTTAAAAAAGGCAAAAAAAAAAAATATCTAACAACAGTACAATAGTGAATTTAAACTTCTGGCTTTTCTAGCCTCCTGACTTTGAAATGGTTCAGATTTCCAAGATTCAGAGAGGTACAGCCTTTTGGGATTTTTTTCAAGAAGTACTTTTTTCTGCATTAGTTGTAAGAAAGAGAGGGCTAGAGTCCCTCTGGCACAAATTGATATGACTCTGCTGATTCCGATGTGCCCCAGCTGATTCCTTGGTCCTTTCAAAATATTTTTAGTAGATACAATTTATCGTTTTCCCAGCAGCAAATTCTCTTTGCAATTAATAAAACGGTAGAAGCCAGAGAGCCTTTGGATGATGCAAGAAGCAGGGCCTGGGATTCAGATTCTACTCTACATAGACAGCTCAGCACAACAGATGTTACAGAGAGACCTTTTTACCCATCATCGGGGCTTTGGTATGTTTTTCTGGGAACCTTTGCCCCAGCCCACATTTTTGCAGCACACGCTGTCTTTATATAATATACCCTCTTTCCCAACTTGTTCAGAGAGTAACGTGACCCTGATGTCACAGAAGCAAGGAGGCAGGGAGTGCAGAGAGAGAGAACAAATAGAAGAGGAGAGGCAAACACGTAAATGCCTAAATAAATGCAGTCTTTCCTCTGGCTTTGTTTTTCTATCCTACCCATAGGCTCGTGTTTGAGACATTACAGTCTGTTGCCATAACACTTGTCCTCGTACCAAAGGGCCAGATAACAGGCTCTTGCATGAAGCCAAGTTAACAAAAATACATTCTGGTGATGGCCAAGGGAGAGAATGACCTTTTGCTTTTTTCCTGCTTGAGACAGGCGGTCAGATGCCAAGGGAAGTGATGATAGAGATGTTTCTAAAACTGAGTGGAGCCATGCAGTTAGATCCATTTGGATCCAATGTTTGTATAAAAAGACAGCCCTTCCCTGTTACAATTGATTCTAGATGGTTTTTCACCCTGTCTGCCAGCCCCTCTGGAAGGTAATTATCTATGCTTTCCAGGGTTATCGGTGGTGCAGTGAGAAACCACAGACCATAATGGAGTACTCCCGGAAGCAGCACTCAACCCCAGAAGAGAAAGCTGTTCTCTGAAGAATGTGAGTTGATATTTTCTAGCCCTGTTCTCTCTCCCTACAATTGGTGTAGCCTGAGACTTCCTAGTGACATGAGCAGGCAAAGCCATTTTCCACACAGTTTGTTGTGTTGGTGCAGCAGGTACACCAGCTATCATATACTGCAATTTCTTTTTTTCTTTCTTCTTTCTTTATTCTTCACTGATTCAGCAGTTCTTTAAAACACATGTCCAACTAACTACAAAGATCTCTGAGTGTTGCTAGCTAATAGGAATTCAGAAAATCATGATCACAATTTGCAAAGTCTTGGGCTCCGATAGTACATTGTACATTCCTTCTTGAAAGACAAAAGGTTTAAATCAGTCTCTTAAAAAGAATTTCAGAACCTTTTCTGAAGACTTTGCCTTTGATTTTACATCAAAATGTTTTTATTTTTTAGAAGAGCAAATGACCCATCCTGAGACCATAACACAATACACAGTTCCTGGGTTTGAATCCTGGAAGTGCTACTGAGCAGTTTCTCTTGTCAAATTTTTTACAATAGTCAGAAAAGAAGTTCTCCAGAACATATGATTGTGAACTGAACTCGAGTATCCAGTACTGTCCACATGACTTGTTGTCTCCTAATAAAGCTGTAAATCATCACAGTAAATGTGGTAGGCAGCCTCACAACTAAATATTGTCCATTCTCAGCCCACTTTGGTAGTATAGCAACCATTGGCTATGGGTGCTTTGGTTACAAACAAGAACATGCACATTGGTGCAAGTTAGGTTTCTGTGCATCAAGGAAGCTAACTTTGGTAATATTCCTTAAGAGAGTCAAATTTAGCCAAATATAAGGTTGCAGTCCCCTCATATGTGCCAGTACTGTACTGCAGGTCAGAAGACAGGGGAAACAGCTACATCACTTTGCAGTCCCAACCCAATCAGTGAAGGTCTAACTGGCACCAAAACTCATGCACAGTTTGGTGAAAAGAGGAACCAAATCTGGTTTCGTATGGATTTCAGCCCTACAAAATTCTCTGGTGTCTAATAAGATCTGAGTTCCAGCTCAAAGTTTTTGCTGCAGTTAGGGCAATGGGAATGGAATGTTTCTGTGGGGATTCTCTGGGGTTTAGTATGGGTTGTGCTTGTGCCATAATGTTTCCCTCAGTGGCTATAGTAACAGTTTCTGGTGAAGAGTCTCTAATTCTCAAATGAAGTGAAAGGAATTGCTGTTATGATGCATAGATGTCCTGTCTTCAAAAAATCTTCTCTTGACTCTTATCTCTCTGTTCTAAGAAGCACCTAGTTTCTCAGACTGTTAGACTAGTAATGGGCCTAGGATTATTCTTTGGGATCCTAAAGGTTTTGGAATTGGGAAAATGTGCTTTTAATACGTTTGCAGGAGTCATGAAACATTGTGTGATTTGTTCATGGTTTGTGCAGTGGTGACTTCTGCATCGTTGACAGTGCAGCTCAGAGAGATACCTACATGTTTGTACGGAAGAGACAAACTAGTATTTGGAAGACTGATGTTCCGGATTTCCCCTTAACTTTAGAGCAGAGATGTACAATGAGCATTAAATTATGTGAAACTCTTAAATGTTTTTCTTCCCTTCTAGTATTTCAGCAAAAATGAAGTTGTTCAGTTCTGTGAATGCTGTTATCACCTTTAGAGTCATTTTTAGGGTTACAGGAGCTGGAAGGCAGAATAGCAGAATATCCTCAGTGAAACCATGGAAGAAAATTGAATCAATTTTCTTGAACAAAGATAGGGGCTTTTCAGCTCTGAGTCGCACATCATGGATTTTCAAAGCGGCACATAGAGATGAAGAGGTACAGTGGGGCTTAGAGAATGCTCGTTGATTTCTTTCTCAAAGAGAGAAGTTTTGAGCTTAAGCTCTCTAAAATGCATGGTACACAGGAAGGTTGGTATGGCAGGCTTGTGTCATATGGAAGACAGTGATCAGTCCTTTCATAATGTACGGCAAAGCTCAGCAACAGTGGTACAAGGTAAGGCTGATGTAGCTTTTAGCAACATTTATCCTACTTAGCTGAGATAAAACCTTTTAGAATCACTGATACATGCTTCTGAAAGGTATGGAAAATTAGCAGATAGTATCAGAAGGGGTTCGTATTGTTATCAGAGCTCTGGAGAAGAAATTTAATGTGCCCTGGGTCTACAGTGCCAATAAGCAAACCAAGCGCTGCTGTAAGGGCCTGGGTTGCTGATTTATGTCACCATCCATCCAGGCTCCTAACCCATCCTGTTCTGTGGCACTGACACTTCAGCCTGAGGAGAGGATTTATACCTTCCACAGTTGCATTAGTCTGCACACTGGCATTAGTTATGAGACATACCCTGTTCCCTAGATGCCTCTTTGAGCTATCTGCCAACTATTAAAGCACAAATGATCTAAACTTCCTTTCTGCAGTAAGATACTGAAGAGTTTTGTATGGATTTGGATCACAACCGTTATTGGAACTCAGCATATTTTGGAGGTATGCAAGCAAGTAGACTGTGGCAGCTGACAGTCATCTAAGGAGGCACTTCAACTCCACAGAGGCCAGCCTCTTCTTCACTCTCACAAAGAAATCAGCAGAATGCATGAGGACAGTTTCCAGAGGGGAGGAGGCAGTGTGGTTTTCCAGATGACCAGTGTATTTTGGGTCTTGGGTCTGTTTCAGGTGTTTATGTTTTCTGTCAAAATGCAAGAGAAAGTTGGCCCGTTTCTGTCCTTGTGTTATGGCTTTGGCAGGGGCTGAAATGTCTCACATTCAGAACGCTGTCCTGCTGCAGTCTTTACAATTTTGTGCTGCATGCTGTGGTCATTACCAAGAAACTGAACGAGTAAGGGGAGATTCAGATTTTCAGTACCACTTTGCTGTGGAGTCTTTAGGTGTCAAGATCTAGTTTTAGGCAATTTCTATCAAAGATATGTAAAAGATATTTTTCTTATGTATTCTGTTTTATGTGAAGGAGTCCTTCACACAAGCCACTGTTTGCTCTGGTAAGTAATAACCATGTGTTTATTTCAAGTCTTTCCTCTAGGAACTATTTTATTGGTTACAGACACGGTCTGTGTGCCAGGAGGACACAGTGTTAACAGTCATGTCACACCTGCAGTGAGGTCCGATTGGGGGTGAAGCTCACACACATCACAACAACAGATAGAAAGTGAAGAATTACGGTATCTCACTGAGAAGGAATTTTCTAAAGACATCTAGAATACATTGCTCACACTGGAAAATGGTCAGAGCTTTACAGTAAAAATACTTATTTCTTGATTAAAAAATAATGTTGTAATATTGAGGCTGTTAGAGTTTTGCTCTCACCTCTCAAGAGACATTGACATCTCTAGTGGTATAGAGCTACCACCATCTCCTTCCTGAATTAGAGAGAAAGAGCTTCTGTCTGCTGAATCTCCTCTCTTTCATAGTATTAACACAATTCATTCTTGCATAGCTTGTGAGATCTCACAGTATTACTGCTTATAAATGCCTGGTACTATAGTGACAGCTTTATATTTTGAGATAAATAGCTATAGTGCAGGTAGAAAGCACCAGCTGTGCTAGTCTGAATGCACCAAGAGTGGCCTAGGAGTCACTGATTTCAGTGGAGCATCAATCAGTAGACTGCAAGTGCATAGCAGGGAGGCTAATACATTTTCATGCTGTTTGTACGGAGCAGGAACATTGCAAGCTCATAAGCTCTGACAAAAAAAAAAAAAAAAAGTAGAATCCCGTGCTCCTGAGAAATATGAATTAATCCATTCAGGACCTTCTATAATGGGAAACATAACAATAAACTACACCAAGTTGCCTACCTTGACAAATAACTTTCTCCTCATGTTGTTGGAGTTTTCATTTGCCACAGCCTTGGACTGGACCATGCTGGTGATTACATGTGGAGGATCAGGTGGGCTGTCTTCTGTTTCTGATGTGTATGGTAGTTGTGTTCTAGAACAGCAGTCAAAATCCTCTTGACCCCAGTTGGTAGAAATCTCAAAAGATTCAGGGCATTTCTCATCTGGACTTGACCCATCGTCACTGTTTTTGGCATTGCAAAGTATAAGTGATCTTGAAATAGAGCGAAACTTTCTTGACTTCCTGTTCCCAGCGTTGCTCTTGCGATCCATCTTCAGAGAGCTAGTGATGCTGCTCTTTTTCCTATCGTTCTCCCATTTATGTGGCATGATACTTTCAATAACTTTCTCTGCTTCTCTGAAGCTAAATATTCTCCAGGAAAGGAAATATAAAAAGTGAGTTGTAATATACCCCACTTTCTCCCACTTAATAACCTACACTACTGAAAAGCCCTAATGAATAAATCGAATCAACAGAGCCTTTCAGTCTGCTAACAGCCACGTGGTATCTCATGACTTGCTAATTCTGTTTCTGTGCAGTGCTCTACTAAATTCTCCTTCACCTTTTCATTCTTTTACCCTGCTCCCCAAGCACGATGGAGTGCTTTTAATAAATGTTTTTGATGCTTCCATTGTGTCACTTCCTTTTGGCTTCTGCTGAATTTGCATGTTGAAATCCCAAATTGAAAAGGAAGATACTTAAAAGCATTATTCTATCCTCCTAATGTTATTTGGAAAGAGGAGGTTCCTCAGAAGTTTGATTCATGAAACCGCTATAATTCAAACAAGATTAATCAAATTGTCAGGGTTAAGTTCTCTGCCTGGCACATCTGATTTGTAAGTGGTTTAGCAAAAGTAGATCTTAGCCATGAGAGAGTAAAGAATGTCAGGCTGCTATAAAACTCGTACCTTTGCAAACCAGAACTCACTTAAGACTGTGCATTTAACAGCAACAGAGAGATCCATTGAAGCACTTTAGATGTGAATATCTGATTAGGAATCGAAGTCTATAAAAGAATACAGCTCCATACATCAATCAAAAAAGTAGTCCATTAAAGAAATGGTTTGTTTCAGTGTGTGGTTCAGCATATCAAATTAAGAGAAAATGGAAGACAGGCTGTACAAAAAAAAAGGCAAAAGTTAGAGCTTTTGTAAAATGAGTAAAGTAATGAGTATGTTAAAATAACAAAGGGGAGTTTTGTTAAAAATGTTTCTACTTGCTTTTAGAACAAGTAGTTTTATAGAAATATTTTGTTAGGTATGTGTCAGTCCTGGAGAACAAATCAACACGAGGGAGTCTAAATGAATTGTTTTGACTTTCTCACTTAGTTTTGATTATCATTTTCATTATCGAAGCTTTTGTATTCTCTTAACATAGGATAATATTTAATTAATAATATATGCTGTCATTCTAGAAGCAATGTCTGTTGAAACTGAAGGATTTGCATAAATCACAGAAGGCTGTAGGTGTTATAAAAATTGGAAACCTATGTAATTTGAAAAGAGATTCTTTAAGTATATAGCACATAGTATCTTTTTTTCCCCTTAATGCTATAAACTAGATTTTTTTTTCTGTTTCTCTATATAGAATTAGTTAGGTATATATTCACTTTCTACATAAAATATCACTGCTGATATAAAAATGGTAGAAGGCAGATTTTTTAAGGTCTCCTCACAGTCACAGCAAAGAAACACAGGCCTGTGAGTTCTAACCAAGCCAGATCCATCATAGAATAAATTCTCAAGATTATATTTTTCTCTTTTTTCCCCCTTATACAAATAACCATGGAGACCAACCAAACTTTGAAGAAAAACAGCAACAGATTATAAATAATTTTCAGTGAGTACCTTTCTGAAAGAACTTTGTGACATTCCTTGAGAAGTGCACAGTTAAGCATGCATCTGAGTTTGTCTGGATTTGTAAAACAGAGATTTTGCATGTAGCTTTTTCAGGTGGAGCAAATAGGTCCCTTTATCTGCCAGGGAGAAGTATGTTAATTTATGCAGTCCTTTCTGGTGTTTTTGGTAAGTGATACTCCTGTAAAAGTTCAAAGATAACTTATCTTCTGTCATACCAGTCCCAATATCGCCCTTCTTCTTAATGTCTCTCTTCTTGAACAAAATCCCCAATGCTTCCCACAACTCACGTCCTGAGCACTGGAGCTCCTTGGGTTTCCCAGCAGAACACTACTCCATGGCAACGTTAAAGTTTGAAAGTTTTGGGAGAACATGTCAAATTCAACAGAACTGGTGGGTGTGCTGTCCCTGTCCTGTGTGTCTTCAGGAGTGTCTGCTCTCTGTTGTGGGAGAGTCTAACCCTCCTGGCTGGGAATACTGGAACTAATCTCACCAGGCTCCCAGTGCACTGTGCACTCCCGCTAGCTCCCTGGCATGAGCAAAGGGTTAAATTGAACTAGCATTTTCTCCTCCATTCTTTTTAGTACACAGCATGTTCTAGGTCCCATTTTTTTTTTTTTGTTGTTTTGTTTTTTTTTGTTTTTTTTTGTTTTTTCAGATTAGCCTCTTACGAAAAGCAACAGGATTTTTCACCATGGGCAAATGCAGCCCCAGTGTCGATGGAGGAGTGCCCGGCAGTACAGCCACCAGCCACGCTCCCTTTATGTGACACAGTGCACACTGAATGAAAGGACGTCTAAACCTATGCGTAAGGATACAGAGGCCAGAGAGATTGGGGGAAAGGGATGACATTGAGCTCAGCTTTGCCACATAGACTTTGTCGTTCACTTTGAGTCTTATTTCACAAGCATTCATCTCTTTCTGTGCAATTGAGAGAAGCTACTTTTCAGAACTTCTGCTCTGTAAGTTATTTTGAGGTACAGAGATGAAAAGTGCTACGTATCACATTATAATAATAATTTTGAGACATAATTCTGAAATAAGGAATTGTTATTGATGAAATTTAGCGTCACAAGTTTGCAATTTGTCTTATGCTTTTCTGTTGATTACTTTGTATTAGTTAAAAGCTGACTGACACTTATCCTACAAATATATAGGGACTTTCAAGGTCTGGGTTTTTTTTGTTTTTTTTTTTTTTTTTTTTTTGTTTGTATTTTGCTAAAATTGACCATTTAAAGTGTTTTGGCTAGCCCAAAAATTTAGAATATTTTATTATGCATCCACCTAATTATGGATTTTGAGTAGGGAAATCCCTGTTAGAGTCCCAGTGTATTAAGAAGTTAATCTTCTAAAGCTTGAGGTTGCTTTTCATGTATGTGAAGGTATTTTAGAGGAAGGGAAAAACGAAATCTGTCCTATTAAAACAGAATGCTCTTGAAAAAGCAATATGATGGATAGGACGAGGAGAACTTCACACCTTGCTGACATGTTGGATTAACTTATGAAAATACCTCCCCCCAGCATCTTGATAGAAAGCAGCAGAGCTAACTTGCCACAGGTCTGTGCAATGTGCATCATTTGAAAGTCTGCATGGAGACTATTGCTTCTTCTGTGTTTCTGGTAATCCCAGTTAGATACTAGCAATTACAATGTCAGAAATGAGTCCAAAATGTACATGCAGACCTAAACAACTTTACCTATGGGGGGGAGGGGGAGGAGTTAGAAGAAAAAGCACTTTTCATTCAAGGATTTCAGTGTTGTACAAAAATTAACTGCACTCTTATGTCCCCTAAGAAAGAGAATTAAATAGAGCCATTAAGCACATGGGTAAGCAGAAGACTAGGTAGTTTAATCACTGATATATGTCCCTCTGGAGACTGGTATGCTAGAATGAAGGACAGAGATGTCCTTCATCTCAGTCTACCTGAAGCTGCTAAGCTTGAGAGGGAACATTACCATTAGTACTAAATGCTCCGAAAGATGCCTCTCTAACTAATGTTAAGCATCTGGGATGCAGGGACTACATAGAAGCACCTGTTGAAACAGTGAAGAAAACACAGTTAAGTGTACTCTACCATCCCACCCTCCTTGCAATGCCTCCTGAGGAATTCTGCCTTATGCAGAGAGAATACATTTTCTGCCCTGTCACATCAGCTCCTTTCCCCTTCCCTCCATCCCCCCAGAGCTCAACCACCTCTCAAAGACCAAATTTAATCCTGAATGACTGACTTAGTATCTCAAACCAAGCCAGTTGCTGAGCTGAAAATAAACCCAGTAGACCTGCTAACTTCCAGTTAAATACTTGCTCTAAGTATTATATCACAGCCCAAGTCTTAACTAAGGCTGCATCCTTTCCAGAGCTTCTGATTCAGGGATGCTTAAGTGACAGAAATACAGGAGAGACCAAAATCACAGTCTATAAGTTTCCCAATACAAATATCCTGAAATGTCAGTTTACAAAGAAAACAGCATCACAAGTGCCAGAGAAGTTTTATGATTCGTTGCCATCTTCCACAAAATTTAATTCAAGGTATTGTGGGCATGGACAATTACTTCAAAGTCAATTCTCCAAGCCATTCATCTTTCTCTTCAGAGCACTCACTGCTTGTCATTTTCTCTTGCCATTCCTATACCTCCAGTGCGCCTGATGGAAGTTGTCTGTGGTTTGTAATGCAAACCAAATGTTCTTTCTCATTTTCTTTTTTTTTCCTCCAAGCTTTATTTTTTCAACTTTAAGTTTAAAAAGCTCTAACTCAAACTGTCTTCTGCAAACAAAATACATAATTTGAGCTGTGCTCATTTGGTTCAGATTTTTGGTTGGTTGTTAAACTGAGCATTTACAAGATGTAAATAATTTGGTGTAGCTCCCAGATTGAATGGTAATACTCTGCTGTTAAACAGGCAGTAGGAGAGTTAGATCTGTTCTTTACTAGCAAGAACAAGACAAGCTTTATATTACTAAGTGCTAACAGCATGATATCTTGCATCCCATTTTAATCTAGATCTTGTGATCTTTGCCATATTCATTACTGAGGAATACAATTACACTGAACTAGTGCAGATGTCTAGGATTCCCAGGCAATAAGAAGAACTAGCGATCTGGAAGTTTTCTAATAGAGCAAGGCACTTTTGAAGAGTTGGATTTACTGTTAAAAAAAAAAAATCCTATACCTATTGTAAAATAAAGATTCAAAAGGAGGAACTTACAACAGCGAGGCAGACAAACCTGACTTCTGCAGAAGGCTGTTCCTCTTCATAGGCCTGGCAAAAAAAGACAGAGTGAATAATTGAAAACACACCCTCATGATACCACGTGACTCAGTTTCAGTAATTCTGCTCAGTACATTGGAACAGAGCTATTGTTTCCTAATTGAAGAAAATGTCAGCAAGGATAGATAAACAAAAGCAGTGGGATGCAGTATTGGGGAAACTGTTTCCAGCAAGCTTCTAGCTACCCAAGGAAGACAAGACCGTTTAAGGAGTTTGTGTCATTTGTTTTTACCCATCACTCTCTGGTCCTAGGATTGGTGGGGTGCAGGGATGTTAGGCTTGCTGTGAGGGGGAGGAAAATCCGTGCTAATCAAGTGCAGGATTTCCTGCTGGAAGCCGAGGCGGCCAGCATGTTCCTCGTAATTTTCAGCAGATATTTTAAGTGTTAAGCTAATAAGACTTTCATAGGCTACTTCTGTTCCGGGAGCAAAAAATAATAGCAGCCACATTTGAATGCCAAGCCCTTGAAATGGCATGATCTCTTCAGCCTACTAATGCTTTACACTCACCTCCTTATGGACTGGATTATAACTTAGTGATCCAAAATGATCAAAGACCTGGTAAGTTGTTACACTTTCTGTGGTGCATCCCAGGTAATGGGAACTATGCTTTGGATTCTCAGTTCCCTCTGTTAAGTCTTTCTTTTTCTGCAGGGTAAAGGGTTCACAGTCTGCTATTGTGGCAACCTCTCCCAACCAGCACTGGTTAGCTGCATTGACCAGTGCTGGTGGGAGCAGTCAGCCACCTTTCTGCCACGTCCCTAAGCACGATCAGCTGGTTTTCATCTAACACAGAGCTGCTCTTTCCTCGGCTGTCAGTCCTGAGTTCTGCTCACACACTGGCAAGTCACAATCTTACTTCAGAAACCTAGTTTCTCTCAGTGAATTTCCGTGACTGCTTTAAGTGTAAGGTAGGCACAAGATACATAAGGAGTTTGTAAATTAAAAAAAAAAAAAAGTCCCAAGCAAAAATTATTGTCTCTGAAACAATTAATATTGGTTTATTGAAATAGGGAGGCCTATTCGGAGTTTTGTCGCAACCTATAAATCGTATACTTTTTCTGGAAAATGTAAATAGAAATGTGAATTTTACACCTGGTCCCGTCTGGTCTTGGAAATGGTCAACAAGAGAGACCCTAGGCTTAGACACCTGCTACCCTCTATGTGTTCGGTGGCTCTAAGATACTCATTTTACTGGTCTGTCACTAAACTCACGAGAGAGAGAAAGAAGGTATAAAATGGGTTTAAAATGCTGGCATGGTCTCATGTTTATTGGTCTCCTGTGGCCTCTAGATAAAATCTGCCCTGTGAAGACAAACATCTGCCCCGTGAGAGGGTCTTACTGGGACAAAAAGCAAAGCTTGCTCTGCACAGTACATCATCTACAGTAGCACTGAAATCCTCTGTCCCTGATAATATAATTGTGGCTAATTTATGTTTTAAGTGTTTAGAAAAAGAAGAGAATTCAGTATTGCTTTCTCAACCAATAACTTTTCCGGATATCAGGTAGCCAAAGGACATCTAATATAAAGGACCTAGTTTTAACCTAGATCACTGAATGATAGTAAAGATGGGACATTAAAATACTATTTTAAATTCTAATTTTGTAGATGAACCATGTTTTGGCACTGAGTAGTGAACACTGGACATCAAGTAGCTTTCCTGGAAAGAAGGAGAATCTCGGAGCTGATTTTGTGTTTTTTGAAACAATTTATCAGTGTATTTGAAAAGAGAGGACAGTGGCCTGATATGTAAATTGGGATTTTACAGTGCTAGTACTGTAAAATGAAATATCAATGAGAAAACAAAGTCACATACTGTTTACTGCTTAACTGTCTTGCACAGTAACATACATACACATGCTTTTGGTTAGCAATAGAGAATTCACTCACACAAAATCTTAACAGTCCCAGAGTTTTGATCCAAACTGATTGAGTTGGAAGCTCAGAAGCATTGGAAAGCTTTTTTTTATTATTATTATTTTAATTTCTTCCTATTGTCACATGTTATTGCACTTCTTGACTATGGGCTGAATTCTGCAGTCCTTAAGCCTTTGGGAGTTTTGTTCATGTAGAATCTAGACTTCTGCCAAGGCTAGCAGCAGAAACACAAATATCACAAGGAGGGACTGTTTTTCATGATGTTTCACTCTAACCTTTTGCAGTTTTTTTCGTCTTCTCTGTACAGTAATTGTCAGTGCCCAGTGGTGAACAGAAAAAACATACGGAAAAAGGAGAGGGAGAGAGAAACTTTGCTGTGCCTGCTGTGTTGTAGTAGTGGTATGCTTTGATACTGGATCTTGTGGTCAGTTTTCATTACTTAGCTCAAAGACATCATACCAGAAGGGGCACTGATCACTGATCAGAGGCTGGAATTCTGTATGAAAAGATTGAAATGGTGTGGACTCTATTTTACAGAAAAGAGCTGCCTTGAGAGAGTTTTATGAATTAATAGGCAATATAAGGAAAATCAGCTGAGTTCCCTTACTGTCTTTTGATGAAAGGAACAGGAACAGAAGAATGTAGCAGAAACAAATGAGTTCAAGCAAATAAAAGGAAATTCAATCTACAGCATAACTGATGTGTATAACAAGAAGAGAGTAGAAATCACGAGCCCTCTGAAGTTAGCTATTTTGCCTTTGGTTTCAGTGGCACACAAATTTCGCCCCAAGAGGTGAGTAGATGAAATCAGTATCTGCAGTTAAAGGGAATAACATGTTTAAAGGGTAGCAGCTCTTGCTTCAGAATAAAAGTCAAACTCTACTGCTCACAGGTAGGGTGGTACGTCTGTCCTGGGATGGGGTCATAGTTACCCCTTAATGGACACTTTTTTCTGACATGTGGAGTTAGTCTCTATTGGAGATGGGGAATAAACATAGAGCAGTCACTGGACTAATTTTTTATAACAATTGTTCTCTTTTACCTGACTAAAAGCAGGACATATATGGAGCCATAGTAGATAAAGGAAATGATCCATCATTCTCCCAAATTATTTTCCAAATCCAAAGATAGATTGTGGAGCACAAATATACAGACTAATTCAGTACTAAATGTTTTGCATGTTGCTACTAGTGAAAACCTTTCCCTGAAAAGGAGCATGCAAACTTAAATACATTAGTACTGGGCGAAGCAAATCTAATGGTGGATCTTAGTCCCACTTCCAATCTCCACCCAACTCCAAATACTCCATGTATTCATAATGGAGAGAGATGTTCTCGTTTTTGTCCTGTCCTTAAAGCAAACCAATGACGTGTTTGTGCCTTAAACACAGTGACAATTTTCACATGTTCCCATATTCCAGACAACAAGTTATGTTGCAGAAGACAGTCATCCCCTCATTGCTGCTAAGCCAGGACTGGATTAGTCATCTGTGCCTTGGGTTTTGCAGCTTCCACTCTGCCCTTCCATCCATCCAAACATAGCAACATAGGAACTGGCACACTTATAAACACAGTGCAGTGTCCTTCTCTAGCAGTGTCCAGAAGCTATTGCTTCAAAAGAATTACCTTGCAAAAAAGCAATTGAGAGAGAGCTTACTTTCAGGAAGAGTTTCCTCCCAGCACCTTCTTGGTTAGGGTGGGCTGGCGCTCTGAAGTTTTGTGTGTATTCCAAAATTGCTGAGGCTTTTTACATTATGATTGGATAGTCTTGTTTTTAGCAGAAGCTGCAAGCTGCCCATAAGGGATAAGTATTGCATTATGTCAAATTAGGTAAATCTCTTTCTGATTTCTGTCATCACTTAGTACCTAGCTTCTGGAAGGAAGCGTGAAGGCATGTTTTTTTCTTCTAAAGATGAAATGAATCCTGTATAATTTAACTATAATTTATCCTTTTCTGTCTCCCATTAAGTTTTGATTGCAAGAGTATCCAGAGGCAACGAGTTTCATGTGTTACATGAAAATGTACTTGCTTGTAATTGTTTTAAATTTGCTGCCTCTAATTTTTTTTTCAGTTATTGTACTAAGAAAAATATCCTGATCTTCAAGTCTTTGTAGAGTCCTTTTGTCATTGATCTCTATACATTGATCGCTCTATTGGTATCACCCTCTATTCCTCACCTATTTTGAACTTTTCTTCTGCCTCTTCCCGTCTCTCAGCTTTATGCTTCTTTTTGTATGCTTGGATCCTCTCTTCAGGTCCTCTTTCAAAAATCCACTTCCTTTTGTGAACATTTTTCACCTGACTCTTTTATAATGGTATCTAGCTCTGCAGCTGTCTAGACAGTCTAGACTGTTTCTCAGTGAGTTGTCTTCCTATGAAGACAAGTTCCTAAAACTTGTTTTCCTAAATATGTTGTTTGTGTTGCATAATGTGCACTCACACTCTGCATGATTACTGAACTTGTTCCGGTGTCATTGCTTGTTGTTATTATATACATACAATATTTGGGGTGCAAAAAAGTAGCATAAGTGATCTGCAGAAATATTGCGTGAGGAGCTGGTGTGATTGAAAAAATACAGCACTGGCAGCGTGAAGAGCATTGCTGTGTGTAGCCATGGTACGATATGTGAACTACAGCAAGCATGATGCTCTTTTAACAAAGTATTTCTGATTGTTTATTATTTTAATATTTTTGTACTCTGTCTGTAGACCATGTGTAAGTAATTATGCTGGGCTTAGAAAAACACTAGAGAATATTTGTCTGAACTATGAAGTTGCTAAGTATCTGGGTACTGGAGGCAAGGTCTATTAATTTTTCAAAGCCATTGTCCAGTATAAAGTTTATAACTTACTGCAGCACCAGAGTAGTAAAAAAAAAAATCATGTGAGCTCTCCTATATAGTGTCATTCTGATTTTAAACCAATATTTTAAAAAGTAATGACTTTACCTCTTTATTCTACATTTCCAGTCACATAATGTTCCTTTTTCATCTGACTTTGCATTCCTCTTGATTTATATTCCCCTGAACTGTAGGCTGAAATAAGGGGCCCTTTAGATTGAATGAAAGGGGAATTATCAATTGCCAAAACTATGATTTATCAGGGAAAAAATAAAGAGCAAAAGAAAAATTAACTTACCCTGTATATGAAAATCACAGGAAAATCTTTTCTGTATTTTTAAATGGCTTTAGTATAAGAGAGGCATTTAGAATTATTGGTTTTACATTTTAATGTGAGTTCAAGGTTGGATTCTATCATATTTCTTTGTACCGCATAGTCTTTTACTCCTTAAACAGACTGATAAGAATGCATGCAAATACTGAAAAGATTAATATATTTAGTCCATCTGAGTACTAGTGGTAGAACTGGTTCCATATTTTAGAGTCTCAGACACCACTTTGTAAGGCCTGATCTCAATCTCACTAGAGTCAGTGACATGTTAGCCTTTAGCATCTCACTGGTAGCATGCATGATTCCATCTCAGATGCTGAGTTTTTTGGTTTTTCTAAGCCAATGTTTGGTGGGGAATTATGCAATATCTTTCTCTTACATATCTATGCCTGAATAAGCTAAATTGACTGCATTTATAGGAGCAGTTGTCATTTCAGCTGCAAGGCTTTAGTAGCAGCTACTTCTGAGTATCTGTCATTCCAGGTGGCTGGTGGAGGCAAAGCTACTTAATTCAGCTGCTTCTTCTCTGCACTAAATGGATCTTGAAGACCCTGCACATTTCTGCTGCTTGCTTTATCTCAAGTCTATGACAAGCAGAATGAAATTGAATGGATGAGTTTTATTTGTGGTGTTGAAGATAACAGGATAAAGCTCCAATGGCAGCCGTCTTGCTCTTAACTTCTACAGTTTCTATAGCTTCTAAACTAACCTGATTAATCATGCTTACCACGTATGTTACTCCCTAGTATTATAATTAACAGCAAGGTGAGACGAGATTAGCTTACAGGCTCCTCTTGGGTGAAACAGTATTGTCTGTCACATAAGAGTTTGCAGGGAAGATGCAGAGTGCAATGCCTCTGGTGCTCCATGGGACCCAGCGACACCCCACCTGTAGGTGTGACAGACTGTGCTGGAGTCAGCTTTGGCGTCTGGGAGCTGGCTTTTCTCCCACATTTTGAGATCGGCTCACATCTTCCAAGCAGTATCTAATGTTGAATAGCTCCGAGTTAGTGACGGGGAGGACTTAGCTGAGGGTTTCTGACCTTGTATTCTTTTTTCCCGCAGAATCAGTTTTTAAACCCAGAAGAGATGGTTCCAATTAGCTAGTTTGACCCACCTGACAAAGGGAAAATTTTAACCTGTAATTCCTGTAGTGATAGCAATAAATTCTGCTCCAGATAAAGTGTATCTGTGAAAATAAGCATCAAATCTGAATGTAAAGATATTATTCCTCCAGTCCTGAATAACTTGCTCTATCCTCGGATAGTTTGTTCCACTGGTAAGTTACCATTGTTTTTAAACATTACTGTGTTATGATACTCACTTGCATTTATTTCTATATTTGTCCAAGAGCCTTAGTATTACTGTTATGGCATAGTAAGGACCCCTGATCACTAGGACCCTAGCATTTTTGTGAAGATTAATAAGGGAAGGAAGGGTGTCATAAAACTGTATTGCGTGACCTGATATTTGATAGGTTTTGTATTTTTGTGATGACCTCAGTTCAAACACTGAAAAAATAACTATTATTTTTACAGTACCAGTTGCCCAAGGCTACCAGACAGTAATTAACTGAGCTCCATAGCATTAGGAGAAGGAAGGGATACCTTAATTCATACAACATGTAGAAGAAGGTACAACCCGGAAAACAGATGCTGTATTTATATTGCAACTGATGGAGGAGACAAGAGCAGCTGTAAGATTGGATTTTGCTGGAGTTTGTCTGCATCCTGACCACAAGGCTGTCTTGTGAGTAGACCATCTGGAAAGGATGTCTGGGTATTAACAAGATGCCAGTATATTTGGGAGTATGTAAAATGGCGTGTTAAGGCTTACACAGTATTATGTGCCCTAGTCAGTGGTGACAGTAGTCCTGGTCCTGAGGGCAGCCACAGGATACCTGCCACTAGAAATGTGCTCAGAGAGGTCACGTTTTCAAGGGCCCTTTACTCATGGGTGCACATTTTTTGAGTAGGAATCCAGAGAAGATCTCCAGAAGAATCAGTAACTAAATCCATTATCTCAGATTAGACTTCCCCCAAAAGAAACAGCCTCTTCTGGAATTTTAGTTCCAGGTGATGGTTCAAAATCAGGTTCTAAGCCAACCATGCAACCAGCATCATAACCCAGGATTTCCAGTCTGATTTTCTTTGTTTTTTCTTCAACAGCTTTTAAGCTGCTTATAAATCTTGCCTTTTAATTCATGGAGTGAATCTTGAAAGGTTTGATTCAGTTATTCCAGAGATAAGAATATCCAAACTTTTGGGGGTTGCATGTAAGCACAGGAGCTTTAAAACAGCATTTTTCCTATTCTTGAACAAAACAAAGAACGCCAAATGCAGCAACTCATAAAAAATGGTCAGAGGAAAAAAGTGTTAAGGATTTGACGGTATCAGTTTACGTTCACTGTTAATTTGGGGCAATGGCTTGCATATAACTGAGCATTGCCAGCCACATCTGATACACACCACTCAGATATAAGGCAACAGCAATCTCCGCTAGCCCATTTTTGGACAGAGCACTGGAGGTCTTCCAGCTCTGATAGTGACCTCTTGCTCTGAGCTTATCTAAGTTAATTTCCCTGTCCCTAAATCACATTCCTCATCAATGAAAATGAGCTGATAGCTCTCACATTTTTCAGAAGTGTAGGGATTTCTCTGATGAAAAGTACTATAAGACACCTTTTTAATGCAGTGGAGACCAAAGTTAACAACTCTTAGAAAACAGTAAGCATTTACTTGTGTCATTAACTCTGTCCTACATTGACACATCTCATGTTATGCGGAATACATCACATGCCAAGTTTGTTCCATGAGTTAATTCCAGAAACATTGTAGCAGAGAAGCATATAAGTTATTTTACACTATAGAGTAGATTTTATGCTGTAATAAACAGGGCATAATACTGTTAGATTATAAAAACGCTAGGCAAGTAAAAGCAGCAGATCATATCCTTGATGATCTCTTATAGCAAAGAGCTGTAAAAGTGATGAAGAGAGGCCGTGGTCTGCAGGTTCAGTGCCCCAGCAAAAATTTCAGCAATTTGACAGCCCTGCAGCTTTATGTCGTCTGTTCACAGCTGCAGGACGGGGTGGTGGGGGCGGAGGGGAGCGTGCTGGTCCCACCTCTGCCGGGACAGCGGCGGTCCTGTCGGCAGGGAGAGCGGCAAGAGGCTCTCCCGCGCTGACTGCCTCTCCCCAGGGGCTCCTTGCAGGAGGTGTTTGCTCAGCGTGGAGTGCACCAGCTCCTCAGCAAGGGTGCACAGCCAGGATGGGCAATGCCTCGTTAATAGATATACGTTATACTAGCCTGCGTGTTTTTTCTGTAGGCTCATAGCATATGAATCAGTTCCTAGTGAGGCTCATAATAAAGGGCACTATTAAGCAAACAGTGCATTAATAATGCTGGCAGGGTTCCGAGTCTACAGATGTTATTTATAGTATATGACTAAACAAATACGTATTCCCTTTGAGGCTGAGATTCTGGACCAATTTACTGATTTCCTGTATAGGCTAGCGCATACAGAGATTCAAGTAAATAGTGCATTTGGACATCTTGCTTGGAACCGTGCTCTGAGCTGCTGATGGATAATCATATTAATGTTTAATTTTAAATTGGTTTGGAAATGTGTATGTGTTTTCAGAGGTTAGATATACTATGCAGTTCTCATGGAGAAATATATTTTTCTATATTGTTTCTTTAAATGGAAATAAAATATTTAAAGAATATAGCATGCAGTTACACAGCAGAGTTGAAATGAACAGATAAGTTAGAAACAATTTGGGAAGAAAATGGACTTAGAAAAAGGAAAAAAAAAGAGTATTCTCTCTTCTACATTCTGTTTAGAAATTAGTTCCTTTCTCTTATTTATGAAGATTAATTACCAGTGAGAGAGATTTTGTAGATTTAAAAATGCATTTGAGTAATGAATCATTTAATTATGCTTTTGTTTCTTTTTTCTCTCTTGGAACAGGTTTAGAGAGGCCTTCAAAACTACAGAAAGCTACAATCTCACAGAAGTTCCTGGTACACTGCTTTTATATATGTTCTTCCAGAAGAAATCTTGTCCAGTACAGCAAAAGTGTCCTAGATTAAGGTACTTCTATGCACAGCATCTCTGCTTTAAGTCATAAGACTGATAATCAAACAACAATAATTATTTCAAATTTCCTATATCATTTAAAAACAAGACATTGATTACACTGAATGCGTGAGCAAAAGCATTAAGGTTTATATTGTAAGCACTCTAGGTTAACCTTTTGACTGTTTACTCTTCTCAGTTTCTCAATTACAAACAGTTTGAAAATGATACATATTTACATACAAAAAATGCTGACAGTATGATGCCCAAATAATATGATATTAAAAACATCACTTACCATTGCCAAGTATCTTCTTATGTAAATTCCTTATCATGACTTTGTGGACATGAAATATACAGCAGAGTCACTTCCCAGTGTGTTAAGTACTTGACAAAATAATAAATGCACTGTAACTCCACAGTGTTTGGATATTTGACTGTAACTCCTAAGCACGCAAAGTGACTACTCAATGTAACATTTTTTCCTCAGCAGAAAATGCCTTTGCTATTTGCCAGCAAATCTTTAATGCTTTAGATTGGGTATTTCCAACTACCGCCCTACTTGCTTGGCAGATGTGTATAAAAGAGATGTTATTTCACTGAATCAACCACTGAGATCGTAACCCTTTTCCTGTACCACAAACAGAAATGTAAAACCTCAAACTTTCCTTTTGGACTTTTACTGACTTGTGGCTGTTGTAAGAAAGCAAAACACAACTAGTCGAAGGGCTAATATATGGAAAATGTGTTAAAATGTTTTAGATCATCTCGTTGCTTCTAATTCCTGCCACTCATTGGTTAACTGGCTCTTTCTGTGTTTATGTAGTTGCATGGTACAAATACAACACCTAAACTCCATGCCCAAAGTTGAAATGATTCATTTATTACTTCTTGCTCAAAAAAAAAAAAAAAAAAAAAAGAGAGAAAAAAAAAGAAAACACAGTGTGCTCATTTAACTCAAGTGAGTGAAAACGCCTTTCATAAGGTCTGCAAGGGCTTTGGGAGGTTGTTCTTTAGTGAATAAAGCCTGTGTAGTAAAGGGAAGAGTTTTGTCTGGGGATGGCACAAATCAAACAGAAAGGAACTTGGGACCCTTTTGCTCTGTGAAAAGAAGATAAAAGTGGTAATAGTAAAGGAGGTGCAAATGTTGTTCATGTCAGATCACTTCTGAGCAGGATTCATTCTCCTGGGGAAAGGAGTGGAGGGAGAAGGGCAGGGGGAGGAGGAGTGCTCGTCCCTGCCAGTGCTCTGCTCTCTGAAATTACACCACTTTTGTCTTTTTGTGAGGTAATTACCCTAAATAGATAATATATAGGGCTGTCCATCTTCTCAATCCATATAAATATTAGTTAATTAAATATTACAGCCACCATGGAGAAAGCATAAGGGAGATCATGACAGAGGGCCATACTAAATAAGAACTGGAAAAGACGACTGAGTAAAGACATTTCCTCTAGTCCTTTTCCTGATCTGGAGAGAATGTGACAGGTCTCCGTTCTTTGCAATGCACCATGTTTACTGCTGATGTTGGCCTTGGGTCCAGTTAATTTTTTGAAGGAAAAGGGAAATACAATGGATACCTCTTGTTTTCCTGCCTGCGTCCCAGCCATAACGTAAGCACCTCTAGCACAGCTCTGTTGGGACATTACTATTCTACTTTCATTCATTATCCTCTCTAGATGAGTATTAGACCTAATCAAATTCTAGCCCTAACAGCTTGTTTCAGGACCACAGCTGGAATCAGCATGTCTAGACTAGCACTGATTTATTCCTGGCTCTCAGACCTATGTGCAAGCTACTATTCCATATGCTCCTTGTTAGAGAGGCAATATTGCTATTTCACAGCATAACTTTAATTTTTCTTTTTTTCCTCTCTTCTCATTTTATTGTAACTAGAATTTATTATGCCTATGTGGGAAATTACATATCCTGTCCCTGTTCTGAAACCACCATTGCCAATTCTGCTAGAACAGAGCAAACTTCCAGATCAACAAAATAAAGTTCACAAAGGAAAAGGTTAAATTTTCTGACTGGCTTCACTCTGTCACAGAAAATGCTAAATACATTTGCAAGTTACATAAAACTGCATCAATTCATAGTTTCCCCTCCTGGTTTCACAGTGCAGCATTGCAAAAGGACCTTGTGACATCTCTAAGCTCTCAAGAGTTTGGTAATAAAAATAAAAACTGTCGACAGAAAACAACACTGTCTCACTCCACACCCTCACACTGCTGGGCAAATGAGTTTCCCATTTTCCTCACTTACCCTCAGACTAAACAATGTCAAAATTTACAAATCTGGCAGCTATTTATAGCAAGCACATCTAGCCTAGGAACCGCAGAGGCTGGTGTATATCATTGCCCATAATCCACAGGACAGCTTTCAACCTGGCATGTCTGGTAATTAGGAGAGAAACCTCATGCCTTAATTAAGATCAAATATAAGCATTATATGCACTGAAGCATGCTACAGCCCTAAGCTGGGTGGTGGTGAGGGGGGTCCTCTGCTGTAAATTGACTTCTGATTTTAATTTTTCTAGTTCACCATGAATAGCAATTGCTAATGCCAGCAGCACCGTGCGCTTCCGCCAGCAGGCTGCAGAGCTTGGGAAGTGGTGTGCTGCGCGGATGCTCCGGCGGGGGCACGTGCCCGGTGCTGATGCTCCTGCCGGCGAGGACAGCGGGGCGGCGGTTGTGGGGCAGCGCCTGCGCCTGTCGAGGGGCGAAGGTGGGCTGTGAATCCACACGGGGAGCCGGGGGGCCGTGGCAGCAGCGGAGGGCGGTTCGTTTCTGCGGTATGGGATGGAGGGGAGAGCAAAAGGGGACGAAGGGCTCCGTTTTGGTTGCTAGGGTGGCTCTGGGGATCTGGGAGGCGTGTGGATGGAGGGTGCTGGGTGTAGGCACCGGTGGGACCCGAGCTGGCCGGGACGTGGTGCCGGGTCGGGTGCTGCAGGCCGCGCCGGGGAGAGCAGCGAGGAGGTGGTGGGGAAGGAGCCCTTTCCCTCCTCCTCCGGAGCGGTACGGGAACGGCATTCGGGCCTCGTGCTCGGGAGGGGGCCGGCAGCAACCGATGTGTCGCGTTTCATCTGGGCGTCCCTGCGGACAGCACGAAGGTACGTGGCTCCTGCTATCCCTATTTACACAGGGATCAACTGAGGAGCAAAGAAGCTGTTTAGACAAAAGACTTGATTTGAATTCAGACGCCTTTTAAACATATTATAAAACATATTAATCACTTTATAAAAGTTTATCCATGTCTCTAAATTCTTTTTAATTCCCTTTTCTAGATTATTCCTGTTTCTTTTCAGATATAATGAAAGACGAATAAGCTAATTTTGAAATGGAGAAGATATTATTGATTTATTTTATGGCATTATTATTATTTCCAATATTATTCTCCAACCTATCTTTAACGGAGCCTATCATCTTGTTTGCTTTTTTTGACTACTGCTGTGCACTGAGCAGAAGTTTCCATTAAGCTGTCCACAGTAACGCCTAGGTCTTTTTCTTGAGCGGTTAACTTGCAAACCATCGGTGTATATGAATAGTTCAAATTGTTTTTCTCGATGTGCATTACCTCACACTTACCTACACTGAATTTCAGCTACCCTCTTGTTGCCCAGTCCCTCCCTTTAGGGCTTTTTATAAGTTGTGGCTTTTCTAAACAATCATGTGTAATTTCGCAATTATGCTGTCTGTGCTCTTGCATGCTTGCTTTCCAGATGAGTGGTAAATGCATTAAATAATCTCCATTTTGGTGGAGGTCTTGGGATCTCCCCTTGTTAATGTCCCTCCGTGATGAATATAACAATTTGTTCATATATTTTATTCAGTCTTAAGTACTTTCTGAGTCATAATAATATTTTTCTTAGTCCACAGCTATTCTTTATCCATAAGCACCTTACGCCATTTGGGATACACAGCAGATTACACTGCTAAGTCACCTTTACCCACTGTTCTAAAGTCTTTATCAATTAATTTAATGGAAATTGGTTGTTACAACTGTATACAGACAAGCGGAGCCAGAGTAGCTATAGGTGAAGTTAGCATTTACCTAGAGCAACAGAATGGTGGGAGGCAGAAAACTGTAACCTTGGTGCACCAGGAAGGAGTCCCCGTGGTCTCCAAGAACAGCACGTGACGACTCAGCAAGAGCCACCCGGCCGCGCTGGGGCCTCGGCGCCAGCTTGGGAAGGGATGCACGGAGGAGGAACACCACCGCCCCACTCAACAGAGCATTAAATTGGCCACCTTGTGCCCAATTCTGGCAGCCACCTGTAATAAAACGCGTTTTAACAAAGTGGAAAGAGTTCGGAGAGTGATTATAAGATGTCTGAGGAGCATGCTTTGCAGTGAGAGACTAAAGAATTTTTTTTTATATATCCCAGAAGATGGCTATAAAGTAATTTCAATGCTGTACTTACATATCTTCATGAGACAGTACGAAGGACTTGAGTGTGCAGACAGAGGCATTCAAATGAGAAGTATGGTTTGAAAAAAAAGTTTAATGATTAGGGTAATTAGAATTTTCTTGAATGTTTATTCTGTTCTGTGCAATTTAGCACAGCAGCAGTGTGCTGGTTTAGGCAGAGTGAATAATCTTACCGCAACAGTTGATGCTCCTGTAACCAGTTTGGGGAGCTACTTTTCAGTTCAGTTCTTTACCTGTAGGATGGGCTTTTTTCAAAAGCCTGCACATTGGGTGGTCAATTCATATTTTGAACTGGAAGAATGTAATGTAGTAATTGGCAAAATCAGGTAAGATAGGTTCACCTCACTAATGGTTTGTTTTCTTTGCCCAGGTGAAACTATTAATTGTAACTTCTTAGTTGTTGCTCTGCTTGCGCTCAGTGTGTGAACATTATGTAGTCTAATGAATTCTGTGATGCATTTTATTCCATAACTAGTGGATTTATCATACTAGGATCTTCTTGCAGTAATGGGAATTATATGATGCAAATTGTTACTAACTGATGCATTTTTTTAATATCTAGAACAGTCTTTCAAATGAACTTTTAAAAACTTTGATCAACAGGGAAGGAAAGTGTGAGCACAGGAAAAATTCTTAGACTGTTATTGAAAAATATAACTATGGCTATCCTTTATGACTAGGTTGGAAAGATGATCATTGCTTATTTCTGCAAGGAAAATTACTTCTGTTTGCACGTAGAAGCTTAATATCATCTTGGATTCTTCCCAGGGACAAATAGTTCTGCAAATTTAAATATATTCTGAACAGTTTATGTTCTTCCTTTGGCTTTCAGGGATGTGTTTTCAGAGCTCTTTAAGAACTCCTTTCATTGTGTCTCAGTGCAGTTTCAACTTCATCGTCCCACACCCAGGAAGCCTGTCCCAGCCAGGGATGCTGCTATGTTGCAGGCAAAAGAACTTCAGCTGATGAATACTCTCTTCATGACAGTTACACAGAAGAATTGTCCTTGCTTAATTATACTGTTCATTTGGAAAAATTGCCCTGCGCCAGCATGTTAATATGTTCTGCTCAGGGGCTAACTTCAGATATGTCCAAAAAATTGTTATTGTCCATTTATACCGATTCTGAATTAACATCTTTGTTTACAATATGAACCTTATATTGTTGCAGAAAACCTAAAAATTGCTATAGGTGACATGAGCTGACCAAAAAGCCTTCACCACTGGTTGGCTTATATTTAACATTTAACCGCTAAAACCAAACAGCTAATGGTTGTGGGGTGTAATAGACTGAATGCATGGTATAAATCAACTTTGCCTCAATTCTTTTTGTAATGAATGAATGTTCTGTTCTCAGAAATAATTGCTTAGATGAAAAGGTTGCACACATCAACTATACAGTGCAAATAGTTACTCCCCAAATCCTTGTTAAGCTAATTTCATAGCAAGCAGGAATTTGTGTTGGTGTTTCAGAATGCTGCATAAAGCCTGGTGTTCAGTAGAAGTCATTCACTAGTCCCAAAGTGTGATACTGTTTAAAATCATTTAGCACTCCAGGACAAAATTCCCTAACCGCCTAACATGGCACAATCAGCTAATATATCCAGTTAGATATTACTTAGCATAGGACAGAGGAAAATATTGAAATACAATACACTTCCAGATGTTCCAAAATTTTCGATGAGCAGTGAGAACAATAAACTACGTTGTATCAAAGGTCAGGCACTGTAACTATTGAGATTGCTATGTAGACCCCTTTTAAACAAATTATCACTTTTATCTGTAAAAGGAATATGGGGAAAGGAGAGTAACTCCAGAGAAGGGTAATATTTTTGCCATGACAGAAGGTATAAACATTATTATTAATTAAACCTATGAAATTTGGTGGGATCTGACACCAAACATATGCAAACAAGTTTTATGGTAAATTTTTGAATGCCAACACATTTACGAGTAGCAATAACATTTTTTTGTAACATTACTTTGGTGTTCACATGAGAGCTGGTAGACATCTGCAAAGTAAATTCTACTGATTTCCTTTAGAAAAGAGCTATTCCCATTTAAGAGGGAGGGATGCTTGTGTACAGATATGGTAAATGAGGGATGGAAAGGCACATGAAAAATTCATAGCAAAATGAGGGATAGACCGTATTAGCTAGGGTAGTGGAGGAGTTTTCACTTTGTTTGAAACAGTGGTCAGGAATACAAAGTTGAAACATAGCAGATTTTTGTCCTAGATAGTCTCTTTACTCTTTACCCCTACTATGATCACCAGCTAAGGTAGGGCCTTAAAAACAGAAGAGACAGTTAACTGCCCTGCACCTGAGTAACTGTGTGCAGTAATTTACCATGTACATAAGCAAGTATACAGGAAACAGGTCTACCTCCATTTTTGTAACAATTATGGTTTAAGATATGTTTTACTTCACAGTGGAGATCATCAGGAATTTGTTATGCCATGCAACTCCGTGGCCACGTAACCACCGGATGGCCTTTCCTCATCCCCTGCTGCTTCTCTCGGTGCTTAGCGAGGACGTACAGTAACTACTCTCTTCAGCAACTTGCTGAGGTCAGTCTATAAGGTTTGCATTTTCGTACTCAAATCTTCCCCTTTTCCCTGGTGGGCTCCCCCTCTCTAGGCAACAAGGTGCAAGACACTTCTGTGTCTGCCTTTCAAGCTGCCCATTCTGTGGTAGAGCCTGAATGCCAACGGATTTCGCTGTACCTGTTTGGGAGTCCTAAAACCCCTTTTGCTAGTACCACAGGACCTGAAGATTGAAAAACCTACCAAAATTAATAACGTTTGCTTGATTTCAGGTCAAAAATATTTTGTTGGCCATGAATATTCCTGTACAATATGATGACTTTTGCCAGAATTTCTGGTTTGATCCAAAGCTGGTGCTTCAGTGAGAAGATTTTGTAAAATTCTGCTCTTTCTGTAGCAAATTCAGGAAAATAAAACAGTAAAAAAAAAATCAAGACTTTATCACGAAATTTATGCCATTGAGATTAAAGTTGCTTTTCTTGTAATAAAGAATTATTGACCACATAGTAAAGTGGTCTAGGACTTCCTACTCAATGTGTTCCTATGAGAATTATCACATTGACTGGCTCTAGAGGAAGAAATAGCAGAGCTCGGAAGTTGGCCCATCTCTGGAAAACTTCTTACCTTCTCTGGGAGGCCCTCTATGAGTAGGACCTGAGGTCAGCTGGCTGTGGGCACAGAATTGTACTGAGGTAGAAAATGTGTCTGGGGAAGGGTGATGGAGAAAAACAAAAGCGGGGGTAGTGAAGCAGCCACTGTAGCTAAACTGTTATTCTGGGTTACCGTGTGATGCTGTGAAGCCTTTTGCAATTGGACTTGAGTGGTGGTGAGGATGCTCATACTAAAGATTACCCTTGAAGAACTAGTTAGTTCGTGCAGTGTTATTATCTAGGTGAAGAAAATGCAGGCGTTCGTTCTCCTACCCACCCTCATCTGCTTTGCCACAGTCTAAAGTTGAGATTCCCTTCTTAAAAGCTTTCAGAAGAAACCAGTTAATATTTTTCTGGATGATGAAAGATTGTTCTTCTGCATGCGCTGAAATATATATGTATTATTCCATCTTATTGCTGTGTCAGCGTTGAAGTGCCTCGTGTGTATAAGTGTGTGTGTATATATCTATATGTATATACATATATATGCCAAAATATGCCTCTTTTCAGGGTCATTTAAACTCCCTGCAAGGCTTTAATACATCTTGGGTGTTCTGGCAGAACTGATGCTGCCAAAATTGTCAGCAAAAAGACCGGAAAAGCTGATGAACCTTAAACTTTTCCCCAAACAACTGCTCAGTTGTTTCTTCGGGATATGGAAGAGGCAGAAAGCCCAAACAGGAGGAGTGGTAGGAAACCAGGAAGGAAGGACAGAGGCTGTCTGATGTGAATTTCACAAATTGCTGTGTTTAATCTTTTAGAGGCCCTATAACAATAATCCATGCTGAATAGTGTTTTAGGAGTTCTAAGAGTTTTTTAAAATATTTTTTATAAATGAAAGATAACCCAAGCCTTAATTTAGTGCTTTATTTACTAGTTCCCTACTTTCATTTAGGGTTTTCACTTACAGATTCAATGTTTTTATAAATACTACATTTTCAGAAACAGCTAAATGCCACTTGCAAAAGTGATTTTCGTAGTTAGACCCAGATCTTCGAAGAGGTGTACCACCTCGCTCCAAAAAGTTTTAACCTGAACAAGCTGCAGAAACAGTTCTTCAGTTTCTCAGGACTGGTGTCACTTTTGGAAATGAGAGTTATGCTAAAAGCTAGTTAGGTATTTTTAAATGTTATACCATATAATTAAAACCTAAATATATATATAAAAATAAATACTGCTGTGTATAATTCTTCTCCCCTCTGTGGGTTTGTCAGACCCACAGGGACAGCACTGTGGTTTGTGGGCTCTCCTCCTAGCAACTCCTATTAGCGTCAGAATTGCTTGGGCAGCTGCATCTCCATACCCCACACTGAGTTTACTAGCTGGCGCTGTTTCTTGCATGGCTTTCATTTGCCTACAACTCTGGTTATTTGTACCAGGTCCACTTGGATTTTCTATCATTTTGCAACTACTTTCAGTAACAGCTTTAGGCTATTACTTGCTGTACGTTTCTGCTGTAATTCTTTATGTCTGGGAAACAAACAAACAAACAAAAAAAAAGATGAGGATATGGTCCCTGCCCCTAGGAGCCTACAATTAAAACAAGGCGAGCATTATAGAAACGTGTATACTAGCTGGCCTGTGACTGGATGGTCTGTTTAGTTTTGTTTTGACTTACTGTTTGAAGCAGCATTTGACAGATGTTGGAAATAAGTTTCCCAGATGTGTATAGAACAGAAATGTTTGTGCGTGAATTAATTTCATCAGCAAATGTGTGTATTAATGTCATCAGCAATTTTTTAATGATTTTAAAGGTTTGTGCCTCTTCCACCGTACTTAGTGTCCTCCCCTGCCAAAAATACAGAAGCTTTGGAAGGATTCTGTTTTGACTGTGATTTCTAGTGCAGTACTGATGATTCTGTTCTCTGGCATGAAAGATGTTGCCTTGTGTGAGCCTACCAGAGGGAAAAAAAAACAAGAAATCTAAGTGCAATTGCTTCATCACATACCCTCCAAAGCAGGAGCTGACTTTCCAATAAAATGGGAGTCTCGCTTTCCCGTTGTCTTTATGGCAAGGCGTCCCTCTCACTGGAGCAAGGCTACACCTTTCATGCAAATCATGTAGCTGGCATATTATGGCTGCTCATATTCCTGCAGAAACAGCACACATGCAGCAAAGTGACAGCTCTTTTCACTCCTCTGGCCTAAGGAAATGCAGTTTTGGAGATTAGAGTCCCTTTTACCAGTTCCAGGATGAATCCAAACAGCATGAAGAAGGGAGCTAGGTAGGGTGTGACTTGTCCCTCCATATACTATGTATATGGGCAAGGAAAGTAAGGTCAGGCAGAGAATGGAGGCAAGAGCTGGGAAAGAGCCTAAAACAGAGCAGAACTAGAGGTGTAGCTGACAAAATGACAGAGAGATTTCCTAATTTCCATTTGTATTTGATGTATTTTGCATTTCATATCTTGCATATTTTTATTCCATGTCCTCCATAGTTTAATTTTCATGCATTAAAAAGTCTAAGTCTTTCTAAAGCAACAGCTTGGTCTTAAAAGAAACCCCCTCCCCCAAATTACAGCATACGTGCAATACTAACTTAAGGTGGATGGGCACAGATGTTATCAAAATCATTCTCTCACCTGCCAACTGCACCAAATTTTCCAGTGCTTAAATATTTTCTTCCACCGCTGTGTGGAATTTCCTATCGTAATGTTCTCTATGCCTTTTCTTTTTTTTCAGATGTCTTACCCAGTTACTAATTCTGCTGATGGTCTCCTCCTCTGATCAGCTGGCTGAGCCAAAACACTTCCTCATGCCAGTCACTGACAGGAAAGCAGCCTCTGAAGATACTGATGTGATTAGACTGAGGGGCCAGGGACTTGTGCTAAGTGCCAGCAGAGCACTTTATAACCATTGCAAATCAGTAACTGGGCTAGAAGACAGCAGAGGAGAAGAGAGGTGATGTGAAATGTAAGTTGGGGGAGTGCGCAGAAGAGAGAGAAAGTGAAAAGGCAGATGTAAAGCTGGATTTTTATTTTCCGGCATTACTTCTATGCTAGCTAAACTAAGAGGATGATGACTGTCTTTGCTGATTCTTTGAATTCCCTCTTCCTCTTTTTGACTTCAATACCCTGCTGCTTATATCTACGCAGTATATATGTGCATATGCAAGCGAGTTTTTTCTGTCCCTCAGACTTACAAAAAGCTATATTAGCATAGCATTGAATCTGAACTAATTCCTCACTGTACCTCAGCAAGGACTAATAGCTCGGGATCAACTTCATGCTAACAGCTTTTGAGCTGCCTGAAATGGAGGCAAAGTGGACATATTTTTATGTGGACATATTCTTATTGGGTCTAATTCGGACAGTGTATTAAAAGCCTTCTTAATATATTATCTTGCTTTTCATTGATATATCTCAAAGTGCTTTGCAAAAAACACAAGTACTGCTGTGCATATTTCACAGACTGCAAAACTGGGACAAGCAAAATATGGAGCCTCCCCACAGTTACCCAATGGTCGGGTCTTGAGCATGGTTCAGTTCTCCATTACCCCATCTGTTAAAGCACATTGTGTCTCTAAGTTGCAGTATCAGGACTGTTCAGATTTTGAGCTAATATTCAAGCCCATAATTCTTATATTAAATCCTGTGTTTTACCAATAAATATCTGCAATTATCAAATTAGGAATATTGCAGTGCACTCATGCAGCCTGAGTGTATCTAGTTTATTATGTACAAAATCTAAGAAGAATTTTGTAATCTATTATATTGTGAAAACACGCAGAACTTTAACATCTACAAGTTGGAGCAGAAAATAAGTGTCTGTGTAAAATAGATGCACCATTCGTGAAATATGTTAGGTTTTCTTTCTTTCTTTTCTTTTTTCTTTTTTGTTTCTTTACATAGAAAATGAAAGAAAAAGGTTATAATTTCTTCTAAATATATTTGGGTTAGAAATGAATAAATATTCCAATTAATTTTGTTTAAAAAATTGATTGTATGCAATGTTATATATTTTTCTACCTACCTTTGTTACTTAACTTAGTTTTACTTTCCAGAAATGAAATAAAGCATTAATCACATTTCCTAGTCCAGAATTCAAGCCTAATTTGATATGGTTAGCTTTTGTGGCATTTTATCCGGGATTCATACAGATTTAAACATTTCAGGCTGTTTTATGAAAGTAGCAATAATTTTCTGCATAGAAAAACTGGTGCCATCTTGTGGGCAATATTAAGAACTGCTAAAAAAAAGTATTTTAGAAAAAAAAATGGTAACAGATCAGTATCTGTATTTAACATCGTGAATCAACTGAATTATAGACATGTATTATGTGCCAGAAGAAGCTATGCAGAAACTGTAGTCTTAAAACTGTATTACTTAAGAAGGAAAATGGATAATGGAATTAGGAGTTGTTTATACAGTCCTGTTTATTTTCCAACAGCAAAATAACACAGCATTTTTCCAACAATTTCATTTATTTCCCCCAAATGTAGAATGATCAAAAAAAAAAGACCCGAGGCTTCAATTCACATTTAATCAGCACCTGTTTATTTTTGCACTCATTTCTTTATCTGTTCGTCTCCGATTTTGTTCTAAGACTGTGCAAAACCTGTTGTGCTTCTCTCCCCCCTTCACACGCACACACTCACAAACACTCCTATCCACATTTGCCAGCCAAGCTCCCTGCCCACCCAGTTCTCATTCCTGCATGAATCCACATGAAACTTTGTTTTAGCAGTGGTTCTAGTTTAAGGCCTCTTCTTGTTTGCCAGATTCAGAATAGCATAACCTCATCAATAACACTTCTATCAAAGATCATACGCTAAGAGCGTGACTCAAAAATGTTCTGTGATTCCTCCACCGTAAAGCTGTATCTTATAGAACTGTAATCGGTTTTGTGCTCTGAGACCCTGTAGGCAAGTGCTGGTTAGGCTGTTCTGAGTTTGCTGAATTAATTTATATTGACTAAAGGCAAACACTTTTAAAGTCTTGCCAGCAGGTTTGAAACAGATAGACTATCTGGAACAAAGTTTGAAGTCATCACATGTTTGGATCAGTCTCTTCCTTTGTGAAAGTTTAATATTTTTGTTTCAGTAAAACTTCAAAAGTTTTGTTTGACCTTAATAAGACCTTTGGAATCCTTTGCGGGAATGGAGATCTGTGTAGTATTTTACTCAGAAATTCCCTTACTTAACTTGATGTGCACAGTCTGCTGTTCCTTTACAGTGATGATAAAGTAAGAAATGGAACAGATACATGCAAATTTATTAAAGGGATGTAATAGAATTCTATACTTTAAGAAGATTCCTGATGATACAGTTTCAGCTTCCATATAAAGACAGGTAGCTCTAGAAAGTAATGGTATCTGTTTTCCCTGTCTTTGTGTCTCCTGCTTGACTGATTTTGGTGTTTAAGAAAATGCAAGTTCCAGCTGAAATTTTTCCCATGCTTAAGCCATTTATAATATTTTTCTTTCATGTGGATTCTCTGGTCTCTAACTAGGAATGAACATGGACTTTAATCTTTTTTTTTTTTTTTTTTTTTTTAATTGGACAAACTTACAGGATCTCTCATTCCTTTCCTACCTTGGCATGTTATTTTCATTGAACTTGCAGAAGCTTTCTTTTCTTTGGGAATTCTACCTTGCTGTCAAAATTGGCTGAAACTATTACAGATTGAAAAATTCTGAGGGTGGGAGGCAAACGGAGCATGGTTATACAAGCTTTATGACTATGGAAAAGGTAATCAAAATTCTCAGTCTGCATCACTGTGGTCAAGTGTTCAGGGTATGTAGCACTTAAAAGTTTAAAATGCATGGACAAAGGTAAAGAAACTCAATTTATACCTTTATTTTAATTCTCATGAATGTGAAGCCAATTTTGAAATATTGAGACCTCAATTGTGATTTAATTGGTAACATTGTGCTAGACATATCATGGAGCAAGTTCAAAAACCAACGTTCTCTTGGATAACCTCTGAATGTCAAAGTATCCATGACAGCTGGCACGATTCTGCTTTTTAGTATATGCTCATGCTTTTAAAAAAGGAGATATGGGTTTGGTTTTGGAAGAATTAGCTAAATATCTCTGAAGGCCAGTAATTTATTGCAAATATATTCAGTGGATTCTGACATCTTTTGGCATCAGTGAATGTGAAAAAGGGAAAATGAGCCCTTCTTGATTCATGCACTTTTGAGGTTGTGCATGCTTCATCTACTTTTATTGGATAATTTTTGCTCACTATACAACCCTAATGAGTTAATGAGATTATTATATTACTAAGGGTAGACTTTCATTTTTGTTTGTAAAATAAACATCTCTAGAGTTAAAATCTAAACAGGAAATAGGAATCAATCTCATCAACCTTTGTAGGTTCTAATCTGAGATGTTTACATTCTGTGTCTCTTCATGAAACTCATTCTTCTTTTTGATCCCCCTTGAGCAAGGGTCGGGTCTATCAATCATAGTACTTTCCTCATCACTGGGATTTCCTGTAACTATTACCCAGTAATTCTTATCTTCTTCAACTTTATGAGAGTTCAGATAGGTGTGACAAACCACTTCATATTCCATCCCAAAATAGGATCTGTAAAGTCAAAAAAAAAAAAAAAAAGAAAAGGAGAGGGAGAGAAGAATGAATATACACAAAAATTCAACAAGTTTGCATTATCTGTAACTCATTTAACATTTTTTCATGCTTGTTTTGGCTTATTCAGAGACATCACTATGCACTTTCAGATATCAGACCCTTAACAGAAACACTCACAAAGACATCCCACTTTATTTCTTAGTAATAATTTAGAAATTTGAAATCAAAGGAAATGCCACGTTTCTAGATCCAAAGCCAAAGATGCTGTATTGGTATAATGCACGGATACACTGACTCAACATGTGCAAGGTGAATACATTCTATGCATTCTTTTAGGTCAGTATTCTTTTTGACTGATGAAAATTGTGCCTACTCAACCTACAAGACCTTGTTTCAGCCTCAAATATTGGATACAAATCCTTAATGGAATCTTGCTCACAGTTTAATGGGAAGCAATTGGTATACTCCATAACAATGCTTAGTCAATACTAATTCGATGAATGTATATTAACTTGGATTGTTGGTATAACTAGTTTATTGTGAGATTCATGTGGACAAAAGCAGCATACAGGTTTATGCACTATGTTTTTATTTAGTTCTCATACTCATTCCATTTCTTAGCATCCTATTTTGTCTTCAAAAACTAACTTTAATTGTTCACAATTTTCAAAGAGAGAATAACCAAGAAAACAGGGTAGCTTGGAAACGTGATGTGACATGAATTATAAAGAAAAAATATGAATGAAACTGAGCTGATTGTCTGCATAATCAAGATGGCACATAATACAGTCCAGTAATAAAACTGAGGAAAGGAAAACATGCGTTCTGCATTCTTTTCCATTTCTACAGTGTGTGCCTAAAGCAACCATCTTGTTCCTCACAGTAATTCTTCATGTGTTGAGTTCGCACATCATTATGCACATCCATTATCCATTATAAATTCTTAGTCCATTATAAATTCTTCTTACCTTATCCAAAAGTTCCTTGGAACAGCCAAGCTCCGATTAGTATGGCAATGAGTAATAATAATGTTAGAGTTCGCCTGGGGGAAAAAAACAAACAACCCCCTAAAAAACTGATGTGACAAAGGTAATGCTAACTATTCTTACTCAAATTAAATGCTTTTATTTACTACATATAATCAGCAGCCTTAATGTATGTCTGCACTCCTCTGTATTGCTCTGAGACTGCTGTGCATTGGTAGTATGATATTTTACATCTTTTCGGTTCTCAATAAGATTGTCGTAACAGCTCAGACTAGCCAAATGCTCAGCCCTAAGATAGACATGTTCTCCTGTCCAATACATTCCAATCCACTTCCTTGTACAGGGCTCTAGAAGGAGGGGAGGGGAGAGAAAGAAAATATATCAAGCAAGCAGTGGAAGAGGCCTTCCAGGGGCCTGTGCCACTGTGCCATCAAGGTTTTTTCCTCTTACGCTGGATATTTGCCAGATGAGAGGTTTAGATAGCTTTGTGACACAGTCTAGAACGTTATACTTAAAAATTGTAAGTTGGCAAAATATAACAGAATTAATTTTTAGTAACTTCATTTTAATACAAATATTATCTTTGACAATTGTCTAATTTTGAATGTATTACAGAGCTAGTTCATTTATATGAGTCACAATTCAAAGCTGTAGAATAACAGTTATAATTGTGATATTTTGCTATGCACACAGCACTGCAGAGAGCCTAGAAGCAATGTGAAAGAGGAAAATACTACGTTTAATGTATTTACAAAAGATTAAAAAAAAAAACACATTTGAAAAAACAGGCACTTATTCTAATGCCTTGATTTTTTGAGTTTTAAATTTAATGTAAAGAAGTCTCAAGCAACCACAGCTCCTATAAGTGGAAATGAAATTCTGAGTACTCAGAAGTCCTGAAGTTCAGATTCCAGGTGCTGTATCCTCAGAATGTGACGTTCAGAGTAAACACGCACCCTTGAAAATTCTGGTCGGAAAAACTGAGCATGAATGTCAAAATGAGCACCAGAACCCAAAAGCTCTATATCCAGATTCTGTATTTAAATGGATTGTTCCTTCCGTCTCCTCCTTCCTAAAATTACAACTCAGATTTTACATAGGGAAGGATGTGAATTAAATGGACCATCTGTGGTTTTAATTAAATCCTCATAACATTTTCTAGTTTTAATTTCTTACAGGAACTGGAAATCCTTCATATTCAAGACGCAGCTGTGGATCCAGGAATGTTGCATGCCAGTGAGTCAAATAAGAAAGTTCATCTGTCAAAAACACTTGCTGAAGGTAAGATTTTTTAGCAAATCTCAGAAATGATTTATGGTCACTTGCTAGATATAGCTGTAAACAGAAACATACATTAAGGAAAGTATAAAAAATTTTGATTTTTCACAAGCAAATAAATTTTTTTGTGCTGAAATTTTTTAAAATCACCTATCAAAATCAAGTTATACATTCAAAAACTCAAATTAGATTTGATATTATTGATAAACTCATGAAATAGCTTTTCTCAGACTAAACCAGTGAATGCTAATTAATAATTGAATTTACATTTCATTCACATTCATCAAAGTGGTTGATGAAAGGGAAAATTTTATCATATTTGTGGTGATTTATTCCAAGTGTGTACACAACATGTAATATCTTCTCTGCTTCTAAGTTATGAAGAGGAACCATGTTAACATTTAATAGAAATCTGCTACGTTTGAATGATGAAGTAAGATGTTATTTCATACACAGAATATAGCTTTTTCTTCACAAGAAATGACATGTTGTTGTTTTGGATTCATTTAAAGAAAGTTTTAAAAAAATCTCCCTTCCTGTAATGATGGATTTTTTTAGTGTTCCATAAAATATTTTTAATTTACTTCCTTCCCCCCCACACCCTTTTCTTTCAATCTCCCTTATACAAACATTCTGGCTGCTAGACCTCTTGGTCTGCACACTTGATCCCAGGGAAGTTGCATAAACTTTCTAAAGAGGTTTTGCTTATCATGAGTGGTCAAGAGAAAAATCTGAACTGCTTTAAGCTATTTAATCATAAAACATGATTATGATTTTGATGCAAGTTTATCTTGAATACAGACAACTAAATAAAGAAACAACGCACAAAAACCCAGTATTTACCATTTTAAATTGCTTGTGCCCTATTATGCTACCAAGAACAAGGCAGCTTTTGTATATCAGACATATAGGTAATATAATATACATATTTTACAAGCATTTCTAATGCAGTTAAATGTATGTAAATAAATGAAAACAACAGGATGTAGGTAAAGAATATATAGCAGGAGAGAAGGGTGGCCAAGACTATAAAAAGTGAAATTCAGTATTTTAGGCTGAAGAGCAAAATACATTAAATAGTTTTCAAAATGTTTTATATAAAAGAATTCCCAACTGGAATTTATACCATTAAAGAATGGTATAAAAAGGGAAGTTAAACTGGGCCAAGTACCTGGCCTTCAGCCGCTTTATTTATTATCACTTCTCTTTCTCATTTTTGTCTCCCTCAGTTATTCTTTCTTCTGTTTCTTTCTTCATATGTTTACTTCTCCATACTGCTTCTTTAATGAGGAGGCTGAACTACATTAAGATCAGGATAGGATCTGTTTTCAAACAGATTACATCTGTTTTCAAAATCCAGGGCAGAGACCATCAAAGCATGTTTGAAGTCTTTTTTAGCAGGTTTCTGAGTTAAGATCATTCAGCACCTTTCCATTAGGGGCTGATGAGTTAAAAGCAGAAGGCCTAGCAGCACTAAGAAATTCTTCCTTGCTCTAGGTTTATAGCATTAATGTTATCACTATCAAGAGAAAAAAAAGATAGCTTTTTCAGTGAAGCTGCCATAGTGTTAACCCAGAATAATTTTGATCTAAGTATGATCCTGAATCTGTTTTATGAAGTTAAGATGTTGAACTACCATACAAATGGTTAGATAAACGGTAAATGCATTCCCTCAGTATGTTACCATTTACATTTACAACTTTATTGACTTACCATTTGATCAGAAAACCCTCCTGCTGCCCCAAGACCAAATTTTTGTCCAAATTTAACGGGTTCACCCACTGAACCTCCATCAACACTGTTAGAATAAAGAAAGAAGAAAAAAAAAAGAGAAATTCAAATATATTACTTTACAGATCATTTTTGTGTTTAGGTCTATAATTAGATCTTGTGACATCACTTCACTTTGTATTATGTTTACTTTTTAAAATAGATAAAATATGTTAACAGAAAAATTGTTTCATAGATAATTTACTTGTTAAAATGTTTAATGAAGTTTGGACTGTATTGATTACTTTTTAACATGCATTCATTTACATACAGGCTGGAAAAATAACATCCAATGGAAAATTGATGGGGATTCAGGACTGAGTCCCCCTGAAAAATATACTTAATACTTGCATCTGAAAAATCACAGACTAAAAGCAGAACAGTGATTCCCTATAATTTAAGGTATGTTGCTATTAATAAATATATGATGTATATTTAGTAATCTGGTTCCTTACATGAACATGTATGCTGGTACATGCCTACTTGTAGAATGATTTCTGCATCTTGCATTAAAGAATCACCAAATTATGTGCCAGCCTGGTCTGGGTATATTCAGAGTCAAAACCTGTGTAGCTGAGGAATTGTGTAGTCAGTTAGTGAGGGGACTTCGTGGTACTTTGGTTGCAGCTCTACAGGGCCTAAATTGTGCTCCTGACATCAAAATTCTGTATTTGGTCTAACTCAGTATTTTGCTGAATCAGGGTCAGCTTGTACTCTTCAGCACTATTTTTACTGTTAAATATATGCATTCACATAGAGCTTTCTGTCATTGAGCCAGGCTCTGTTACTCTGTTTTTGCTTCTCAAACAGCTGAGATTAAAGATGCCTTTCAGAGAGAGATGATGATTGTTTTTTTAAGGAGTACAGAGGCACTGTACACTTCATGTACAGCAAAAGCAATGATGATTTTGTTTCGGAGTCCTTTCAAATGTATTCAAGGAATTACAGGAACTACATATTTGAGGAGTATTTAAGTAGTCCTCCTATCTAAGTGATACTTGGACATATTTTGTGTTCTGCAGCTGGAATATAACTGCATTAAAAAGAGCTGCAGTGCTTACCAAAAGATACAAAGAAATCTATATGGGTTCTGCTTTCGTACCAGTTCTGTACTGATGTCATTGCAACTTCCTTGGAGTTATGCACAGTAATATGCAGAAGAGAACCAGGCTCAACGCATAACTCAGGTTAAAGGTCTGTCTTCAACAGATTAATCTCACACAAATTCTTTTGCATATTACAAACTCTGTATTTCTCAACACAAGGTATTGAAATCTAACATAATAATTAAGAACAACTCCAAATAAGGTACCAAACCTTAAGATACAAAAAGTGTTTCGACCAATAGGGTCCGTGCTTTTGACTGCACTAACTCCACAGGGAGCTTGCAGCGATTTGGCCGAAAACATGGCAATCTCATCCAGATCGACGGCCAGCGCCAGCTTGCCGCACACTCCGGGGTAATTCTCCATCGAAGATTTGTTGTTATCTGGGCTCAGAAGCATCACAGTGTCTCCAAAATGAACAAATCCATCCTTAGGGAGTGACAGTTTCACCTAATTTAAAGTACAGGTAATTTAATATCATCAATAATATTATTGATAATAATGATTAATATTACTTGAACTTAAAAATCATAACTAGCTGATAAAATGCTAAACCACAGCATTGGCAGTGCATAAAGACCACCATTAAACCACTGCTGAGCCACACCGAGCTGCCAGCGGCTTCTTTAAGAAGTTACCTTCCTTAGGAGATTATCCCGAAGTTTCTTGGACCTCTGTATTAGAAGTTCTCCGCGCTCCTTCTTCCGCCGAAAATCCTCCAGGAGCTCCTGCTCGCGAGCGAGAGGGGGTAGACATGTTAGGCAGTTTTGCTCTGAGTTCAGACACCGAGGGGAAGGGCGGGGAGGGGAGGGGCGGCTCGGTTCGGCTGCCCGGGCCGGCGGGGGCCGGGGCCGGGGCCGGGGCCGGGGCCGGCCCGCACCTCCGCCAGCGCCGCGTCCTCGCTCCAGTTGCCCACGCGCACCCCGCGGCTGTAGGCGGCCATGGCCGGGGCGCCCAGGCCGCCCGGAGTTGACCGTCGCCACGGAGACCGCTCTGACTGGCGATTGGGCGCTGCCGCTGCAGCGCCCACCAATGAGCGGGCGAGCAGGGGGGAGAGGGCGGGCTTCTCCTGCCGCGCCCCTGAGGGCGGGGGGAGAGGCCCGCGCCGCCATGGGCCGTCAGGGAGTTTTGCGTGGGGGAAAACGGCGACACGTGTCGAAACAAGCTCCGAAAAGCGACTGTGCCCCTTCCTCGGGGAGGGCAGGGTTCCTGCGGGCAGCTGGAAGGCACACGGGGGGAAAGGAGCAAGCTGCTTAGATCTGCAGCCTCTGGGGAGTGCCTGCCAAGGCAGCGCGTAGCAGAGGCAGGCAGCTGCGAATAAATAAATAGATAAATCCGAAATGCGGTCGAGGTGGCTTGTATTTTTGCCTGGTCTGGCAGAAGCTGAAGGCAGGAGGTGGCAGAAGGTGTGAGAGGCCCTTGCTCCCCTCGCCTCTGCGTGGGGTGCCGTGGATGGGCCTGAAGGCCGTTGCCAGGGCAGACAAACAGCAAACACGGGAGTGGTTGTGGTGTTCACTGCCTTGTGAGGGAAACGGGAGATGCTGAACATCAAGAATTTGAGTCAAAATTTGCTGACTTCAAATTCAATGTTCTTTAGTTGTGAATGAATGCCTAATACTAGTTTAAGTAGTCTCAGAATGAGGCTTTATGCCAAGGAGGTGCATGGACTGAACATATTAAATGAGTTCATGCTACTAACACTGCAGTGTTGGTAAAGAAAATGAGTGTGTGAGAGTGCTTTGATTACAAATATTTGGGGATTTGATTATTTTACTTTTGTAGTTTGACAAGATAGGCTAAGGGAATATACTATACCTTGTAGATAGCCTGAACCAGTGATTTTCAATGAGGGTGTAGATCCTTGTATAGAATATTTAATCCCTTTATAACTGGCTTGTTTATCTTCTAGATTTAATATTGTGATGAGGTTTTGTAAACTGGACATTTTAAAAAGCTTTAAAGAAAATGGCTTTTGTGTGACCAGTGGGGCAATGTGTTATCATCAGCTAAAGTTTTGACAATAATTTGACGAGAAAGTTGTCTGTTTTGTTTTTATGCCAGAAGTTATTAAGCAGAAAGCTATTCAGCATAACCTAAAGCCTTAAAAATAAATAAATAAATAAATAAATTGTTCAAATAGCTCCACTCTGTGGACAATTCAGGTAAATATTCCTGCATTTTCCTGCACCAAGCTATGCTAGAAGAGATGCTGAAATCTGAGCAACCCATTTCTCGATTGTTTAATTTAAATAGGCAGGAAGCGTCATTTATCTTGGCCTAATATGAGAAGCCAAAAAATTTTGAAAGTGTCAGATGTGATTTGAAGTCTGAAGTGTTTGCATTCAAAAACCTTTAATTACTTTTCTATGTTGCTAACACTTTCTGTTTAGCACTTCAACCAACCGGACAAGCAACTTAAGCCAACTCATGCTTATGTTTTTCAAAGAACTACCAATTTAAATAGGTTGACTTGTTAATACTTGGTAATACTTTATATGCTTGCATGCAAATCCTAATGTGGATTTGTCACACTTTAGTTACAACTGCGTAATATATTAAATTTAAATAAAAGATTTACTTCACTTACGTGAATGTGCATTAAACAGTTTCAAATCTTCTTGACTTTTTTGTTTCAAAATGAAATAAATACTAGCAAGTCATCATTATAAAAGTATATGATATCCTAGGTCATATTAATTAAGGAGAACACATGCACTGTGTGTATGTAGGTAGTATGTAAAATATGCACTATTCTTCCCTAGTTTTTGGAGCCTGCTGCATTGTTTTGTGGATCACTCTATATTTAATTACAGACGTATTTTTATGTAAATATTATGTGTAAGAAGTGTTTATACTCAAAATTTATGTACTTACAGAAATGTCTCTGTGCATCTCATAGTAGGACTATGCAGTGACTATCCTTGTCACTTGGAAAGTTTTCATTTCTGATTGCATAGTAACCCCTGAAAACAAACAAAAAAAGCTTTTTATAAATATGTGTCTGTAAGTTGCAAATTTTATTGGAGAAATGGTTACAGGCATATTCAAATCATCTCAGTTTCCTTCTGATGTGATAAAATCTACAATTACTCTTAACAAGTGTTTGCATTACTAAATGGTGTGAACAAAAGCTGTATTTGTGAAGGAGCTGGTGAAGATTTTGTCCGCTAACTTATGCCGGCGTACAGCTGACCATGTTTAAAGATACATGTTGATTATTGGAATCATGAATATTTCCCTATTTTTATTTCAGTCTTTGTTAAATAAAAGTACAGTCATCATTTTCAGTGTACTTGAGAAGCTGGAACACATTGTGTCATGGTAAAGAAGTGACACCTGACTCTTCCCCTACTGTTCTAGAGTCACAGTTTTTTTCCCTTTTCTTTCTTTTTTTTCCTCTCCCTTTTCTTCCTTTATAATAAAAGAGAACAAGATTGTCAAGAAGATCTAAAACAGAATATATAGAGCTGTCCGTAGTATGCCTCAGCCATTAGCTTTTATAGAAGGCTGGACCAGTTAGACTTTTAATTCCCTTAAGGTTCAGTAACGTGAGATATAGCGTCTTTTAAATACTTTTAATATACAGATGTGTTGGTGTGTGTCTATGGTATGAATTATTAAAGTTTAACCTCTGTCTAAGTAACTCATCTGACAGGAAGGACAAGGTCTGAATGCATATGAACGAGAGTAAATCCAAGAACATGGTAGGCCATCTTTATTTAAAAGGAATTGGCAAGAGCATCACGTGGGCTTGTGAACTCTTCTATTCATAAAACTCCTTATATCATGGTGAAAAGCACAGTTTTTACTGGCAGGACTGCTTACCAGTTTATGAAGTTCTGTTCATACTGAAAAAAATGCCAAAACTGTGTTTGATCATATACATTTTGATAAGAATGTTTTTAATACTTGCCTTCATTGCCTTGGGAGAGTATCTGCCTTTTCTTTTCTTCTTTTGTTTTGTTTTTCCCTTTGAAGAAAAATTATTAATATACCAAATTTGATTAACAATATAGAATAAATAATTCTACACAGAAGTAGAACATATGTTCTGCAGGACCATTTGTCTCTTTTCATTTTACTATTCCACACTAGCATTATACTGACACATGCTATAAATCAGAGCTTAGCTATCATTTTTCTTTGCTATTATTAGTCTTCTGGCTATTAAAATGATTCATCCAATTTTTTAATAGTGTAACTACACTTTCTTATTCTGACCTATTCCCCAAACACTCATCTGTTCACAGCACAGAAAGAATTAAGTAGTTTAAATGTTAAGATTTAAGGATTGCTCTTCTGCCAGACTCTTGTACTGATGTCTCCCATTTTGGTTGTGAATTTTGATGTGGAGTTTTCCTGTAATGCTTGGTGCCAAGGAGCAAGCAAACTGTTTATGCTATAGTGATTTCTGAAATGCATTACGTAAACCTCAGTCTACCTCTTAGAGAAAGTGGTGCAAGATGCTCGTGTGCTGTATTGGCAATATGTTGATGTAGGTATACAAGTGTGAATTTTCCCAGTATAAATCTAGCTGAAGACACGCATTGCTTTGCTTGCTCTTTTGGCGCTTTTTAACCAAAAGATGCTGCTAGAGAGAGAAGGAGGAAAGAAGAAAATTTCCAACATGTGTAAGACTGCCAAATACTTACCAATTAAAATATGGGTCAAGTTATCCAGATCTGCATGGTATTTTCATGCTGACTAGCCTGTAATTTAGACTTGTAAAGATCATGTCCTTTTGAAAAATTATTTTAAAAGAGGGTATTTTCTCTTCAGTTTGAGCTATTTCATTATGACTGATCATCCTAGCTATTTGAAGTGTTTCACCTCTTTTGCTGGCTGAATCTTAATTCAGTGGGCTTGAAAAACCACTTGAGCTCTGAATCTCTCAGAAAAATGTTGCAATTTCAGGAGCAGTAACTTAGAAAAAGAATACGGAAATACTAAAGTATGCCTACAAGGACTAATGCTGTGTTCTCCAGAGAGACTAGTATTAACTCTGAAAAAGTTACCTTGAGTAATGCAAACAGAATACTTCCATCAGCATAGGCCAGATAGCTTTCATGAGGACTACTGTGTTTATTAGCCCAAGCAGAAGTATCTCTTAACAAAGCTATACTGCTTCTTATGTTCTGATGTTTATCTCTGTGCAGCACTGTACACTATGTATGTCTACCTTCAAGCAATCTAAAAATTCTTTTCAAGCTGTGCAGGATTTGTCCAAGGCATCATTACCAGAGCAACAAGACTGGTCATATTACTAACTAGGTGTAAGGTTTATATTTAATTTGTAGTCTTTAACGTACATGGTTTGATCTCGAGCAGCTCATTTTAAGCACTATTTGCCAGGGCTCTACTGAAAGGCACTTTTGTGCAGTGATGTTCCACCCTACTTAAATATATTGAGTACATTGCACTTACTGACCTACAAAGTTCTGTCATCACCCACAGTCACTGAGACAAAATCGTTGTGCGTGAGGCGTGGTCCTATTTATAAAGGGTGGAAATCAGGTCATTGTCTCTTTTGTTTACTGATCTGTTTAAACTTTGGTTTCCATGAATACTCATGCTTGAGATTTTGAAATTTGCTTTTTTGTGAGCATTTTTTTTTTTGCATATAAAAACCAGTAGCATGAATGTCAGCAGAAAGAAAGCCCTAAACTCCATGATTTTAGCTCACTTTGATTTTGACTTTTGGGGTTTGTTCAAACATAGAGTCATGTGAATGTGAACTATTACTCTTGAAACTGAAAAACGACGTTTTTGTGTGACCTCTTGTGAACTCAGACTGTTCTGTTTCTTCCCACTTTAGTGCTAACAATAGATCCTGCTTAGGGCTGCCTTTGCTTCCCCGTTTAATCTTGCCTACAGCATGATCTTTATCTTCTGTTATGAATTGCCTCTGTGCATGAATCTTTGCAACACTGAGTTGCTTCTCATCGTTTGGACTTCACATCTCTGTGATGATAATGTTAAGATAGAAAACAACATTCCTTTAGCTTTCCATAGCAGAAATACCTGCTTCACTCTAGAAGCAAAGTAATGATGTTTACAAATAGCACTGGAGGTGCATGTCGGTGTATCTCCAAACCTTTGCTAAATTTTCCTGTTAGAAATGGTATCCTACTGGGCCCGCATCAGAAGTGTGCTTGTTTTAGTCAAGGATTTAGAGATAAAGAAATATTTTAATGATCAAAATACTTCAGTTCAAAAGAATCTATCTGTTAGATAAAATGAGCTATTAAAAATAAAAGGAACAGAAGCTGACCTATGTATTTATATCACAAAACATGAATTAGTTAAATATTTCTAGCATAACAAAAAGGGACATGATGAGTATCTTTTGTCCTAAGGGGAAAAGAACATGTGTATTGTAATTGTTTTTAAAAATTTCTGCCACCATTCCACTATTTATGGTTTTGATTTGGATGACCTTACTCTGGCAGTGTATTTATGTCAGACATCACAGGCTACAGAAAATATTTTATATGTCTGAAGACCCTGGCAACTGCTCTAATTTGAGACTTTGAATATTTCTGTATTTCTGTGTAACTACTGATTAGTAAATTAGCATTTCTCAGTCGGCAACTTTTCTCTGAACTGTGTGAGAGAAATGTCATGTCATTATAATGCCAAGGACTCAAGGAACAGATGATGAAATAACTTCTAAAGTACTGATGCGTGTCCTCCTGTTAGGACCGTTTTCAGAGTGGTGAAATGAGACAGAGCGAGGCAGTTTTCTCCCAATTTTACACCTGCAAAAAGGAGAGCTGTGCAGAAGCGAGGGAGAGGTTTGTGGGGAAGGAGGCAGGATATCTGCCTGTGGGAAGAGCATGCAGTGCTTTGATACGGGAGAGTGCTGCTGATACTGGCTTGTACACGCGCTGCACATGCCGAAAACCGGGCAGCTTCCACAAGGGGGTGTCTCTAACCCCTTCGGAGCAAAAGGAGCTGCTGAAAGCCCTGCTGACTTTCGTTATATACAAAGAACTTTTGACTAAGGTTCCCTTTGGCATAAAATATGCTTAAAATTTGTTATTTCTCTTTATTAGGCAAACAATAATGCAGCTTTCCCTCCTCCTGCAACAATGTCCCCAAAAGCACAAGGCATTTTTAATAATACATACAGAACTAATTAGAAGTAGGGCTACGTTATTAAGATTACTAGGCCATATGCATTGTCATTATTTAAACTTCTAGGAACCTGCCTAGGAGGAGGCAGATATATAAAAGCTTGTACAGAGTCACTGTGATTCGTGCCGTCTGTTCATGTCTGATGTGGTTCCTAAGGTAATGTGTTGTTTCATCTTGGTAGAAATTACTGAGGAGTAAGTAATATTAAATAAATAAAACAATTTAAAGATTTTCTTTAAAAAAGCTCTAACTCTTTAGCTAGTGCTTTCACATGGAAAGTGAAAGCTTGATTATTTTTGAACAACTTTAAACAATAGTAGCTATAGGAAACAAGAAATGAAAGATAGGACAAAATTAGTGATATAAAAACTAAAGGGCTATATTCAATAGAGGGGAAAAGGTGGTGGATTTAGTTTATTGCAGGTTACTCCAGTGAAGTCAGTGGACTTATATTTGTGTAAGATGATAATCATATAAGGCTATGCATTTAGCTCCATTTTACATAGTGTTTTGACATAAAGAACTGTTCAGTGTCTTACAGGTTTAAGCCTGTGTGGAGAACAATCACTGCATCTACAAACTGCTTTTTAATCTCAGTTGATCCTGGCAGCGGTCTTTGGCAAAACTTAAAGCAGCCACGTTTTCTTACAGAAGACTAATTGCTATAACCATAATGATTTCCCATGATGTAGGAGGGTAAGTGCATGATTCAGTAGAGTCAAATTTGAGATTAAAAAAAATGACTAGAGATAGTCATAGAATGGAATAGCACAGAATGCTATTAGGGCAACTCTGCAAGCTTTTATGTCAATAAAATATTAGTGAATGTGTAAGATGAGAAACACCGAAGAACTGGTTAAATTAACAATGATGTTTTAAGCAATGATCTTGGCCACTTGCTTGTTGTATAACTTTGGAAAATTGAGGATATATTCAGAGAGGAGAAAGGTGAATTAACCTTGGGAGACAAGCTAGATTTTAACACTGACTGTAAAGAGAGTTAAAAGTTTGACTCTTAGTGACTGGATGGAGGAAGAAGTAACGTTCTTCTGATTCTTTCAAATTCAGGATATGAAAGAAAGAAAATCTGATTATGTGGTTCTGGTTGATGAGGAATGCAACAGCATTATCAGCACAGAGAAGGAAACTTCGGAATAATTTTCTTATGTTTTTCTTCCTCTTACCTTTTCTTCCATTGTTCTGCTCTTCTCAAATTCCGTTTTATTTGCCTTTTGCTACCTCTGAAGTTGTTTTCTTTACTCATTCTGTTTCTTTTTCCAAATTCACTTATTTCATGGAATCACTTGAAGCTACTTAGTCCCTGAAGAGTTGATAGGCACTTCAGGTGGAATATGTTACACGTATTTTTGCTGATATGAGTTCCAGGTACTTACTGAGCATAATACATATTGCTGTTACTTTTATTCATTACTTTTATAACCACTGCCGCCTTTTCTTTTCCTCATGTGCTTGTTTGTTATGCCCTGTCTAAAATTTAGATTACAATAAATTTGAAGGACTGCATTAACCTGTTTCGAAAGTCCTGTGGTCCTTTGCATTCCTTTTATAAATATATCTCAGGTGGGAATGCATTTATTCATACCATTATTTTTGTAGCTTGTGTCCTCCATTGGCTGCATCTCACATAGTACGAAGTATGAAAGCAACCAAGAGCGACAAGGAATTGTGTTATTTAGGAGTGGCCTTTTGCAAGTTGCAGGTACATCCCACGGTTGGGTAGAGTCTGGCTAGGTATTTTCCTTAACTAGATGACATACTTTCCTACTTTCAATAAAAGTCTTTCTAATAAACAGCCTGCACTGACCTAAAACTTCATAAGCTGGTTTCCCCTGTAAAAGACATTTTTGAAGTCTTGCCAAAAAAAAAAAAAAACTAAGAAAGCAAACAAACTGAATTAATATGTATGTTAAAGATGAAATGATCACAACATAGAGTGTGCCTGATTCTTCTTTCTGTGTGTATTTAGAAAAGGCAAAACCTTGACCTGTGAAAGAAAGTATTAGGAATACTCCTGGCCATTGTTAACTTCTAACATGAAATAGTCAAAGTACTGAGCTTCAGTCAGTAAAAGCATGAAAGATGTTTCTGTTCCTATCAGTAGGAAAGTATTCTGGAAGCATCTGTTAGTTCTCAGAAGTTTGTGCGTGTTGTATTTTATGTTATTGGGAATCCTACACAATTCTAATTAAACTTGGAAAGCTGGTGGACATCTTTGTTGCTTTAACAACTTTTGATGCTCCTGTAAAAGGTTTATATTTGTATGCCAGATTAGCAAGCCTGATTTACCACTAAGACTCACTGGTATGATTTATTCCTCTGTTATCCTCTGTACAGTTGGTGAAGTGGTAATCTTGGCAAAGGCCATCTGCAGTCCTGTGGAAGCTAGAATTGCTGAACTTCCTGAAAGCTTTTCAAAGACAATGGTGTCAAAAATAACCTAGAAGCTTTGTCTTCATATAGTAAAAAAGAAGGTATTTAACTACTGTATCTTTCTCGCTTAAATGACAGATAAACAAAATAATAATAATCTATGTATAGTATACAGCTGCATTTACCTCAAAGCACATTGAAGATTAACTATTGGAACCTCAACAGCTCTGGACGGCAGCTGTTTGAATCTCTACCTTACTTGTGGAGAAATTAAAATAAAGTGAGCAGCTACCTGATCGAGGTTCACTATAAATTTTTTTTCCAGTGTATTTCATAAATGCTTAATGATTTAACTTAGGCATTTCGGTATAAGGTGGCTTAAGTGGTAACTAGAGTTGTTGAGCCCAATTTGAAATGCTAGAATTAAAACTCATCATTTTTTACTCAAATCTGCTGCCCAGCCTGTGGACCACAGTTTTTTCGTGCTTGGGGCTCAAGCAAGCTTACTGGTAACAAGTGCAAAATCGTCGTGTTCTTCCTGTTCTCTTCAGCAACATGTTCCTCTCTCTTCCTGTGTTGTCCTAATCCTCAGTTATTGGTAGAGTAGTATCTTGAATAACATATTTTTGTATTTTCTGAACAGTGTACTGAAGTGAGTTTTTGACCTTAGCTTTCTTGACAGTGCAAAGGCCTAAAGACAAAGCAGGAATTGGCAGTGATGACAGAGATGATGTACAGGACATGAAGAGTGAAGACAGGAAGCTTGGAAAGGGAAGGTGAAACCTGTAAATCCGTTCCAAAGATTTCTTCAGAGAGAGATATGATGAGCGTCAGGCCAAGCAAATGATATTTCCAGCAACGTTGTGAATCCATTGGAGAACAAGGCAAGGATTTAAGGAAGGAAGAGGAGGCAGTGAGACAGAAAAAAAGAAAACAATTTTTCTCTGTGTGGTGAAGAACAAATAATGCCTTGATGCCTTTTTATGAAAGTAGATGTTCCAAAATACTCTTGCCCTTGGAAATTGATTCATGCTACAGGTTACACTGATTATTCCCACAGATTTGAGGAGGTAAGAATAGAAAAACAAAATTCAGTGCCAGTCAGTCCTGCAAATGAGTGTTATAGAATCACAATGTAATTAATGCCAAATGTGTCATCATGGTTTACTCACTGAAAGGAATTTAGGATGGATGCTTGATTTTTCAGTGAATAAAATGCCATTTCACCCTTTTTAGACACCTTTCTACTGAGGACAGTGGTTAAATTATATTAACAATGCGTTTCCCTTCAATAGTATGACAAAGAATAGAACATACAAATTCTACACACACACACACACACACACACACACACACACACACACACACACACACAAAGAGAAGCAGCCATCTGCAGTGGTTTTAATTCTTTCTTATATGATCAAGTGAAAAACAAGTTCAGCTGAGTAGCTAGCAATGCAGATATTCAACATGCTATTGTCTTGAATGGATAACTGATAGTTTTGTTTGGCAATAGTTCTGGGCGAATATTTCCCACCATTGTTAATACCAAGGCAGTTTCTGGTGGGAGCTCTAATACAGAGAAAACTGTGGCTATGAGTATTTTCACTCTATCTTTTAGACCTACTGTAAGCTTGTGAAGCGTGGGTGGTTGCACAGTCTCACATCTGTTTGCACCAACTTTGGCCTCATAGAGGTTTGCAAGGTGGGTAATGAAACAAGTCTGAGGTACGTGAAAGTTTTTGTTTCATATCTCAAATCAGTGTGATGTGGTAACATCATACTGACAATAAAAAAGCAAGCCCTCCCTCCAATTTTTTCTCCCTCAGAAATGAAAACTCATTCATTGCATTCATTCACTCTTCAAAACTGCAGCAATGCATGATCTATATGTTACAGTTTCTGTTGTGTGTAATGTTTTAAATGAGACTTACTGTATTTTGTGAAAGTACAGAGAGTCTTAGGCTCTATTGAAGTAGCCAGTGAGCTCACATGCGATGAAACAGTCCTCACCAAATGAGAAGTAAGCATAAATCCCTTTTAAATCTTGCAAATTTAGGAGATATGTATTTGTTTCCAGCCTCCAAAAAGCAGAACTGAGCTAGTTTATGTGCTTTCTGTATGCACTTCTCAGTTCATTCATAAACCTCTATATCTACTGACGCTGAATTCACATTACTGTTATGTTAATTCAGTTTTTATGTAAATTCTTGTACTTGAGAGTATAGTATCTTGAGCCTTTCCTTGTTTTGAACAAAGATTTCATTTGTAAGGCATTGTCCTGTGAGAAAATAGTAGAGCTGAATATTCAGAAAAGTAAAAACAAAGTAAAAACATACAGACTCTGATTTATATTAAGCTTTTCTGTTTTTCTACTTTCACTTGGAAAGTCAAAATCATGTATTTTCAAAGTTGCAGAGGAAGGGAATGTAAATAATCTTTTAGTAATTTTTTAGTTAGTTTTAAAATGCTGACATTAATGATTCCTTAATAAGCATGTGCACTATCAAACTAAGAGTTTCAAAACCCATAGTATTTTTTAGTTTTGGTAAAACTTCTGCAAGTCACTGAGCTTTCCCTGGAGTAATTCACTAACAGGCCTCTCTGTTTTGCAGATCGTTTTACTCCGGAATTGTTTATCATTCTAGACTGTTCTTAATTATAAAATGCTAAGTTTAGCTTTTTAGTAAGCAGTATCTTCTGCTCAATCTTTTAAGTACATTAGTGTAGATATTTTGTCCATTGCACTAGACGTGTATCTATCAGCCGTTTCCAGTCCTACATTAACTTCTCTATTTTTCTTCTAGCTTTACTTTGGAATAATGTTATTGTGGGCTAATTAATTCATGAGATAGACAATGGACCCATTATTCTGGTACTGTTTTTAATTGTACAAAATTTAGGTGAAACAGGCGTAAGGGGGTTGTTTGGGGCACCAAATTGTACTATGCAACCGTAACTAAAACTAGTGTGATTTATGGAATTGACGATGGACTATAGGCTTCAAACATTAATCTCATGTGCCAGTCAGTCCTTGTGATTGTTTTAGAATCTTTGCATGGTCACTAGTTTAAATTTGGGTCTGGGCCAAAAATAAAATGCAGACTGGTTTCATTTTATTTTGTAGTCCTTGTAAGATGAGTAGCTTGGAACAGTTCATGTGCCAGAGAGAAACCCTTAACCACTGCAACAATCACTAGCAATGCTTGCTTTCTTGGTGGCAATCTCAGTGAAGAGGGAAAAAGTGGACTGGGAGGTGTGATCCCATCAAGCCAGGACTGGAGTGTCACAGAAGAATGTTGCAGAAGAAACTTTACTGCCATTCCTGCTTGTGCTGAAAGAGAACTTGGCCTCCAGTGTTACATTGCCACCAATTTACAGTGGCTGTTAATTCATTTGGAAATGTGAAACCACCAGACAGTCCTGAATAAACCAATTTAAAGAAATGATTGTTTACCTTCCACCTTTCATCATATTGTAAGGACATGGGTTTGTTAAAGCTACACAGCAATTTATGGTTTTTTACATTAAAAAAATACATTAAAGCTTAGTTTGAAAAAGTGCAAGTATTTAAATGCTTATCCTTTGACCTGAAACCCTCGAAGGGAGCCTCTTGCAAGGGTTGGCAAGGTTTAGCAAAGTATGACAGACAGAAGTGAAACAAAGACCCTCTTTCCTGGGGTTTTCTACTGTCCAGGAAGAGGATTACTGGAGGAAATGGCAGTTGGAAGAGAGCTCTGTGGGAGTGGAAATGAGAAGAAGAGATGAACTGGTATTGATTTTCAGTGGAGAGCTGAATGGCTGGAAACAGCCATTAGTCAATGACATTGAGTGTGAGAATAAAGGGATCTAAGATAGTTGTGGCTGCATTCGCATTAGCATTTCCCTTTGAAAAAGCATGGTTTTGAAGCAAATTGGATAGGATTGCAGAATGGTTTTGGTACATGTGAGCTAGACTGGTTTTGGATAAAACTGAAGAGTAACCCTGACTCTAGTTGGGCACCTCATGAGCTCCAAGCCCCAGCATTACAGCTGGAACTGACGGCTGGTCTTTCGATGATGTCAGACTACTTGGGAAGGACTTGGATATTTAATCGTAAGACCGGAATAAATGAAGTGAAACCATAGAAAAGCATATCGAGTAGGCATAAAGGCCTGAGAACAATTTGCTTTGGTCTGCTGGTCCATTTCTGTTGTGCCAGATTACGTGCTGATGTAGACATGACATACTTCCATAAACTGGCATTTCTTCAATTCTATTTTTATCTTTTATTCTGAGAATTACTCCAAATCTCTGCTTTACTGATTTCTGCTAGAAAAGCAACAGTTACATCTGTTTCTGCAAGCCAGTTTGGCTATGTGTTTTCTCTTTCTCAGGAAGTTTCCAGCATAAAGATTTCAGAGTCTCCCACCCAGCCATAGATTTGGGGAAAGGCACACCCGACCTGCCCTGAAATCCTGGACTTAAGTGCTTTGACATTTCACACTTGGAAAGATTAACATTGCAAAGACACAATGGAGCTGTGTCATCCTCGAGGTTCCCATACATGTCACTCATTCCTGTTCTCATCATTCCATTCTCCCTCCCATTTTATGTCGCAAAGGTTATTTATTTAAATAGACAGAAGAGAACAAAATACCACTAGGCAGAAATCAATCTGTCTGCACAGAAGCTATTTTTAAAGCTGTGTTTAGAATAGCACACACTTTTTCCTGAAATGTTTTCAAAGATCATCGTTCATATGACAGAATGGTGTGTGTGCGCATGTAATTCCTATTGGACATTCCAGAGTTCAGAGAAGACAGGAGCTGCTTGAGAGCTAACAATTGCTAAAATGATCGCCATAGAAGTGACATGTCACTAGCAGATTAATATTAAAAGTTCTGATACATAACAGGAAATGATGCTTAAACCTGAGAAAAATACAGAAGGTAGTTAGAGCTTCTCTATCTGGGAAGGAGTTATTGTTTTATATTTGCATGTAAGCATGGTATAAATTCTTCTGAAACTTGTGGGGCAGTGCTAATGATTTACATGCCTGAGAACTTGCCCTGGTGACAAAAATAGCAAGAATTTTATTTTTAAAACATAAATGAAATACTCCTTAATATGATCATGTGGCAACTCCTATTTCTACCCAAGTGATCAATGCTTTCAGATTTATTAAACAGGAGCCCTCCCAAATCAGGTAAGTATAACAATACTACTGGTTTTCAAGGCAAAATGAATCATACAGAGATGTCATTGTGACTGGGTTTCAAAGGGGTGACATTCTTTCTCACTTCTAAAGCAAATTAAATTACTATTTTTAATCTTATTCCCAAGATTAATCTGGGAGTATGAGCTGTTTGTGTCAGAACAACGGCACTGACATGAGCAGAAGTACTGATTATTAAAAGTTAATTCCCCTCTGTCTGTGGGTACTAATATAAATGCTTAGGATATGCCATTTATTTTCATTAAAAATATTCATCTGATATCTGCTTACATTTTTTCTCCTAGTGTATCCTTGAATTGACAATTCACAGCTGTTTTCCTGGCAATGCTATGTTATTATTAACATTCTATCTTTTCTCTTTGACTACTGCAGAAATAACTGAATTAGTCAAACTCCTCTGGGTGACAGATGACAGCAACATAAACAAGAGGAAATGCCTGAAATGAAGGCCCTGGAATAAGGGAATCAACAGACCACCCGGAGTTACACCTGAGGATGCACGGGACAGGCAAAGGTCTGAAAACTCGGGTGCAGACTGAGTTTCATTTGAGAAGCTCTTTTTTTAAAATTCAGTTCTTGCACACATTTTGTAAAACACTTTGGTTAATGAGAATTACTGTGAAGAAGCAAAGCTCACCAGAACTGTATTTTCCTGTTTGCTGTCTTTGTAAAAAAGAAAATTGAATTTACTTTTTTAATCTTTCAGAGTTTATATTTTGTTACACAGTGGCACAAGTACTTTAAATCTTTTAAACATGCTTCTTATTAATGATTGAAGACGATTATAACTCCAAATTTCTTTGAACTTTGTTCGGACCCTTCTGCCTGTTACAGCAATATGTTATATCATCCAAAAACTATGTGTATATCAAATACTGAGCACGAGCTAGTAATTTGAATTTGAAATACTAAGTTTTGTGCCTAGGTACCTATTGCTGTATTGTATTGCTGACCTCTACAAGCCAGAATGCGTGTTTAAAGAGAGAGCAGCCAGAGAAAACTAACCGTTACTTAATGACATATACACATGGTAACTAGGGATGTGATGCTATTGGGAAATTAATCAACTCTTTTAGTCCTCTCATAATTAGGTTTGCAGCCTTCGGGGGAGCACTGTGGATAGGAAGATAGAAATCAAACATTTCTAAGGGGGGGTGGGGGGAAACAACCTTGAAACTTTTTCAAAAATATTGACAGAAGAAAATAGCCATTAATTTATCATCTTAATTAATATCTAAATATAGATGCCGACCTGGCCTCTTTCTGCAGTCTAAACACTCCCTTTGCTGTATTTTGTCTGGTGATAAGAACTGGAGGCCAGTGCAGCTGCTAGAAAGGCTTTTTCATGCCACTGTTTCCTGGTGAGTGCTAGTTTGCCTAATGAAACTTGAAAGCTACCAAAAATGCTACTCTCATTTCCAAGGTTCACTTCCACATGCAAGGGAAAAAAACAACTCAGTAAAAATCACATCATTACAATGTCCTTAATTTAGACCCCTGAAGCTGGACGTGATGGAAAGAGACAGTGGATCTGTTAGGTTTTTATTCACACAGGCAAGTTTCAAAGAATTTGTGCAAGCTAAGCCTGATTAGCTCAGGATGCGGTGCAGAGCAGCAAGGTTTGCATGGTTCCAGCAGACCAGGGTCAGCAGCCTTGCAAGCTTGCCAGACAGTATTTTCCTTTCCCAAATTAGAAGTTAAGTGTGCCAGTAGTAGATTTCCTGGTTATTTCTGAACTATAAATTGAGGTAGAGCCAGGTGCCCTGGCCTCATCCAAAGTCAAGATAGCGCTAATCAGTGAGCCAGTAGTATCTCGCTGCTGTCGAATTCAGCAGGAGCTGCGAACACCAGGTTGCCGTAGGAGGTTGTGACTGGCTGTTACACCCTCTTTGGCAAAGTACCCCAGAATTCAGCCCCCGAATTACACCACTGGGGTTTAAAAGAAGGTTTTGCTTTTCCAAACCCCATCTGATTAAAAGAAGAGCTGCTGGCGTGTGTAATAGGAAGGGAAAAAAAAGTATGTCTTAGTCAAAAATACTGTCTCACTGAGAGACATCCTTCAATTATGAAAAAAGAAACAAGTTAATTCTGGTACTCCTGGCTGTTGGACTGAACATGAACAAAGTTTCTCTTTCAGTTCTTGGTACTTGCAAGTCATTCAGTGTTGATGTGTCAGATATCTTGAGTACAATAACTGTCAGACACACACACAGGTTTTGTGTATGCATAAAACAATGGCTCAAAACATTTCGGGGTATGGAACGAATGTTACATACTGCATTGCTGTAGCCTGCTTCTAATATTAGCACAGAATGAACAGCTCACTTCCTGGAGGCTTCGGCAAGCTTTGTTTGCAAATCTTTTTCAGTGATATCAGACATGTGGAATAAATTATCATAAATTGCTTGTGATTAAATGTGTAGTACCAGGAGGATTTGCAATGGTTAATCCTTTTATTTCAGGGATCTGTGAAGAGTGAATTAAGCTGAAGACTGATATATAACTGGTTTTTATTAAAACTAATGCTCTTATATCGTAGTATTGTTTTGTTTAATTATAGAACATAATTTTTAAAAAATGTAAGCTTTAGGAATAAGGCAGTTACTAATGTGTACTGGACTAGAACAGTTGTTAGACTATATAATCCACAAGGACCAAAAAGTGACATTAGAGGCATAATTGTTTGCTCAGATATATCATATCATACTAAATCTTTCTATATGCTAATGTATTAAATAGCCATGGCCAAGAACAGAATTTCCCCCTAAATTCCACTGAAATGAAATTTTCTATTTCTGTATATTTTGATTTCAGTAAAACTTTGGGAGACAGTTTTGCCTTCCCTGTAACTAAAATAGATTAATTTCTAGCATCTGAAAGGATTTCCTGAAATAAATGCAAGTCTATAATAAAAAAACCCCAACAACATAAAGTAAGATTTGTTTGTACGCAAAAGGCATTGTTCTCTTTCTGAGAAGCTACGTTCCTTAATACTTTTAAAAGATACAGCTGTTTGGAAATCAGTCCTTCAGTAAAGCATATACCACACATTATTCTGAATGCATCTAAAAATGGTTTAGTGAAACTGCTACAGGTCGTATGCCTGATGTGTGGCACAGAGTGAGACAAGAACAAATACATCTGGAAAGAGATCAGTGTAACATGGATAGTGTGAAGATTAGGTGCTATGGTGTTCTTGGGTGGTCTCTGATTTACCTAGATATTAGAAGAGCATCTACTTCAGATATTTATTATTTCAACTATTATTCACTTCCAAAGATCATGATGTAGGAATATTTTTCCATTGCTACCTCTGTACATTTTGAATGTTGCCTGTTTTGGGGAGAGACAGCTGAATGTGGTGGGAGGAAAAGAACTGGTGAGCAGCCATTCAGTGTTATATAGATCTAAATTGACCACGTGTTACCAAATAAGGCTGTTTTGAGTTTTGTTGTGCTATTGAGAGTGAAACCGTGAAGTGAAATACTTTCACAATACATTTAGAGTAAATGCCCATCGCTGCTGTCACTTACAATGCTGGAATGTGAAGTAAAGATGAAATAAAAGAGAAAGCAAGCAGAGAAACATAGATAAATGTAACTTCTGATTTGGTTCCTTCTTTCTTCCTCCTTCTTTTCCTTTTAGCTAGCTATGAAAGGAGCAGTGCTCCCTAATGTTTGGAATGTAAATGCAGCTGCATTCTCAAGAGATGCAGCAAGAGCTGCTCTCAAGATGATGTTCTCCTCCTTCGGTGGCAGAGAAGGAAGTTCTGAATGGGTGCCAAGTTCTCTGCGACCATACAGGAGTCCAAATCTGTTGGCTAAGCTTGTTCTTTCCACATAGTCCCTGTAAAGGCATTGAGTTAAGTGAATTAACCATATGGCAACAAGAGCTTTGAGTTAAACCTGTAAGCTTGTAGTTCCATAAGGCAAGGTGAGCTAATCTGGTGGCTCACTGCTACTGAAAGGGGGTAATCTTGTTTCTTTGCTCCCAGCTATCCACACCCAGCGCTTATTCTGCGTCTGGTCCAGGCCTTGACAGACTCATCAGGGAGACATTTCAACCTGTTCACTCAGCATGAAGAGGGCAGGATTTTCTGGACTTAGTAATTTGAATTGTTTCATGCAAATATTTGACTAGTGCCAGATCTGGTGCAAGGGGCAGGGGAGAGACCACGGGAGAGAAGGAAGAAATGGCATACGAGAGAAGAAGAAATGGCATAGGAGAGAATGAGAACAGGACTTTCCCACTTTTGTTGGTTTTGCTCAGATGCTGGTGGAACTGTTCTTATCTATTTGTTTTTATTGAGAAGTAAAACAGAAGGGTTCATTCAGATAACTGGAAAATATTCTATTGTTAAAGGGAAGTAAAAGGTAATGTAGAGCATTCCCAGGTGCTTCGGGTTGATATGTGTGCCCTTGTTTGTCCTGATTATAATAAACATTCTTTTTAAATAGGTGCCCAGGCTAAGCAAGGTTTTTTTGGTTCAACTCAATGTCATTTCCACATATGTTATGTGATATCTTTGAATCATTGACTCGTACATACGCTATAGGAGCAGAACGTTGGCATGGAGAAGGGGGCGAATATGTGCCCTCCTTTACAGGAGAGAGCACTAGGACTGCAAGGATCTCTGACTTGGGGCCTGGTTGGTCTGATTTGTCATCTGTATGCGTCATCTTTTTCCATCTGGAAATTTTTTTGCAGGAAGAATTTGAGTCTCTTCTACATCTACGAAGGATTTATGGATGTTCAGCAGATGAGGCAGAGACACTGCACAGCTTGGAGATTCCAGATATGTTCACGTTACATGCTCAGAAGAAACACACAGTGTATTTGCAGTAAGTCAGATGGGTTTGGGGCAGCATCACAGAAGCCTACTGGAGAGCTAAGATGAGTATTATCAGTAATTCCAACATGATCCAGAAGCACTGGGCTTACGTGTGGTACAATAAGTACATAGTTTTCACTGCTCATAAAATCTTGCAAAATGTGACAGCCAAATCCTGCGGTAGAGAACTGCGGGAGTGCGGCAGGCAGGAATGGGAGAGAATGGAAACAAAACTGGTAGTATCAGCATGTTCAGTGAGCTTGGCCCAAACACAAGACAGAAAAAAGCCACTTTTGGTAAACAGAACCCTCCAGAAGCATGTTGAAGACTGTGAACATCAATTCAACAGAAAGCAACTTTTCCTGGAAGGTAGGATTTTTTCTTGCTTTCCACAGATTTTGCCCACCTGGCATGTCTGATCTGTCTCAGCAAGTGCACCATGTTCTCAAGCACTGGCATACGTTTAGTGTGTATGAACCTTGGGAAATGTAATATTGCTTAAAGCTTTTACTGCACAGTTTCCTCTCCATGGCACTTCACACATCCTTCCCCCCAGCACCCATCCTGTCTTATCGTTAAAGGTGGTATGTAATCAGCAGTAGGAATCGCTTTATTTGTTACCTGTTGCCATCTTAAGTGCAATGGCATTGTTAAAAGTGAAAGACTGACATTCCCAATCCTTTTTTCTTGTTTTTAAGGGCAAGATATGTAGATCCTACTACTGTTAAACAAGCACAGTGATACAAGGTATTCCATGTTCTAGATGTAACTTCGTAAAGGCTAAGGAATCCAGAATTAATACTGCTGTTGCAGACATAATTAACTCCAGTGCCATTTCATACGATAGCTCGTATGGAACTGTGTAGTCTTATCCAGTGCCTTTCCAGTTCTGTGTACCAGATTCAATACATAGAACTAACACATTTGAACTAACTAAGTTCAAATACTCTGATTTAGCATGAGACTATACAAATAGCTCACCATATCTGAAAAAAAGGGTAAGAATGTGGCTGTTACATGATAGCAGAGCAGAAATGAGGGCCCTGACTGCAAATATGGGAGAAATTACCGGTGTAATGTGGTATGAGAAGAATAATCATAGTAAACTGATAATTATAATCCTCTGACCGGGTGCTGATTTGCAGGACTATTCTGGCTGAATTCTGGTCCTGAATGCTTGGCGGAGAATTTCCTGCAACTTAAAGCCATTCCTTCAATCAGATGCCACATGCTTTAAGTTTTAGATTATCTAAAGGACTTCTTTATTTGGTTCAGTCTTGGGTTAATTTTATAATGGAGGAGAGAAGAGCTCATTAACAAACAAAGCAATGGTTTTCTACTCTGCAGTTTTTCAGCTAACAGTTCTTATGAGAAGTAAATCACTTACACAAGGGCACTAATATCTATTGTAGAGCTTGTAACCCATGGCAAGTTTCTACAACAAATAAATTTGAGCTTTCCTCTGGCTGCCATCAGGACTGAGGTTTGCTAATATCAATGTATCACATGTGTTATCGTGCTGTTACTAATTGCAAGCAGGAGTTACTGAACAAACTTGAGGCAGGACCAGTGCGCTCACTTGCTTTTACTGCTCACATGCACGAGTGATCGAAATGAAATAGTGAAAATGCTGCATTTACGCCAAGTCCAGCAGGAAGGACTAAGTGGGGCAAGTACTGAATTACTCTTGACCTTCAGTGTTTCTGAAATACTCAAGTAAGAGAAGGTAAATTCTGAACACCAATGACATCCTGATGCTTTTATTGAAGCCCACTATATAGCAGGAAAGCGGGTGTGGGGGGGGGGACTTTTACTTTTTGTGAATGCCTAAGGATCTGAGCGTGCTCTGTCAAAGCAGGATACAGAGCAGACTGCAGCTCTGTTCTGTGTCTGTTAAGGAAATGAGCCCCACCTCAGCTAAAACGGGCAAAACATCCTTGGTAAACAGAGCATTGGGCAGCGCTTTCACAATTAGCAATTACTCCATGAAACTCAGGCTGGCCACTGCCCAACTTTAACTGAACTTTTATCCTCCCACAGCATTTTGTTTAGAAACTATTTTTATTTCTAAACAATAATACTCACTAGCAACACCCATCCTGGAGGACAGGGACTGCTCTGACAGTGACCTCAACTTTTGCTTAAATTGGGAGCAGCAAATGCCATCCCTTCTAATAGAAACTGGCCTTTAAATGATGAAAAGTCAGTGACTAGCACTTAATGTCCTATACATCTTCATTAATGAAAGAGAAACAAATTGCTCCTACAATGCTGTGCTGTTAAACTCAGCCCTGCACAAAGGCTTCCTTCCAGTTGCTGTGACAATACGTTCTTCATGATGGAAAGTGAATGTGTTGGAAACCTGTCAATCAGGGGACAGGCTGAAGCCTCTGAAATCATCTCTGCCCTCAGATTGGATTCCAGCTATGTGCCAGAGACAAAAAGTGCGTGTTTCATTGATTCCAGTTTCATTTTGTAATTTGACAAAAAAAAATAGAGCTCTGCTACTTCCAGTAGCGGCTTAGAGCAGCTCCCAGGGATGGCAAGTGGCTGTTAGCAAAATAACTCCTTTTTCTGTGACAGTCCCGGAGTTCATTTTAGCTGGGAACTTGCCCAGGATTATTTGAAGCAATATTAACCTGTGATGAGTCCCCAAGCCAGTTCCCTCCTGGTACTTGGTACCTCGAACCTTTGGTACTGGCATGTTCATCTCTTTGCAAGCACCAGCTTCCCTGCCTCAATATCTAGCTGGTTAAACTATAACTCCGGTTATAATCCTCCTTTTTTAAAAAAATAGAGTCAAAAGTGCCATATATCGATAGGAAGAGATGTGGAGAAAACGCAAAGTTAGAATTTACTGTTGTTTCATAATCCAGTTACTGTGGATACGCTGGATCGATGGGGCTCTTCCAGCTCGGAGAAGGACGCCTGCTCGTGTGGGTACGTGCCGGGAATCTCGAGCGCTGCCGGTTCACGCTGGCACGACGAGGGCGATTCCTGCCCCCAGCTCTCTGCCTGTTCTCCCGCCAGGCGCTGTCAGGCCAGCGGGAGCGGTGGGTTAAACTGTTCTGTGACACCGAGAGCAATGTAGAGCTGTCAAAACCATCGCTTACGTCCAAGGTCAGTGAAGTCAATTACTCAATATATATTTATACACATGCACACACACGCTTTTAAATGTGCTGTTGCCAGATCAGTGTGATCTTTCGGTGAGTGTTTGGTTCCTGTGTGGTTCTAAATTCAAGCTGGTTTTGTCAGCAGCTTGTCAAATCACATGCTGGTATTTTTTCACACCAAAAGGAATGGTAGCACAACACTGTGGTGGGCAAATCATGCAATTTATTACACACAAGTTATAAAAGGTATCGCTCTCAAGAATATTTAAATATGAGATACAAAGGCAATCATCTTTTCTTTCCCTCAGGGATGGAATAATAAGAAAATTTTTTGAATGGATCCAGTTCTGTGTTCGTAGGAAAAGCCATTTTAATTTATGGGAAATGTACCAAAATGATAAACTGTGGGTCTGAGTTAGAAAAATAACTTAAGTGCTATTTTGGGAGCACAGTCTCCAAATTCCTACCCTTTGGGTGGAAGCAGGCGTATGTCTGCATTTGCTGAGTAAAAAACGATGCCAGGAGATAACTGTTTGGAATTATTTTGACGGCAGCCAGCAAATATATCTCATCACTATGGTTGCAAAAACAAACACCCACCAAAGAACTATATCTGACAAGGAGAAAATAATTAAGGGAAATGGAATAATTTGCTGCCTGTATTAAATTCTTCATGTTCCCTCACACAAATCAGTAGAGGGGTGAGCTCTGACCTTGACGTGGGTGTACTGCTTGAGTTCTTGCCACAAGTAGGGCACATATTACTTAAAAATAGAAAGAGATAGCAAATATATCTTTCTATTGAAAACCATTCCATCCCATATTTTGGATGATAGATGAGAGGGGGTTAGAATCACATCACTGTATTTGAACTCAACAGTATAGCTCTTGATTTAAGTCAAGTCCACACTGAAAATAATTTGATTTTTACCTCTGGTTTGGATGTAGTTGAAGATAACAGATACTTCATAAAAGTGTCTTACTCTTAAGGCTTCTGTCTTCAATTTTATTGGGATCAATCCATAGTTAAGCAAGTAATGCAGTGCTGTACTGCTGAGATAAGTAATGTAATTTCCTATAAAATGTATTAATATATTCCAAACATTTTAAAATAAATACAGTAACATTAACAAAAGAAAGTAAGTAAAGGGTTAGATAGTCATGAAAGGAATAAAAAAACCTATCTGAATTTTAATATGGGACTGGGCAGAGCTTATACTGGAGTGGCTGCTGTCCTTCCTTGTTGACATGGTTCACATGCTTATATGGCAGCTGCTGAGCCATCAGGGTTTAGAGCCAGACTTAACATGAAGCTGTTGCCATTTTATCTGAGCGTGGTTGGTTTTAAAGAGCCATTCAGCATCTCTCATGCATCTTAACATGAGAATCTTGCAGAGGGGACAAGCCACAGGAAGGAACAGTACAGCTGTCCCAAACTAAGCCATCAACTTTCATGAATCCAAGCTCTAAGAATAAGCTGATGAAGCAAACCAGTTTTGCAGATAAAAACCTTGATTGCCAATCCCTTATTTGTATTTTTTTCCTCGAGACTGAACTCATCAAATCCTTGCTCATTTTGCTATGAGTGAGTCTGTGAAGACCAGCTATACCAGCAATTGTAATGTCCTCCTCCTCCTCTCCTTTTTCTGGAAAGATCCAGTTCCTCATAATAATTCCAAAATACTGTGCACACCCATGGGACGTGCATCCCATATGTCCTGTTCTCTGCAAGGAAGATACAACAATTGAATCATATATTGCCTCCAAACTGCTGCACAGTTGTAAAATCTTCCCTTGGGGGGAAAAAAAAAGAAAACGTATATTCTTTCTGCACTCCTCATTCGTTTGGGTAAACTGAGTTAGGAAGACTGAATAACACGTGCATCCATAACAGTAGCAGAGCTGACTGAGGATGAATTCCTGATAATATGCTTATTATTCCAGACTACATTCCATCCAAAGGAAAACACTGTCTTTTACTTGTTGAACTTGCACTGAAACCAAACGATCTATGCATACTTGAAAATGGACTGCAGTTATTAAGTAATATGCTGATGCTCTTTCCAATTCTTTTTGGCATCAGGTTATTTAAAATTAGAGTTCCATATTTATGTTAGAGTTTATGTATAGCCATAAATGTTACAGCAAACATTTCCTAGCTGGGAAAAACTGAGAATATAGTTCTACCTTACCTCTTCTAATTTATTTTGCACCAAAAATGAAGTTGAAATATACTGAAATGAACAACTTCCAAATAGGTTTTCTGCTTTGCCTGTGTGTTTTAGAAAAGTAAATCACATAAAAGTATTTCCCCCCGTCAGCAGTACGAGTGACATCATATAACGGGAATGCACACGATGCCAAAAGTGTCCTGCTGGTTTGCATTAGCTTCCCTGGTCAGACACATCCTGTGTAGCACTAGTTAAGCTTTACCAGCTCGAAAATAGATAGTCAGATGAAGAGTTCCTTGTGGAAAGAAGCTTTGCTCTACCCAGCAGGTAGAGGGCAATGCTTTTTAGGGACATATTTCAAAGGTGGGTGCACAGTCATTCCTCTTAAGACCCAAACCATGGTCGATGTTCTTTTGGTAAAAATTTGATCTCATCTACTTCTCCTAAAAATAACAGCAAAGAAGAAACAAACTGAGAAATAAAAGACATGAAAATTATTATTAAAAGTCTTTCAAAATGACCCCATTCTTCCAGACAAATGGGGCATATTTCCCAAAACAGATGGGGGAACTACACAGGCCCTTAGGCAAGGAGAGAAAATAAACGCTGTAGTGCATTAAGAGTGAATGGTATGCCCTGTTCAGTCCCAGTGCTGGATGCTCCTCACAAGGTTTGTTTCTGTGGCACTTTGTTGATGGTTCACTGCAGCTGCTGATTCGGTGATAGGAGCAATAACAACATACGTCTTTTTCTTAGTTAGAAAAAGATTATTTGCGAGGGTGGATTTGAAAACCTCTGTGTTGATGAGTGGGTGTATGGAGGTGAAGGAGTGTTTCTTCCACAGATACAAATTTAGCTTCTATTACTGGGAGGAACAGCTGTGTGTGTGACTGTGAAGCATCTGTGGGTGAAATGAAAGGCAACTTCAATATTTTGTCCCTGTTCCTTATTCTTCCTTCCTGAAGCCCAGCAGCTACGCAGTGCCTTCTGAAATACATGCCTGCTACAGTAGTGGCTAAACTGATTTTGTTTTCATTTCATGCAGTATTGGTTGACCTAATGCTGGACACAGTGAAAAAGAGTTTCCACTAGTGTCCCTTTTAGAGTCTCTTCCTGAATCCCCATGTTTCCTGCATAACTTATTTCTTCTTTGAAAAGATAACCTTATAATTCAGTTCTAATTCTGTTGGCATGAGTCTGAGCAACACAGTGTGTATTGAGGAGTGACAGAAGGCATTTTAATGTAATTTTGTGTGTGTGTGCGTTGGTTATATTTCCATAGTAGCCAGTTAAATTGAGCTGATCTCCAGCTATAGATGATAGTACAGGTACTAGTTTCCGTGTAGTTAATCAACGGATGCTTTGAAAAGTGAAGTCCTAAGGAAGATTAGAGAACAGGAAAAAAAAACTTTCATTTGAACTGTGTATTTACTGAAAGATCTCAACCCACTAGTAGGAGGTATATTGAGCAGATGGGTTGGCAGCAGCACATAGACAGCTGTTTTTGTCTAGCATACAGGTGTTTAACTTGGCTGCTTGCGGATTAGCTACTGGATGGCAGAATTTTTGAGGGGATCGCCTTGTTTAACAGAAGTGGCTCTTACCCATCCCCATAGCAAGTTCAGCGAATGAGCCAGAGCGACTATTTTCACTTCCTCCCTACTCACCTCTTTGACACTGTCCAGAATCCCACCAGTCTTCTGCCAGAGTTGGGTTGAGGTGGGAGAGAAAACAGTCTTTGTAGTTATGGCAGTGTGGTTTTACCTCTTCTTGTGGAACCAGAAGAGGAAACAAGAAGAGACATCGGTGGTGTTCAATATTCATCTTTCAGACTAGCAGCTACTGTTAATGTTCTGTCATTCTTCAGAGGATTCCTTTCGGTTTGTTAGGTTTGTTTCCAATAGACCGATGAACATTAGCTAAGCTGTATGTGTCTTTAATTTGAAAGAATGTTTTTCAGCACTTCCAAGATGAGCTAGTACTTAGTTTTAAGTATGTTAGGATTCAGCAGTGTGAAATTTTGGGGTTTTGTCCAAAAGTTAGACTGTAGAAATAGCTGTGCAAGATCAGCAAAGCTGGTTTGCTGTTTTCTGAGTTGTAGTGACCCATAAAGTAAATGCATTTTATGCATAGGTGACAGATGTCATCAGAGACTCTCGTGTAATGGTATCAGATACAAATGATTAATGAAATGTTGTCTGCTAGAACACTTAATGTGAAATGCAGACCTGGTATAAATGGGTTAAACAAATTCGCCCAGAACTTAACGTTGTCATTGGTGCTACTGTTCTGGTGCCAAGCATGGCTGCAGCCAGGATGATCTGAGATTGCTGTTGAAGCCAAAGTTCTCCTGTTGCCTTTCGACTGGTATTCCAGCCTGACTGCCCTGCTCGGAGCACGTGTTTGATTGCTTTTGCAACATCTATCTTTCCTATATCTGTGAGTAAGAAACTGAACATCCTCACTTAAATTCAGATATAAATGTCTGGCTATTGTAAAAGACCAATAGAGAAATGTTGATCTCACACTGTTACCTTTAACCAAGAATTATAAATATGTATAAAACCAAAAACTTTTGGTTTTGCTCTACAATAAAAACTGGTTTTCATTAAGTTGTGAACAGTCAAAATGCTACTAAAATGCTCTTCTTAATATTGTGCTCTATGAATGTAAATTGTGCAGTCAATTTGTGGAACAGTGCGTTGGAAATATAATTGCCACCATCAGCATGCTCTTGGTCTAAAGAGTTGGTTGTAAGCACCTGTATTTTGGGTTAAGGAAGCCAATGTCAGAACTCAGTTTGTCAGCTTCTTAGCAATGATTTTCTCTAGCATGAGGTTTGTAGCAGCAACAATATTCAATTAATAGGTAGCCCCTAATATATATGTGTGTGTTTGTGTGTATATGAATAATTAAATAAATATACAAATATATATATAAACACAGATACATGTATGATATTAATTCTGCAGTAACGTTGCCAGACATCACAATTTACAATGATGTTTCTGGACCACAGTGACAGCCACAGTACTGTATTTCTGTGTATACTTGTTTTTCTAAAAGGATTTTTTTTTAGGGGGGGGAAAGGAGGACGTGTCAGATAACTGTAAGAAAAGGAACGTGTTTATGTTTGGGATGAGCAATCCTCTTATGCTACTTCCAAGTCTGTTTAAGTGCAGCATGTTTTCATTATGTTCCACAGAGATGGCAAAGTAGAGGGAAAAAAAAAATCAATGAAAAGGCAGACAGAGCCAAGTGAGAGTGGAATAAGAAATGAATCAAGTGAAGCCTGTGTGTAAAGGAGCAAAGCGGGAAAATGAAAATTTTAATGCAAATAAGTGTCTGTGCCAGTCTAGTTTTTAGTGACTGCTCTGTTTCAATGAAAGTTCAGTTAGCAGAAAAACAACGTTATTAAAACTAAAAAAAAGAGTCATTCTTTGAAAGAATTATGAATTTAACTGATGGAAGAAACAGGTCCATGAACTGTAGCAAGTTTTATGAATACTAAATATAGTTGAGATTTGAACTGCTGTTTTACCGCTTATAGATCTTGATTTCTTCTGTATGCTTGGAAATCACCATAGTTCCTCAGTCATAAAATGCATAACTTAGTGAGTCTCTCCTAAAACTGCAATGCTGGTTTTAATTTTTCTTTAAAACTGTTCTGCACATTCATGCTCCCCTCCATGTGACACGATTGACTAAAACCTTACCGTTTAATGACCTTTCTCAAGAAGTGGCATCTCTTGACCTTTTACGCGTGACAGTACAGTAGTGTTTGCATAGTCAGCCGTGACACATCTGAGGTATTTCAGCATCTTCCTTTATAAAGGAAACATAGCTGTAAACAAAATACGGGGGTTTGGTTCCATTTAAGACATGCCAGTGAGTTAACCAAGGTGCTTATAAGGCTTGCTTAGTTAGCGTCATGATACAACTAATCTTTACAGGTGTGGCAGAAGTGAGGCTGTTAGGTGACAGCCTACAGATACGGACCAGTCGTTTGGATACTGTATGAAAACTGGATAGAGCAGTAAAGGTACTACACGAGTTTACTGGGTGTTTTGGGGTGACTGTATTGATTTTGTTTAGTGAGTGACTATTAGAAGTGGACATTTGGAAAACAGTAAAGTGGATCTGGATGAATGGTCTCTCAACTGAGGGGCACCGTTATAGGACAGTGGCCTCCTTCCAGCCTGAAGTTGTACAGGTGCCAGGAATTAGCAAACCAGGAGGCTCTGGGGAATTAACTGTCATTTCAAAGACAAGTTGTAAAAAGACCAATACCCTTCTTTCGTAACTGGCACTGGGGACCTATCCCAATGAAGCCCTTCAGAAGACCAGAAGGCTGGAAAACATACAAGTCTGGAGTGGGTGAGGAAGACCAGCTTCTCGATGCAGTCCAGCACCTTGGAGGAGCTTGCAAGAGTCTCTCAGCCAGAGTTTGTAGTTCTGGCCTGAGATAAATCATGAAAGTTTGCTTCTGGAGAGTCATTTTGTTGAGCATGTCTAAATCAGCTTTTGCCATTATGCTAATTAACAAGCTGTCAATCAGGCAGCTTAAGTTAAAACAGAGGATACAGCCTTCACTGTCCTCAGCCCTGTGAGGCTGTCCTGGAAGAAATGGTAACTGCTCCAGCCCTCTCTCTCCTGGGGTAGTGCAACTCCCCGTAGCCCCCATACTGATGGCTAAAAGCCACAAGTTACACTTCTGAATGTCTCGTTACTGCTGTTTACTGTAGCGACTGATTTGTATGCAAGTCTATGGTTATACTTTAATCAAAAATCCATACGACTTGAGGGAGATGAGTGAGGGTAACAAGCATCAGTGTAGGATGGGTTTGAACCCTGCAGGTGCTGAGTTCTCGCCAGAACTACTTGGTTTCCATTTAATATACTACACAGTAGATTTCCTTCTTGTTCTAAACAAAAAAGTGATATTGAATTGAAAGCCTTTGTCACATATTAAATAAATTCAAAAGACTTAAAAGAAGGGAACAAAAGTGCAGGCATGTAAAATATGATCTCGATAACAAGAGCCAACTTAAAAAATGATTAGCTGTTTACTGGCCAAAGGAAGAAAGAATCTAGTGGGCCTAACATGGCCACTTCTCTCCTAAAGTTCACGTACCAACACATGGGAGCTCTGTGGTGAAGTGGTCTGATTTGCTCAGAATATGAGAATGGCGATACAGCCCACGAGTCCATCGAGTTCAGCATCCTGTCTCCAGAAGCTGAGCAGCACAGATAGATCTGTCGTGATTCCTGGATGAGCAAAACAGAAATATCAGAAGCTGGCATAAAATTATTTTACCATCAAAGGTTGTGGGCCAACGTTATACACGTGGTATTGATGAAAACAGATTGACTTGACCAAGACCATTCTTTATCTAACCCCTTTGTGTCGCTGATGACTAGGTAACCTCCCTCTCTTCTTGCAGGCTGAAGGATCCCAGCCTGTCCACTTATTCCTTCTGTGGAAGCTCCTCCAAACATTTAATCGTTCTTGTCACCTTTCTCAGAACATTTGCCAGTTTTAATATATCTTTGTTAAAAAGAGGGGATCAGAACTGTACACAGTATTTAGGGTATGGTGAGTCATGAATTTATACAGTGGCAAAATGGTGTTTCTTGTTTAGTTCTTTATTCTTTTCCAATTCTTCTTTTTAGGCTTTTCTATGTAAATATATTCTAGGAGATCTTTTTTATGTGTTTATCTAAAAAGCAAAGTAAAAAAACTAGTGAGTATTTTGGCCCTACTTTGAAAGTCTTGGAATATAAGAACACTTAGGTACCTTTATTATCCTAATTTTTCAGAACCACGTAGCTTTATTTCTGAGATGTATCACTTACTTCAGATCTTGAGTCCAATTTTCAAAAGGGTCTCTGTATTTGAATATACGTGTTTCCAAGGACTGTTTATTGATACGTAAAATTTCTCTTTGACAGAATGCTCTTACCTTTCAGCTGAATTGGTTTCTCCCTTGCAGAAATGTCACATAGATTTAAAACTTCTAGCATTTGATAGAAATGTAATGCAGATCGTAGACATTATGCTTAGGAAATTTGTGTACTTGATGTTGGCTAACCTGTGCTTTTTTGCAGCTCTTATTTTAATTCCCTATGCAATGGTTAAAAAAAAAAAAAAAAAAAAAAAAAGGAGTATCATTTTCATTCAACATGTTCATTACATTTCACAGGATGTTTGGGAATAGGAAAACTATATATTACTCTAATCAATTCTATAGGTTTTCTTCCATAATCCCAGTGTTGCTTCTGAGCCCTCTTGGTGAAATCATGTCTGTTGCCACTTCCTCTGTCTTTTTACACTCTTTTTTTCTTGTCCCTGTTTCTCTCAGATAAATCTCATTTTTATCATGTTGTTTGCTTAAATTAGATTGCTTTCATTGCATTAATTTCTTCAGAGCATAAAAATTCAAGCTAGGTTTGCCTAGCTAGCTTATTTAACAGTAATAGTTCAGAGATGGAGTAGGGAGTTTGGTAGGCTAATTTAATGAGCTTCCATGGCAAATCAGAGCTTTGATTAGACCTTGACCAACCCTGAGCAAACCAATTTAGACTAGTTTGGAGTATGGCTGCATTTTGCTGTGAATGCTGCTATGAATTTATACTTGGATGGATTTTCTGTAGCTCTTTGAAAGTCTGGCCTCTGTTTTATAGAGTTCGCATTTCTTCAGTTGTAAAAACAGAAGAAAATGATCCAGTATTTACCTTGCTCCTCCACATGCCAAACATCTCAGATTGAATGATGTATTGTAGTGACTCATTCAGTCAGAGAAAACTTAATGCACTTTACTCACATGAATGTTTTAACCATCATAATACTTTTGTGAACTAGTTAGGTGTTATTAACCACATTGTACAGCTGGAAAGCAGAGACAAAAGATTAGAAACCACATTTTCAAAAATGACCTTTAAAGAAGATAAATGCAAAAATTCAGGAACCATTTTTTGAATGTGGATATTAGCCATTTTGTCTGTGTCACACAGGAAATCCAGCAATTATAGCAAAATGTCTTCCGAATCTTACCCGTTTTATTTGCGCGTTGAACACAGCATTTCAAAACGCAAATAAATGTATACTTCACTCTGCGAACAGTCAGCGCTACCAAGAATAAAATACGACGCTAAATCCATCGTGCTAATAAGTGTCGTGCTCCAACAGTTTATTTAATAGCGATGCTATTTATAGAGCGCTCCTTCACGTGATGTTGTTGCCAGCAGCACAGACGTCCCTTGAATGCACTCTATTTTAAATAAAGGTGAAAGGCTGAGGAAAATATAAAAAGAACCCACTTTTTAATATCGGAATTCAACAATAATGGCCTGGGAGTGGCCGCTCCGGAGCCGCGGCCGGTCGGATGCTGGGGAGAAGGGAAGGGTGGGAAAGCGCCCTGCTCACCCCTTCCACAGCCCAGCGGGGGAAAACACGCCCGACACCAGCGTTTTTACTGGTGTTCGTGTACGTAAGGCTTGAGAAGTTGTGAATGGAAACTTAAGAACTGATGCTTGCACGTTGGAAAAAAAAGGTTACTTGCTCTCGACTGTTCCCCCCCCCGCCCCAAGGAGGCTGCGAGGCTCTTCACATACAGCTTCTCCTGAAAGCTGCTGCTTCATGCTCAATTTGCTCTGCTTCAGTTGGACACTGTGATGTTCTCAGTGTTTACGAACGAGACTTACAGGCTGCTATTTGCAGCCAATGCTGTCCCTCCTGTCCGCGAGTGGTTTGATGCTGAATGAAATTCACAGGAACGTGGGTAGCTCAGAGACAGGAAAAAAGCAAATTTTACACATGGATAATCCTCCCTGGAGCAGCATGGGGTTTTTGTTTGTTCATTTTTTAAATCAAAAGTAATGACCTGAAATTTCTGTGAAGAGAAATTTTAAGGCTTAAATAATATGCATTTTCCTGGAATCAACTCAGTAGAAGCTGCAGACGTCCTAAATCTTGAAAAATATCACACATAGATCCACCTAGAATAGACTTCCAGTAACCCACGATCACCCAGAACTGGCTCTCCAGCACATGAGGTGAACCTGGAACAAGCACTTAGTTTTTAAAACTCTCCTTTTATTAGGATTTATTCATTTAGTTCTTAATCAAGAGGATTTGCAGCCTAAGAAAAAATATTAGTGTGCTATAAAATCACAGCCAATGTACTTTACTATTGCAGAAAACTCTTCTAAATACCTGAACTTCTTCTCTGTCTTATCTGGCTATAAAGAATTTTATTCTGAGAAAAGGGAGTATTTTTCAGAGCGTGGTTGAGTGTTTGCCATAAACCAGACTGTTTGCGCCTCCAAAAATGCTGCAAGCAGGTTATAACGGGCCCAGTATCTAGACAGATTTTGTCTGGGCTCATTCAGCACATGAGAAAAAGATTTCATTTCATTTCTTTTCCAGATGACACCGCAAAGCTGTTCCATTTATTTTTCCTGATATGTTGTGTTGTTCGATACTGCAATGTTGTCTCCCCTGACTTGGGAAGAAGCTAGGAAGATTGAGCAAAATTCTGTTGTTTTCACAAAGTAAGGAGATCATCAAAAAGAAAGTTAACTACCAAATATCCCCCAAGGTCCCTGTACAGCAACATCAAGCGCAGCTGGGGTAAGTTACATCATTAAAGCCTGCTGGCTAGGCACTGTGTGGCTATTTCTGTTGGTTTAGGTACAGACCTTGCACAGAGTTGCATTATCTGTCTTCGGGTGTATACCTTACTACTAGAAAAATGGCCTGGTACAATAGAGTCCTCACCTAGTCTTGGGCTGCTGATTTGAGAAAATTAGCAATGCTGCCGAATGGCACAAATAACTACTTCCCCATGTGTGTCCTCTTACTATCAAAGCAGGAAGAGATTAAGCTCCTTTCCAAAGATAGGCAGCGCTAAGTAACCTTCAGAGAAACTAAACATTGCAACTCTTTGTTCCCGTAGCTCCTGACATGGAGAGAAAATCTGCAGCTGGCTTAGAGGAGCTTAGAGCATCTGCTGGGTTGGTATCTTCACCGGGACATGGCTGGCGTTCTGGCTGGAGGCTAAGTGCAGGGTTTTAAAACCTATGGACAATATTGGTTTCTTAGGCGGGAGCCAGGCTTTATTGCACTGCAAAGGGATCTGGAATTCAGTAGTAGTTGAACTATGAAGGTCAGATAAAAGGAGAACAAGCTACGTTTCGAAGTCATTGAAAAGGTGCAAAAAAGCTTGACTTGCCATTATATTTTGTCTCTTGTTCTCTGTAATCTGCCAGCAATGCTACAGTTGGGAATCAAACACAGCTTTTTTTTTTTTTTTACACTGATCCAGCAAATGTTTGCTTATCAGTTTGTTCAGATTGCTGCATAAGCAGCAGCGGAGAAAAGGAGTAGAGACAGCTTGTGGGGGGGAAGTAAATTAATGATGGGAAAGTTCAGGGAATGCAATGATGATGCAGACCCAGTAAGAAGGGAGCAGAAAAAATTGCAAGCAGAAGCATGCATGGGCTCCCCCACCACCTCCCTAATTGATCCTGCTTCGAAGGTGTTAGCAAAACTCAGTTATTTATAATTTATTTTAAAACTAACTCTTACCAAGAAGTAAGTGCAAAAAGGTTACAGTTCCCCTGAATTTACAGCTAGGAAATTAAAGGTCTTTTGAAACGGGGCTCACCTGAACTGGAGCTGTCGCTTACATGGGATTGAGTCAGACGAGTGGCGTGGGATTACGGCTCTTCTCTTACATCTCTTGTAATTTCCTGTGAGTCATGATGTCTGCAGATTAAAATTGATTTCTGCAAATAAGCGTGTGACCATTTGAACGGTCCTAGAGAACTACCGCAGAGGGGCTAATCTCCTAAAGAGGAGAGGGGTTGATCTGTGATAACTGAAATCTAGACTATCCTCAAAGGACCGTGAGTCACCGCGGATCGAGGACGCGTGGTGGGCTCGGGAGCTCTGGGCTTAGGTTCCTGCCGTACCACAGTTTCGCCCTCTGACTGCAGGCAAATTCAGTTTCTTCTGGCCGTCTCCAGCACGGGGCTGGTAATCTCGCTCCAACCCTTTGCCTGTTTTGTCTCCCCAGACAAACTGCTCCTGAAAGGCGGCAGCCTGTCGCTGCAGTGCCTAACCCGCGCGGCCACATCAGTCGTGGGACCCCGGCACACTGTCGTCTGGCAAATACCGTAACTCCGAACGTAAATAATAATGTTTTACCGTCGGCCTTTTCTTCGGCTTCCGAGCGGAGGACGTGCCGCATGGTGTTTAAAGAGCACCTCTTAGGTGGTGCTGTTAAAAATGTTCCGAAATGCTCTCTAGTCACCCCGGAAGTCAGATGAGGTGGTAAAGTCCTTATTAGTCAGTTGGTGCAATTTTAACACCAGTTCGGGCCTGAGCTTGAAAACGTGCTTTCTGAAATGAGTTTCTTTGAACAGCTAGTGTGAAATTAACTTCTCAAAACGATACGGGTCTTTCGGGGAACTCAAACGAGTGAAAAAAACAGCTACAGGTTTTGTCCCAGTATTTATCAGCACCTTTGGGCTTGCCTGCGCCTTTCTAGCTTGAACTCACTGCTCAGAAGGGGAGAAAAAATACTGCTTTTGCAGGAGCCTTAGTTCAAGATGATTTATTGCAGGTGCACTTCAAAATGACAGCAGTGACTCTCCAAACTGTCCCAGCACGGGGAACTGTTCCTGTCAAATACTTGTGGTATGACTGGACACACGCTCAAACTAAGACCTTTGTTTAGCAAATATTGAATATTCCCCAGTCCTTTCTATCCTGTCGTCATTTCCTTTGTACAGCTTACAGCTGTAGTTTCAAGCCAGTGTGCAAAAGTCCTTGCTTGGGCAGAGTTTCGTAATAAGTGTGTTTAAGCATGTAACAGGGGTCTTTACTAGTGCTTTCTCCTCTCGGCACAGTTCTTGGAGTTTTGTAGCCTGCAAACACAACTAGCCTATATCGATTTCTTGTGTGTATAAAAGACATAACTCACAATTTAATTCATTACCCGTTTAAGAAATATGACTATAAGAAATATGAATATAAAAATACTGTTTTTATATATATATAACATATATATGTATGAGTATATATGTTTATATATTATTACAGTGTGTGTATATGTACATATATATATAAATATACATCTACACACACACTTTTTATATGTATTTAATATTTATACATATTATAGTGTATAAATATAATATATACATATTTATATGTCTATAGATATTCATATACACAGACACACACACACCAGTGGGTTTTGATTGTGCGGGGCTAGATGGAAGAGGAGCTCTGATGCTGCCATCTCTAAGTTAGGAAAGATGCCGAAACCATGGGCCCCGTTCAAGTATGCCACCGAGCAACTCCTATACACACCGTGACTCAACTGGATGGTTTAGACGTGAAAGGTAAGCCATTATTTTCACTTTTTCTGCCTTTTTTTATATTTATATATATTTATATATTTCAATTTTTTATATATTTCAAAATCTAAAATCAAATCAAAATCTATATATATATATATATATATATATATATATATATGTATTTCAAATATCACCAAGCAAAAGCTGCACATTTCAGAAATATTCAAATTTAGAACCTCCTGGCACTTGTTCTATAAATTATATCAGAAAGGCCACAGGGGGAAAATAAAAATCTCATATGTGGTAGAATTCATATTTGATTCTCTGGAAAGACAGCTCCCAACCTAAGCGTAACAACCTTGAACAGCTCTATCAACTTGGACTGTACCTCGGGTAGCCTCGGTTGCAACTTGCTCTTACCCTGGGGCCGTGAGTAACTCAGTCACTCTGGCAAAGGCCCAGGGTTGATGCCCCTGCCCTAGACGAGCAAGAAGAGCGTTCAAGACACAATGTGTTTTATTAATTGGTGATGTCATTCCACGTAAAAGGGGTGATCCTCCCAGAGATGGTTTTTCCAGCATTAAGACAACAGAGCAGCCCAGACCTTCAGGAATATGTAGGTCAAAACCTCTATCTAAAATACAGATGATCCTTTTGACGGGGTGGTAGAAGAAGGATGATAAATAACCTTATCGCATCAAGGGAAGCAATAAATTTGTTTTGTCCAGGATATCAAACCAATGATTAGCTCATTCAGTTTCAAATTAACCTCATTAAATTTTGTAAATGTAAAACCTCTTTTGAAAAATGACTTCAAACTGACTGAAGCTTACTCTAGAGAAATAGTTGGAATTTGACCTCTTTCTAATAGCTTTAATTTTTTTTTCTCTTCTACTTTAACACATAATGATGCTGCCAATAAATACAATAATCTTTGTCTTCTGCCAAAATACTTCATAAAATGTTATCCGTCTTCCTGGGGCAGGGGGGTGGTTCTGTTTGTTTAAAAATGAAGTGAATGAAAAACAAAGTTTTTATAGAACATATATTTCATGAGCAGTCAATCTCAGAGTTCACGTTATAAATTAAGCACTCTTTTATTGGTCCTTCATGCAAAATGGTTTTTGCCAGTTCATTTACACCACAAGTTATCCTGCAGAAATAAAGCCGCTTCGTGAGGGCTCAGGTCCTGGATCACCGCCTGCAGCTTCACCATCGTGTCTGGGCGTGGGAATTTTAGCACAATATTCCCTGAGGTGCTGCAATTAGGTCAGCGGCTCTTCTGGGAGCTCAAGCGTAGACACAGCTCGGAGGGATTTGGACAGCTTTAGCACTGCCCAGAGCAGACATCATCCGGGATGCAGGGAAGGAATACGTATTTATTTTCTACAAGCAGGCTGTGGGGCAGGAGCAGACCCCTATAACGGCTTCTCTGCTGCAGAGTTCCCCCAGGCTGTGGCTGGGCTGGAAGCAAGGGTGGGTGAGTCAGCCTTCTGCCTCTGTCCTTAAGGTGCCAATGTCCTATATGCTATTTGGGCAATAAAACTCTGAGATTTTTACATTTGGCTTCATGATATGTGGTGGTGAGCATACTTCCTTGCCCTTTTCCGAATAAAATGTTATCAGTATAGCAAGAAGAGTAGCTCTAGCAGCACATATTTTGCGGAGTAGTTATTTTTTCTTTTTTAAGACACTTAAGATCAAGCTCTGTGTGTGTTATCTGGCTTACCCACCTGTTCCAGCTGCACAGCAGAGCTGTGTTTAGTATGCAAGGTTCAAGGTTAGCCTGAGGCTGAGCCCAGACCATGGTCAAGAAATGTAAACATGTAAAAGGCATGTGATATGAACACACTTGGGAAGAACAACACATGGTGTTCTTCTTCTTCCCTCATCTTCACCAGTGACAGCCACTGATATTTTTGCCGTGAATCCCCGAGGAGGGAACAGAGTATAGCATTGAGGCAAAACCGCAGCATAGCAAGGCTCAAGCTCAGATGCAAGTTTATCCCCCCCATCTGAAATCCTTAACTAGGCAAAGCTTGCCTGGGACTGGTATTCCTTGTGCCTGTCTACTATGAGTCATTGTAAGTCAACGAAGAAACATCATCTCAGACCTTTTGGGAAAGCATCCAGGCTGCTTTAACCTGTTTATAGTGGCTCTCGGAGTATGTCTGCATTGCATACTGGAGATACCTGTTCTGGCTCCAGGCAAACTGTCTCCGGAGCCAGAAATAATACAGCTCTGTCAGTGTGTGTCAGTGTGGTGCTTTGCATAAGACTAATTGGCATGTGCTGATACGTCTGTGTGGCCAAGCTCGGGGCTGCACAGCCCTACTGCCTTGTTCAGGCAGACTCAAGTAGTGCTCAGATGGGTGTACTTTGTGCAGCACAAAGCCTTGCTGCTCTCACGCACTCTTAGGATCTCTCCCTTAACTTCAGTTTCTGCAAATGTTTCAATTATTTGGTACCTTTCATTTCCACAGGAGACCAGCTCACATCCTGCACTCTGGAGAAGTCAGACTCCAGAGTGGCAGCCCATGCTGAATCCTTAGCATCCAGTGGAAGAGCAGAAGATCTCCCAGTAAGTCAGTATCTGGGAAATGGACTACCATCCTACCATCAGGTATGCTGCAGTGCTCCTGTTCTTGCTGTAGAGGTCCTGTTACTCTGAAAGCCCGATAAGCCCGGCGTAAGCAGTACTGCCCTGGAAGCTCTAGCTCAATACTCTGAGCATTTTTGGGAAATGACTGCCTTCAGTTCTGCTCCCCTCAGGGGCCCAGCAAACCTAAAACCTCTTTTCTGGCTTACAATTTTGCAGATAGCATCTACTGAAAGAAGTGTAGATCCACACAAGGCCTAATTTTTTGAATGTCTTCTGCTGAATTCAGCTAGAGTTGTACTGCAGAGCCCAATTTCCATGACTGATTGGCCTCATTAAGTGAGTCAGTTCCATGACTGTGTCTTCTACCCAGCATGCGACTGGCTGGAGGGCACCCCACACACATGGGTCTTCCTTTGAAGAACTAGGCACTCATCTGTAAATTCTAGAATTTGAAATTGAGGTTGCAATTTTTGAACTGGTCTCTTGCCTGAAAAGCTGCTGTTCAAAATAGCCTGCTCTTAGCTTCTTTCCTGCCCCCCAAGTGGGGTGGGGACCCTTGGGATATGCTTTCCTCCCAGTTTTCCACAGTCCATTTGGGTTGTACCTCAGGCCACGTTGGTGCCTGTGGGTTTAGGGTTGACCCATGGTTACCTAAGTGGAGGTCAAAATTTCTTTCTAGTGAGAGAGTGTCTCAGGTAAAGCTCCCCTTTTTTTCCTTACTTCTTTTCTTTTCACACTTCTCCTGACTAGTTCTGTGAGCAGCTGGTTTCAGTAGAAACTGAATCACTGACATGATACAACTGCTCTACAGGTGCAGATGGGGAAAGAAGAGGGCAGGAACTTGTCTAATTGGCTTCACCAAGATCTCCAGAAAGAAAAACTTCCTTCTCTCTGCATGGTATCTTCTCCCTGTCTTTCTCTCTATCCTTGTCCACCTCAGCAGTCCCACCTGTTACCTGTAGATCATGTTTCTTACCATATCCTGCATGTACAAATGTGGATCTTGAAAATGGAACAGAATTTTCAGTCTTTATCTTGCACACCTTACTGCCAGTACACAGCGAAGAAAAGTGTACTACAGGAGCATACAAGGTACAGAGAACGAGCAGCTTGTCGGGTTAAACCAATTACAGTTCTAGGGTCTTAGGGATGATGTGCTAATGGGACTTTCAGACGAGTGCCTTGGCCTCTGACGGCTCACAGGGATGCTGGGTGGTATAACAACAGAATTTTCACATGGCCAGAATTTCATTACATCATTTGTTAGTATATAGAATATCACAGGGGAGTTTTCCTTTATTTAACACAGTAATAACGAACAGCTGGCTGCATTACAGTTCTCTGTGTCAGCAAGGATACAGTCAAAATATATTAGTCTAGCTTAAAACATTCAAATTACATTTTTGTAGGTTGGCCAGTATGCACTGGGAATGAGCAAAACAAGGAAAAGACAATTCAATAGTGAAAATAACATAGAGCCTGAGCATTATGCAGAAAGAATGTTGGCATGAAAGGCGTTAGACGGATTTAACCTACTTAAGGGCATAAATTGTAAATGTATCCAGTTTCCAAAACTGCTCTGGTTGCCTAAAATTACTTTTAACCAAGAGTTATATATGATACACTGTTTATATCAGTGGTCTGATAAAATTATGATTTGACTTGCTTGAAAATTCCAGTGTTAAAAATAATATGTCAGCTATTAGCTCCTTTCTTGCCCCTGTGAGCGCAGTAGGGACACTCGATCGTTCCTTGCTACCAGCGTTGCCTGTCTGTTAAGGCTGTACCTCTACCGCCTTCCCTCCTTTTCCCTGCAGCCGCGTCAGGAAGAGCATCCCTGCTGCTGCAGTGAGGACACCAGCCCTCCCCTGCCAGTGTTGGTCTCCTTCGTACAGAGAGGTCTAGAATAATTTCTGCGCGGACACTGTGTAATGCACGGCAGAAGCTAGCTGTACGACAGCGTGCACGGTAACAGCCTCTATAACGGCTAAAAAACTGTGAAACATCAGCCTGTTCTTTCTCATTCATTTCTTTGTGGCCTTCATCAAGCCTCTTAATTTTTCTGAATTTCAGTTCACCAGCTAGAGAACTTGGTTAAAGCAGGATTTACTCATGTTCTGTCAGAGGAACAAGAGCTCGGTGATCTGTTCTATAGATTAATGTTAGCACTGTGCACAAATGCTCTCCTTTCTCAAGGCATTCGCAGTGAAGTTTATTAAGCATATGCGATATTATACAAGTTAATAATGGGAAGAAGGGAACGTAGCTGTCACTAAATATATTTGTGCTATATTGCCCTTTGACTTTTCCACAGTGCTTTGCAAATGTAGTTTTACAAGCTGAGAGGAACACTGTGTTCCCACAGTAGCTATAAAAGATCATCCTGTGATATCAAAATGCAGCTACGACAGGAAGCTTTCCCTGATGGTTGGCCGGAATTTTCTTTTCTTAATTGTAAAGTATTCATATTTATACCTTGGTGTTTGCCTTTTTCTCGTAAACAGTAGAACGGTATTATCTTTAGCTTTTCTTGCTGTCCGGCACAACTGGACACTCAGCGTGCCCAGCCTGCCAGTAGGCAGTGCCGGTGGGCACTAATGATTGGCACCGCTTTTCCGAGAGCAACGCCCAGCTCACCAGTCATTCTGTTCTGGAGATGCCCAGAGCTAGGCAGGGCTTTTCAGATTTGGATGCGCAACCAGATGGGGTGTTGTTAGATAATTAGGAGATTCTTTTTTTTTTTTTTAAGGTTGCAGCCATTGCTTTGTGGTATCACTTTCAGAGAAGGGTATGTAACAAGATGTCCTGACTGGGGTTGTACATTGCCATTTGAAGAAGGGTGGTCTTTTGAATGATCTTTTAAAGACCTTCTCTGTTTCCTCAGAAATGGTTTTCTGACCTGTGAAAGACACTTATGGGACATCCTGCCCTCAGCCTCAACCAAAATGAGTCAAAATTTATTTATATGGGGCCCCTGAAACAAATACGCAGGGGCTGATGTTGTCTCATCTTACAGCCACTGATGGAGAGGTTGAGGATTGAAGGCTCTCGGGGTAGGTGAAGTTTCCTCAGCACAGGCTCCAGGCTGCACTGGTCCATGACTCTCAAATGTAGTTCTGGAAATGGACTGGAAATGGACTGTAAAACATGAAACGTGAAGGTCCTGCCTACCTTCAGCAAGAAAACCACATTCATGCCTTTCAAGCAAGAGCAAAGCTGAAACACAAAGCTGCTATTCTTAAGCGCAGGTCCTAACGGAGCGGTGTTAAATGGTTTATTTAACTAACACAAACATGACTGGAGTCCATGGGAAGGAAGGTGCCTTCTACTGGTGGCCTTCGAGCTGATGAGCCAGACAGTAGGAAATGGAGATGGTGCCTGTTAACGAAGGAGGGAAGAAAACGCTAAGTTCACAGTGCTGGGCCCCTCGACTGGGATGAGGGAGTCAGAAGGAGAGAGACGCAGTATTTCATGTTGCCTCAGAAGTTTCAAATGACAAACAGATGGAGAACACAAATATAATCAAAATTTTATTGTCCTCATAATAACGGAGAGAGAGATTTATTATGGTTTTCAAGTGACAGCAAATGCTGTAATTAAGACTGCATGATAATAACAATTGTGACAATAGCTATTTTTGAAGTACTCAAGCTCTGACAAATTCTCCTTTTGAGCTTTCTTGCTTCCTGCAACAAGTGATAGAAAAAAAGATATTCACAAGCCTATGCTAAGCTTTTTTAAAAAGTCTGTAGAAAGTTAAATCTGATTGCAGGTTGCATCATTTAACAAAAACAGGTTAAGAAGCACCAGCATAAGATTCAGTGGAAATAATAGCTCATATGTAGCAATTTCTATGCCTACTTTGTGTATTCAAAGGATAGTTTTATGTATCTAAACATCCCTACATGTTCCAGCACTGGAAAGCTAACACACATTTCTTGATAATTCCCTTTTTAACGATTCAGCATTGCCATTAAATGAAGGCTTTGCTGTAGCGTAACATCTAAGCAAGTCAGTCACTCTTCAGCATCTGCGTAAGTGAATATTTTGTTCTATAGGGATGATGTTAAGCGTGTGCTTAACGGATATGTTGACTCAGTGCCTGAGACAGTTCATCCGCGTGCAGCGTTCCTGTAAAACGCGGTGGTGCGGTGCCATGACGGACAGCGCAGCCCGGGACGTCCCGGCGCTCGGCGCGAGCTCTGACACCAGCTGGGCTCAGAGCTGCCAGGAGGGTACGCGGGAGTTACAGCTGTAACGCAGACACTCGGCTTTGCGAGTAAAACATCAATAAACCATTCTGAGTCTTCAGCCTTCACATTTTCATTGTAGCTTCTTTTTTTCCTTAGGCTCCAAGAGTTTAATTTATTTTTAAGAGAGACCCTACAAGTACAATCTGTAGCCAATCGTTTTATCATTTGTAAATGTTACACGCTTCGTTGCTGAAGAGCAGTACCAAACCTTTACACAGGATATTGAATTTAGTGCCGTTAAGGGAAAATGATCCATCTTCGCCGTGCAGAAGGCATTGCGTCACTGAAAGGATGGGAACAAAGAGCTCTGGGGGACCGGGATCGGCAAACTTCCCTCCTTTCACAGGAAATGGGTGAAGCCTTGCTTGAAATTATTATTCAGACGTTTTGTGCTGTGAAGGAAATGTCTCCTGATAGCACAAGCTATTGGTTTCCTGTTGTGAACTAACAGTTTTGGCATAACCAAGAACGGACGGGAAGGGCAAGTGATTGGGGGTCAGCTGAAGAACTCGCTTTAATGCGAAGACCAGCCCGAGCAAGTGGGGACAAATTTGGCCTGAAAAAACAATAAAAAAAATTGGGAAAGAGGGCAGCAGGGAGGAAGAAAGGAGATCGGTTGTTAATTGCGACAGCATCTCTGTGGAAATAAATAATAACAAAAAAATCGCACATCAAGTGAGCCAGAAGCCGGGGGTGCCGGGGCTGCTGAGCAGGAAGCGCCGCGGGGGGAGAAGCCCTTTGTACTCTGCCTAATTAAGCGCCTGGTTCAACAAATGCACATCCGGCTCCTGCACCGAGGAAAGCAATTTTGGGAAGTTTTCACAGATGCAAGATTTTATTTTTATTTTTTTCTGTGGGTAGCACTCTGCAGCGCAGGCACTTTCAAATGCTATTTTTTAACCACCTTGTATAAATAGCCCTGCTGCCAGGACCCTGAAAGCGCCTCAGGATCGGGCCGTTTGACGGCTTGTCTTCCGTTTGAAGCAAGAGCCAGCGGAGAGAAAGGGGCTGAATGACCTTTTTGTGCTTCAGGCCTCTTCCCGGCCGCTGGGGGAAGCGAAAGCAGGCGGCTTTTACTTGCCTTTTCCCGAGGTTACGGGGGATCCGCTCACCTTCCCGGGCTCGCAGGCGCAGCGCTGGGACTGCCCGCCCGTTTGCCGGGCCGTCGCGGTCGTTCTGGCAGCCCCTCGCTCTCGACGGGACCGTACGCGACCGGCCGCTGCTTTTTTGCCCAGGGGCCTGCGCGGGCGGGCGGCGAAGGCGGCGAGTGCTCGCTGCAGCCCCCGGTCCTGCTGCAATGCAGGTGCAGAGGTTCTTGCAAAATTTCATGTTCAGGAAAAAATAATAATAATAAAAAAACCCACGTATCTCCCTTCATTGTTGCAAGCTGCTGCTTTTTAAGATGGCCGTGGAAGTTTTGTCGTGAGGGTCCAAAATGTTTAAAGGCTGTTTCTTAAATAAACGAAACCTGCTTAGATTTCTGTGTTGTATACTGGGGGCAATAGTTGGCAGCAACCCCTTTCACCCTTGCAAAGGTTGTTCTGATTACATGGAAATTCAGGCTGCCTATTTTGGAAAACAAAACATGAAAAAAGTCAATCTGCGTTTGCTGATTCTTGAAAGAGCTTTCTTGAAGTGTTTTTTATGATGCCAAACCCACAAGAGTTTGTAAAAATGTGCCCACGTTGGCCCTGGAATTTAATTAGGATGGAATTACAAAATGTACATGTACAAAAGCATTTCTGCTTTCTACTCTTAAAAAAATATAAACTTCAGTCATATTTGAATCACACTTTTTTTTAACATCTCCTTTTAAATATTTTTGTTTCCATTTAGGACTGCCAACATTGCCATGGAAACCTCCCCAAAATAAAGACTTTCCCAGCCTTGCGAGAGCACACCTGCAAGAACAAGAATTGCAGTTAGCCTTTTGCCCGTCAAAAGCAACTCTCCTTCGTTACTGGTGTCACCTAAGGACATTTTTTATGCTTGGTATGATTTGTTGTCTCAAAATTTGTTGAAAGCATCTATTTAGAATTTATGCAATTTGAAATTTTGCCAAGGACTAACAACACATATCTGCTGCTAATCAATAGCTCTCTTTTTAATTTACTATCTCAGTTTCAAGAAGAAAAATCCTTTACAGATTGTAGACCTGAAACTGGAAGTCCCATATTAAAAAGATGAAATCAGCACTCATCTCGGTGAGACAAATACGTATCAAATGAAGTCCTGATTTCTTAACAGAAATCTTTCCACTGGCTTCGGTAAGACCTGGCTCCAACTTACGAAGAGACTTGCACAAATTCATCTGCCTCTTCCCAGCAGAGAGATGGAGTATATTTACTATTGAACAATTGGCTACTAACTGATCTGTTCAGATGTTCAACATTGCTGATTTTATACATATCCTTATTTTAGTTGCAGAGCTAAATTTTCAGCAACCCAATCTGAAATTTTATGCTTGAAACTAATTCTGTGCAGTTTTCCGATTAAAAAAAAAAATTAAATTCAGCTCATTAAAATGGTTTACGTGTATTTTTTCCAAACAGAAGGTAGCTATGGTTGTAGAACTGAATTAAGGTAATGTGGTTGTAGTCTATTACAATAATACCTCAAGACAATGTTTGTGAATTTATTAAATGATATTAAAAAAATCTCAAACTGATAAGGTATTTCCATTTTGGGGAGCCTGCTCTCTGTTTTTGCTGTATGAATTGTGTATGATGCTTCTTGTTAAATTTACAGTATATGAGGCTTTTGATTTTTATACGTTTCTGTAGCATAGTGTCAATCTGACAGCAAGTCTACATCAGTAATGAGGACCACTGGGAAAATGGAGATTCTTTTTGTTTCTCTTTATTAAGAAAAATTTCCATAGATTCCCAAGCCCAATGAAAAACTCTATTTTTAGATAATGTAAGAAACACACCTTTGCACTGTTAACAATGATACAAGAAAATCTTTTATGTATTTTTGATTATTTAATTATATCCAAAAACTTAATTTAGATGCCTTCAGGTCTCATCCAGATTTGCTTTTCACCACTTTTCTAATGAGCAAACTCAGTGGCGAGATTGTTTGCCAAAACAGCTGGGCAAACCTCAGAAACGCCGACGGTAACATCCGCGTGCAACTTCTCCCAGGATCCGGTAAGAATCGAGGGGGCATTCTGTGAAATTAGCTGCTGTTCCCCCTGGATATGAGCATCAGCCCTCACCTCTCCAAGAATATTAAAGAATGTAAGAAAACGTGTGAATTTAGAACTCAAACAGAAGTTTTTCCACCAGAGCACTGAGTCTAAAGCGAGGTTCGTTCAGGCAGGGTGTAGAAACTGTATGTGACAAATTAGCGTCGTGATTGTCGTTGTACCCGCTCGGGTTACGGGCTCATCGGAATTATACATGTTTTGCAGGACCGGAGCTTCCTGATGTTCCAGTGAAGAATCTTCCCGGAAGGGAGTATGGTGTTCACGAAAGGAGACCTCCTCAGCTCTGCACAGGTACCGCAGGCAGCGACGGCAGCCATCCGCAGGTGGACAGCTCGCGCCAGCTGTCAACAAAATCCCTATCCCACCACGGGGCTAACGTACTTTTTGCTGGACTTGCCATCGTTAAGTAGGGCATTATCAAACTTCTGAATATTTGCAATCGTTCAGGCTTTTATGTCACAGGAGAAATGTTTTCCTAACAAATATTGATTTGTATGTTATAGTTTCCCACTATGTTTCAATTTCTGCCCTAGGCTGAGTAGATGATTATTGCAAAAAAGTAGTTGCTACAAGCTGTTAAATTACTTCTGCTGCTCACCAAAGAGGAGATTGTGTTTCCGTGTCAGCTAGCAGTGTTCCTATGTATGTGTTTGCACTCAAAATGACCATTTCAAAAGTTTTGTTGCACATTTCTTGATGCCCTTTAAGATACACTGGTGTTGTGGGGGGGGGGGGGTAATATTGCTGTGTTAATGTTGCTGTGAAGGTGGGTGGGAGTCCTGGGGGCAATCAGATTAAACAAGAAAGGATTGCAAGTCTTTTCAGTTCCTTGGTGGCAAATAGTGTGAAAGTTGCAGGTAGATAATGAAAAAAATTATGAGGGTTAGTTTTTCAGGAATGAAGGGGAGAAATAGCATTAATTGTACAGGATGCACAGGAAGTTGTAAACTGGCATAGATTTGAGCTCAGTCATACTAAAACTGCCCCTGTTGCTATGGCTGGATGCTTTGTGTGAGCTGCAGTTCCCCCTCCAGAAGTGTTAAAATCACCTTTCATTCCTGCTTTCTGCAACTGATGAGATTAAAACAACACAATACCACTTCAGCTCAATAGGGAATGATTACAACTGAAAAGCATTTATTTATTTGATGTGAATCATTCTGTAACACGTTTCACTTCTGTTCCGAAGGGGAGGTTCGTTTGTCTTTTAAAGGTTTACTTGAGTAGGAGAGGAAGCAAGAACTAATCCCTGGCGCCTTTACTTTGCTAATGCAGCTGACGCACACCTCACTTTATAGCATTGACGTATTGCAAAAGGATATCTAGGACAGCTTTGACTACTACAATGTTTACTGTTACCACGTCCAGTTTTTGCCGTTGGTTGTCAGAACACTGATAGGTGACAACAAGAAATAATATTATGATACTAGTATCATAGAACCAGACACAAATAGGGACAAAAGATGAGTTTTGCTCTTCATTTCAGTGGCTATGATTCTATATCGCTAGTAGTATTTAAATGAGCCAGACAGAAAATAGACACTGTTTTGTCTAAAAATAAAGTAGGTGATACTTTATGGAGGAAGTTGTCTTTTCAAGAGTATTGGTGTGTTGTCGGAGGATAGCTTAAGAGTACGTAGAGTATTTGGATTTGACTTTTAACTACGTTAACGAATAATACCATATAAATGTCAGCTTTCAAGAAAAGAACTCAGAAGTTGTAGCAGAGGCTCCTGGTGCAGGTTTGCTCCCGCGTCGTGGGAGTCAGGCACTGTTCCCAGCGCTGGGCTGAGGAGCAGAGCTAGCCACAGAAAGCTGCCGTTTCCATTACAGTTATAGCCGTGCAGATGGACCTACAAAAAAGGAGCAGGGTCTGTTTGCTCCCTGTTTGTATCCTGTGCCAGACTTTGACCTACTGCTGCTGACCTAACGCTCGGTCGCTGGGCTTGGGGGGTTCCTCCTGAGGCACCTGGCTACGGGCTCCTGCCCTGATGCTTGGCATTTCTTTTAAGCATAGTTAACAGTTCAGATTAGATCCCTCCGTTCTGATTTACATACGTGCCAATTATTTCAGGGTGTAACAAATAATTGTGTTGTAGTAAGAGAAGCTGAGTTTGTAGGAAGAGATAATACATGTATATATTTTATTAGGTTAAATAATATAATTGGAAAGAATAGATAGGGTTTCTGGCTCGGAGTCTTTTCTCCAGGTCTGAGGAGTGGCAAAATCCAAGCTAAAGACAGTTAGACACAACTCTTCTTAGTTTAATCTAATTATGCTAGTCAGGCCACTTGAGAGCTAAAGGTACTTAGCATGTGTAGAGCAAAGCTCCCCTCCATATTACTACAATCATATTCTGCAGGGAAAAGTTACGTCGCAAGTGAGCTACACAAGTGCATCAGTTTTCAAAGAGACCTCCTGGGGTCCCTAACTGCTGACACATGTTTAGCCCTACCGGCAGCATACACAGCACTTCAGCCCAGCCATGTGGAGTACAGGATCTGCAGCACTGAAAAATAATCCATTTTAACTGCGCAATGCAACGTTTGCACCTTGGGCTCTGCTGAACCGGAGGCCTTGCTGGTGGTTGGCTCATCGCTGGGGGAGGCGGGATCCTTCTCAAAAACCTAGAAGAGCTTAGTGCCCTGGGATTTTGGGAGCCCTTCTGGAACTACTCTGCAGTCTCACCCTTAGCTGATGGGTGGATGAGACTCCAATCAGGCAAATGGATGGATTACCAATAACTCCCGTTGTTTAGACATCTGGATATACTGCTGCTGCCAGGCTCATTTTTCAGCCTGATGGCCATAATGATTTTGGCAATGGTTGTGGCAGCTCCCATTCGTTCTTTTAACAATTTCCATTACCCTCGCCAATTATTTTCAGGGTCCTGGCCTGTTCTTTCAGAGCTCTGTGTTATATGCTTTATGATCCCCGAATAGTGATTTGTATGTCTATGTCCCCTTGTGGTTGCTCCTCATCTTCTTAGAGGAGTTTCACATACAGCTCATGTCTTTTGAACGAGCTTGTGACAAAGTGACTCACACAATGCCTCTCTAAATAACCTCCCCACAGCCAGTGAACTAAAAGGAGACAAGTCTCAGCTCTCTATTTTGCTGGACAGGGCATGCACACTAAGCATACAGTCAGTCGGATGGAAAAAAAAACGTGTTTTAGGAGTGCCGTAAGTAGCAAATCCCAGCTGTTCCCACAGATATAGCACACAGAGGGACTCCCCATGCAGGACTGGTTTCAGCTGCATTTTGCTCTATGGTTCGGTCTATCTTTAGTATTTTGTCAGCCCCAACAGGCTGAAACAGGCATCTTCTTGTGTATTTTAAGCTGAAAGAAAAGTCAGCAAATAAATACTGGCAGAGTCTATACAGGGACCCAGAAACAAAGCTAGCATTATAGGATATTCTGAAGCATTGTTAAGTCTTATTCTCTTAAATCCCTACCCACTGTCCAGCTCTGATCTTAGCCCATTGAAAAAGAAGGGGAAAAAAAAAGTTCCCAAATGTGCCTGAAATACTGAACTACTCCCAAGGGAGAAAACCTAAACAAACGCCATCCCCCTCGCTGAACACGCCCAATCCTTCCCTAACCTAAACAGCCACTGACACTCTTATCACCTTCTGCCAGCAACTCTAACTTTTATTGTTAGAAGCTTGTTGTTGCAAGCTTATACTGCCTGCATATGTTTTTACCACCCCTGTACCTTGCATGCATCAGATACTCAGCCAGCTGCACGCCGCCGATTCTTAGAGGAGCTGTCACACACAGAAAGGGATTCCGTATAAAAATGTCACTGTGCCAGGACGAGGTCACCGCTGGTGCCATCCTTTACATAAGGGGCCAAACAGCAGACAGAGATCCTGGCAGAACGGCCTCTGAATGACATGCTTCCAATTATTAATGTGTATTGGTATACGGCCATATCACAATAAAATAGACCAGGCATTTCTAATTATCATCGCTAACTCACTAAGCAGAGTCAGCTACAGTCTTGATATGAGAGGTTATAAGAATTAAAGCTGCACTGGTGAAAATCAGTTACCACCAGAAATAAAAGCTTTCCAGATGTCATTTACTTGAATACATGCTTAACAGTTCCATGTCTTTGAAAGCTTGTACCAGCTCCCCCTCATCCCACAGCTGCACCGACTCCACACTCTGGATTCTGTTCAAATCTTGTTTTCAGTGTGACAAGGGCATTTGTCAACACTGTGGTTGAGCAACACAAAGCACGCCAATAACAAGAAAGACAAACAAAAATACCTTAGCAGGTAAACAAGGCTTTTCCCCTCTGGATCCTTGTGCCTTAAGAAAGGCTGGGTAAGTTTTCAGCATAAAGAGACATAGCTATGGCCCTGGAGATTTGGCTAACCTGTACCTGAGACCGCCACTCCTCAAAATAGGTTTTGTGACAGAATCCAGCTTCTCTGGTCCAGGTTGCCCTCACAGACAACTGGAATCCAGACCGTCTACAAGTGCCATCTGCCCTCACAGCATGCAATGTCAGGCCCTTATCTGAAAAGCCACAGGATGTCTTGTCTGTCTCGCCTCAAACATATGGTTTCATCACGGGGCAGATGGGACACAGGGAGGTGCCTGGGCCAGGTAAGGCATGTTAGCACTGCAGCGTAAGGATCAGAGGCTTAGAGTTTTCTCCGAGTATGCCAATCCCAAATTTGCTCCTTGGGCCTGATGGGGGTGGAATTTAATTCTGAGCATACTCATGAAGTTGTTCTTTAGGTTATGCAGATCTCATTCAGCTTCCCAATCCACTGGTTTAGGGAAACTCCCCCAAAAATTACACATCAGGTATGTACAATTTCATAGCAAATGCAAATACATAGTTTAAGTATCATATAAATACAGTGGACTGTATTCATAGCATGCTGGAGGCTTACTTAAATACCAGCATTTGCTTTTTTAAAAAATGCCTATGTAATTCACAACGCTCAGCTATCTCCATGCAATTCTTCAAGCTCTAAGACTACGGTATTTGTATATATACATCACTACCCTCTAAGAGTGATGGTAAGAGAAAATAGAAAATTCTGCTCCCTACAGAGGACACTGCCCTGGGCTCTAAGGACGGACAACTTCCACGTAAAGCTTTACAAAAGGGCTGATGCAGGGAACGGGACTAAGCCTCAGTATTACTAGAATATATATCTGTCTGATATGGTGCCTATGGCACTGCCATACCAGATAGTGCCGCAGCATTACAAATGTGTATCAGTAAATACACCTATGAACGCGGTTCCTCTGTCCTGAGAATGAATTTCATCTTTCACAATACAATGTGGTCTTCTAGACAGAAGGAGAAAGAAAAAAACATTTATCATTCCTTTGCCAGGCAGAGTTCAACTGGAAAGAAAAGGGATAAAGCGTGTATCATTCGTCTAAGGAACAAATTCACACCAGAGATTTGTCTGACAGACAAGCAAATGCAATCCAAAAAAGCTATCCATTTCAGAATGGGAGGTTTGAATTCAGTCCAACCATAAAACGCATGCTGAGTAGCATCCATTTATTCAGGATAGTAATGGCTTCTTTTAAAAGCATATTGCCTTGATCACTTGTGTTAAACATGGCATATATACCAACAAAAATTCCCATCCCTGTGAACACAGGCTGTTCGCCAGCTCCACAAAATGAAAGATCTTTTTTAAATAGCTACTGTGCTAGGGCTGTTGCCTGCAGAGCAGATTTTATATGTTCAATCTACTGCGATCATCAGGTCTGAGTGCACAGTAAATGGAATTCGCCAGCCTTTCCAAGTCACCTCCTGTGTAAAGCCCTGAACAGACAGTCCCAGAAGTGAAGTAAGGAACAACTTCTCTCTCCGCCCCTTTGGGCAGCTCACATGCATGCTTTTAGCAATACCTAAAACAAGAAAAACACCTAGATCCACTTCACGGGGATGGACGGAAACAGAAGGGAAATGAGAAACTGATTAAGTGGTGAGCAAGTTCATATGCAGAAAAACGTCCAACTTTCTTTCCTAATGATTTTTTAAGCGCTTCATTTTTGCTTGTATTCCATTAAAAAAAAAAAAAAAAAAAAAAAAAATTGGCCCACAAGTTCTCAGTGCCTACACAGATGAAAGCTGTGAGAGGCCTTAAATGACTTCAGCAGGAAACTACTGGGAAGGGGAGTGGTCTGTTTTCTGACAGTCCCATTACACATTTCTAGGAAAAATCTTTTCAAGTTCTGCGTACGAAAATGAAACAGGATTACAGCACTGCCTCTTTGGAGACAATCTCAACACTCCTTTCCTGCTCCCATGCTGGAGTGCTACAAAATAATTCCTTTCTTTTCCCCTTCTTTCCTGAGTGCATCTCAGGATCCTGGGCTCTGGAATAACTCTTTAGACAGAAGGAAGCTTTAGTCAGCAGGTTTAAGGCCTGCTCAAATAGGATCCACGTTTCTTTCAGGTAACCTTCACAAATACTTTGTTCTGCAGTTGCAATCATAAATCCATCTCCTCTTACTCAAACCCCTCACATAAACTGCTTGGTGAGCTCAGGAGTTTTTCACTTAGTAGCGATGACAAAGCACTAGACTACTGCTAAACCCATGACGGAGAAGCTGAGCAATAACAGACGCCAGCCAAATAGATCACTGGGGTGGAAGGTCATCCGTGAACTCTATTTCCATTTTCCCCTCTTGGTAAATTGCTCTGGGAACAATCCTCTTTCCTAGCATAATGTAATCAAGAATTAGAAAGTCACCACCGCTTTACACAGGGCTACAATTCCTGGCCTGATGGGCTGTGTTGGGAATTTTAACTGATGTCTCCACCCAAGCAGCATGTGGAACCAATGTAATGGCTAAAACAATTCAGAGCTTAAAATGGAGTGATGTTGCAGTTCCAGCTGTTTTTGTAAGTCAGTGTAAGAGATTTTTGGACGCACTAGAGGAGAGAAAAAAAAAAAAAAAAAAACAGAGGTGAGGAACGGCTCCTAGTCTGATGATGTACACCAAGGAATAGCTGAGTGACAACGCAAAAAGCAAGACAGAAATAAAGCATCACTAAACAGTATTGCACAGCACTCTGCGCAAGACCAAGGCAGCAACAAGAAAGCAAGCGATGACTGGGGCCGGGGCCCTGTACTTCATGGGAAGGAGAAGCGTTATTCTTTATCTCTGTTTTCAGACAAGTCCCAGCCCTTTACATATGAAAAGGTGAAGATATATAACAGCCTTTGGGTAAATAATAAAGCTTTTATTCTGCTAAGGAAGAAAGGCTCGCTGAAAGAGTGATTTCGCTGGAGTGTCCTTAACAGATATTGTGACTCATAGTGCTCCACAAATCTCTTAATTACCTGTGAGCTCCATCTCCCTACATACTGGCTTAATCCAAGCTAGCTCTGGTAGGGCCTTTTTGTTTCTTGAGAACTGATCCATACTTTTTGATCAAACAAATTTCCACATTCTTCTCTAGTCTTAACATGCAGAGACCCAAAATCACTGGCAAGACATGACATGGACAAATATTCACCTTATTACTGGATATATTTCCATATAGGTCCCTGCCTATAAGCAGTTCTCAGCTAGCTACTAATTCTGACCTAGATTTCTAGCATTTTAATAACTTAGTATTTTTTGCTGTGTAATTTGGCAGATCTACTGACTACCCCAGGCCTCTGTACAGTGGTTATGTGTTTTTTCCAAGAGACTTGGTCTTCTGAACAGTCCTGGTTTTCCCTTGAAGGCAAGAAGGATGCCATTTTGCAGAGAAGTGCAGGGAGAAGGTAGGTCAAACCGCAGTCCTGGGAAGCAGTCCTGTGTGTGTACATGTGTACATATACACACACACTCATACCTGCATCCACTGCACCTTGTACGTCCTTATTTGTCTGAAAGAATCACTACGATTTCTACTTACTGGGATCACGGGCAAAGTTCATGGCTTTCAAAGTCCATCTGCTAAGATGACAGTATAGACACAAGGCCAGAAACACATAATTTATCTGGCGAAGAGAATTACGATATAAAATCCATCCCCACTGAAAAAGTTGGTTGTTTTGCTACTTATGTCGATGGGTCATAATCATACAGGGCATTTGCTGTGTATTTAGAAAATGCCAAAAGATAAGCAATGGAGGTATCTAAGGAGAAATAAATACAGAGAGATGTGAAATCACTACAAAACATTTTTGAGAGTTGGTAGGTTTTTACCCCCAAAAACACATATAGTCCACTTAAAAAAGATTTTTTTTTTTTTTTTTGAAAAATTCCAGACACCCCCAATCTCAGGGAATGCAGCTCTTAACTCACATTACAACAAAACAATAAATGCTAACCCTGTATATCCTAGTTTAATATCTGCAGGTAGGACTCACCCTGCAGACTAGGTCTAAATCACATCATTTTTGCTAAGTATGTTCTAACAGTACTATTAAGAATAATGTTATTATTAATAATAATTAATTCCCAAATAACCAGGTCTGGAAGACCTAATTCTGTAGTCTCTTCAAATGGTGATAAAATTAAACACTTTGAAAATAATTTGCTTCAGGCTTACAAGAATCCTCAAACTTGCTTCAGCAAATGCCTTTAAACAGCATTTAAAATTACTAGGTTGAACTTATCATCCATCTGACCTCAGCAAAGCTTTGGATTTCCCTCCTAGAAATAAACTTAATATCATTGCACTCGGTTATGAGCCGGGATGATTTACTTCTGAGGAAGAATTCATACAAAGTGGATACAACTGAAGCACATAAACAACCTGAGAGCTTTTCTGAAATAAAAATGTAGGGTGCCAATGCAAACTGACTGCTAAAAGGTATTTTAGAGTGCAATGAGCAGTGGAATAAATTAGTTACACAGCATCTAATGAGCAAAAGGGATATTGATTGTTTTGCAGCCTACTTCTGGAAACCAACAAAGAGGCTTTCACTTGTGCTTTCTTCTTACTGATAAAAAAACCCTGCTTTTTGGCATACAAATAGATTTAAACTTTTATTTTAAGATAGATAGACTGACTATAAACAGAAGCAAAACATGGAAGAAAAGTTTGATGCATCATTTAGGTTACCAAATTTTTTGGTATCTGAAATTCTTTCAACATTCTCATTTAATTTTAAATTAATATTCTTAAAAAGGAGGGAAAGGGGAGCTATTTCAGAGAAAGAGCTATCAAAAGAATTATCCTATAGTCCTGCTCTAAATGTTCTTTATGCTTTATTCCCTGGACAGGAGTGATTTTCTCTGGACATCTGTGATCCCACCACGTGAACTCCAGACCACTCCAGTGAAGCGCGGTTCTACAAGGAGGGATAAGTAACATCTCACAGATCATGGCCCATAGCCTTAGAAAGGATTCAACACCAGTCAGCGACTGATACGTGTACATCGCTTGTAAGTAAAACTAATCCCTCTCATAAGACATCTGTCTCACAGCGGAAGAGAATGTCTAACGGTTAAGTTAAATGAACATAATATCAAAACTAAGTAAAACTATGGCTAGAATATTTCTGGGAAAAGCTTTCAAAAAGTCACTTTTGACTTTTTTATCAGGTTTTTATCAGATAGATTTACTAGTTTTTAGATGTCTTGTTTTTCTCAACAAACTTCTGAGCACCATCCTGGATTTGCAAAGCATACTTATACTCCCAGGGAGAGCTTTCTACAGCCTACTGTTATTTTCAAAGGAAAAGGGAAAAATACAGAAAAAGGCTTCAAAGATCTGAGTGAATTATTTCATCCTCTTACAAGTGCAGCATGTGCTCTCTTTTCTGAAATGACATAGTACAGAAAACAAGATGTAATTAAAGCAATTTCTTTGCCAAATGAGTGGGATCTTATAAAGATTTGGCACATAATTCTGAATTGAGCTTTCTTGTTTTAAACAAAACTAAACTTAATAAGGAATGTTATAATGCATTAACAGGATCCTTCAACAGATTTTTTTTTCAATACAAGTGACTGCAAAGTGCTGAGCCTGTAACCAAAAGGACACTCAGAGTCCAAAATAGCCATATAAAAGCAACCAGGTATTTTTGTGTACTACAGTACAAACACGTAAGTGAACCAAAGAAGAACATTTGGCCTTTTGTTATCTTATGTACCAAGACAGAGAAGCATTAGTCTAGCAAGCCTTTTCTTCTGTTCTACCCAAAGGAACAGATGTGTTCTTAATCACATACAAAACCAAAGAAACTCACAAGTTTCAGACTGTGATTTTAAAATTTAGGAGTAAACTCAGTTTTCAAAGAAAGTGATTTTCATCTAATTATCTTGAAACTGCAAAAGGCAGACAGGTAGGGAATTGGATAAAACTACGAAGTAGGGATTTGTTTGTTTTTTTCAAATGAAGAGCAAATGAAGGCAATTTTGATAAATGAAAAATCTTGTGGCAAGATGAACTGGGCATGAGATAAAAATCAGCACTAATGTAAGAAGTTTTACAAGAAGCTTCTGAGTCCAACAGAAAAAAACTTACAGGAGATTCAGCAATAAATAGATTTTACAGTGCAGTGTAAATCCAGATGCTACCTCTCTGTTACTGAACTCAAAGTTGCAAATTATCTCAGCACACAAAGTTTCAGAATCTCTAATCTGAAAAGTATTAGCAGAATACAAACTGTGTGTGAAGCACACTTCCAGGGAATATGGATTACAGACAGCTCTCCAACATGTATTTTGAAATTATGTATGTGGTATTGCAGTAGTTGGAATTTGCATATAGTGAGAACAGGTACATTTATAATGTGATGTGGACTTCAATTTGCATGAATTATCTTCAAGTATACGGCGCGTATGACGATAACACACACAGAGTACAAAGGAATCTCTGTTCCCCATCTGGGTGTTGTACCAGGAGCAGAGGGTGGAGGAAGGGAGGTTAGATCTGTGATTCTGATGTGAAGGTAAGATGCAAGATGCTGGCATCTGGTAACCATGAGAGGCAAATGGGGTAGAGTGGGGCCTCTGGCTGTTTGCCAGCCAGGGCGTATGCAAGGATAACAAGAGCTTTCAACCCATACAGAAAGGTCAGAATGGTAGGAACAAAATTATGGCACATGTTCATACTTCAACTGCATGTTCCTAGTTTATATTATAGAGTTTTAAGTATAACTCTACTACAATATTCTATAATTAATTTATAAACCACATACTGTCAAGCTTCATCAGTAACGTCTACATCTACGAAAGAGCTAGACACCTAGTTCTCATTAAAATCAACAGGAGTTAACCCCTAAATACACCTTTGGATCTGACCAAATATTTTGACCAAATATTTCCTTAATAGCTACAAATAACACCCTCACTCAGAAACAATGAATCTCTCTCCTGCTTCTGCTTTTTTCAGATCTGTATTTCACGGCAACTATTCACGAGCATTACAACCTGCAGTGCTGTAACCAGCAGCATACATCTCTAACGTTTTAAAGACAGGACATGTCTCTGGAGCTTGTACCGCACACTTCAAGCCTGCTCAGCAGCTACAAACTCCATTTACAAGCTGTTGGGACAAGCTCTTCTAACATGACAGTCACAAGAGCAGACAAGATTGTTCTGAATGAATACCTAACAGAACTCTCAATATTAAGGAAATTTCACGTAGACAGTTTTGCTCACAGATTTTCTTGCAATGCCTAGGACCAATCTCGGTTTTTCAAAATGCAAGTTTTTAATTATGAACAGAGAAACAATAGCTTACTTCCACATGAAAAAGAATACACCCACCATGTTCTGTAATTCAAAAATAGGCTGAACAATTAGCTTTAAAAGTTTTGAAAATACTTAAACTGAAATGTAGGGCTCACTTTAGTCAGACCAAAAGACTGAAAAATTTCAGACTAATGGCTACTTTAAGACCACAGAAAGGGGTGAAAGTTTTTGAAATAGGAATCTAACATTGCCAGAATAGATTGATTCCATAGTATTTTTTTTTAGAGAGGATTGAGACATAGATTAAATTTGAAGCATTTAAATAAGGCTGTTAGCATTAACTACACAACAATTTGGAAGTGCCATGGGGCCTATACTTTGTCACACTGCATGTATCGATCTGCCTGACTTTTCTCACTTTTTTTCCATAGCGTGTATGTTCAGAATGCAAACAGGGCCCAAAATATTCTTGAATAGCATGCCTAGAGATTCAAGACACTTCCCATATGTAACGTGAGTCAATCAGAATTAATATGTCCTGAAAAGAGTGGCTGGAAAATAGCATCTTTTTATACTTTACTTTAAAAACATCACCTTGGAAACCAGGTTATTGCTTTGACCCCGTGAGGTAATTAATGACAACAGAATCGTACGTAACAGCACGTTGGCTCCCAGTGTTTCCCAAGCACTTTCTGCGTGAGCTGGAGGAACACCTTGTATACAGTGAGAACGAAACAGAAGGTTCCTCAGTTCACCAGCACCGCAGCCGCAGTGGTGAACACTCAAAGGCACTGCTCTTTTGAGAAACATTCCCAGCCTCATCAGCGTGCCCGAGTTTCACCAAATGACACCTTGTGCTTGCTAAAATCCAGACAAAGGCCAGCCAGACCTGGCCTGGTTCTGCCTCTGCTGCTCTGTGCACCTGTGGAGATCCTGTGAGCTGGACTGACCAAGTGGGCTGAAGAGCAGAGTGTCCTGAAGGCTGGAGAGTAAAAGCAGTATCAAGCCACCCTCTCAGGTGCCCCTGTCAGGAGGCCATCCAGGCATCCATACGGGCTCCTCACACCAATGGTGTGATTTACAAACAGCCTCAAGGCTCCATGATGGCAACTGAGAATCTGAAGTAATGCCTCTCCTTCTCACTGGCTCTATCTAACCCTTTGGGGTAGGGAGGCGAGCGACTCAGGGGCTCCTGCAGAGATTCTCAGCCATCCAAAGGCTAGCTAAACGAATGCAGGGATACGAACTGCTCAGAGCAGCCTAGCATACCACTGAACCACACCCTGCAAGTTATTTCCAGCAATCCTAACAGCCACTGCCGTCTAAGACCGTCTTGGGGTTTCTATCTCAAGTCCAGATCCTGTAAGAAATGCTACTGCAGGATTCAGGGCCATCTTTTATGCTTTTCAGGATTCTCTATTCTTAGACTCAAGTTCAATTTCCTGTTGCCCAGACAAATCTGGAGGAAAACTATGGGTATGAAATATTGGTGGGTAAATCAAACCCTGCCAAAACCCAACTTCTTTGGGGTATTCCATACATACATTCACCTCAAACTAATTTGATGTGAAAACTGAAGTTAAGCAACTTGTTAGTAATCACTTTTCAAGTATTTATTTATTTTGTGGGGGAGGAAGGGAGGGAGAAGAGAAAAATCAAGCTATTTAGCTTTCCAAGTATTTAACATAAACCCAAAAGAGCTCCATCTGGCAACCAGCAGGATTTCTAAATAATCTAAATAGTATCTACATAAGAACCAGGCTGTCTATAGAGTACAACAACTTCAACTTTTACAGCCACAAGAAGCCTCTATTAACATAAAAGGAAATTATAAAAAATTAAGTTAGAACAGGAACAAGAGTCTGGCAAACTGACAAAAGACCCCAGGAATCCCTGCATTAATGTTGAAATGCTGCTTTTGACTTTGTCAAACTGTAGCACCATATACTGTGTGGTTTAAAAAAAAAGGTTCAAAGGACACTAGCACAGTAAAATCAGTTCTAGGAAGAAGTTCAGAGTCATGAAAATTAATGCATCATTCCTTGCTTTGCAATACAAAAAGACCCTTGGCATGTTATCATAGTGTGGCAATATTTATTAATAATATTTAATTACTTGGACTTCACCAAGTTATGGACAAGACCCTTTATGTCCACATAAGTAAGTCCATATTCATTAAGGAAATGGTTCATAATACTGATGTGAATTTTGTTAATATTTTTGAATTACTTTTTATACAAAATTTTGATAATCCGTAGTTTCCAGATAAATAAATGCATCTCAGGGTATTTAATGTTCTAGGTTATTCAGATACAAAGGAACTGGCCTTCTACTTCATACCTAGCCAGTATATTTTTTGCTCAGTTTGTGAATGATCCAAACCTGGTGTTTTGCTGCCCTACATGAAGTATTTTAATGGTCTTGATGTCGCTTTCAGTGGACAAAAATGCAAATTGCCATTGGGATTTTATATCTGTTCCTTGGCAAAGGACTAAAAGAGAGAAACCGAAGGGCCCAAATACCATGCTGCAGTGATCCTGTGAGAACACAGCAGCCTTGAAACTCTGCTCTTTTGCTGTCCTGGGCTACAGGAAGAGCATTTCTATCTTTATCATTGCCCATCTGGTGCCTTTCACAGGCAGCAAGAACAAAGAATTAGAGTAAAATGTACCAGTTCCTACCATCTGCTTGTGCTTGTAAAATCTAGAAAGTGCCTGACAGAAAAAGCTTCATTTCCCATCAAGTTCTTCTGGCAGGTAGACATTTTTGCTCACACTTCTCTGAGATCTTAGGGCAACCTTAAATGCCCTTGGTTGCCCATGACAATACAGCTGCTCGCTGCAGAGCATCCCAAACACACCTAGCCCGACATCTTCATTCACAAGCATCTGACTGCTCAGAAACAAAGGTTGCATTGTTAAGATTTGCTTTATTGGATCAGTCTCCATATTATCTAGAATAGGAAAATTCCTGTGGGTTTAATAGGATGTATTACCCTACAGATTTGCTCTTGTTCCACCTCCTTTCCCATCAGCCACATCCCCTCTTGCTGCAAGGCTGCATACACCATGTGTTGGCTCGACCCCTTCTGCCTCTGACAGAAGTTTGGCCAAAAAGAGCAGATTTTCTGCTACTTTGATCATTTCCTGTGGTAAAAAGTGAAGGGAATTATCTGACCCATAGTTTTTTTTCCTAGTTTTGAAAAATAACAAGGATTTACATTTGCAAGTTCCCTTAAATAACTTGCTTCTTGATAGCATTTTGCCGCTAATTTACTGGTTCTCTTACAAAGCTTTTAATGTATTTATTTTTTAGAACTAGAAAACACTTTGCTCCAATCCCAAATTCACAAATTCAGCTGCTGTATTAAATCAAGAATGAACTTCATTATGATGGAGAAACAACCAGAAGGTAGGATCAAATCTACAGACAATACAAAAGTGAGAACTTCTTCCCTGTTTAAAAATTCTTACATTTAAAAAATAAGCTTAATTTTCTTTTGGTGGGGATAGTGTTATTTTTGGCTACAAGTATGCATTGCATAATGTGTTTAGAAATGAGTTAACTCTTTTATTAAATACTCTATTAAATTACTACATATACGATATAAACAACCTGAAATATTGTTTCATTTTGTCAAAATCAACAAGGCTCCAGTTCTGAAATGTGTCTAATGCCTGTCTAATCCTATGTTGAAATAGTTAGACTACCTGTTTACATAAATGGTGTAAGCATTTGGGCAAACAGGTATGAAGCCTAGTGAATTGGTGACCTCTGTGTGGCAGGAAATTGCACCCTGAAAACAAGTTCATTATTTGCTTTTTCTGTCTCAGAAAACACAAAGAACACAAACAATATGATTATGCTTCCTGAAATAATCTCTTATATTAGCACTAATATTCTGTAGAAATACATTCCAAAGCAATTATCACAATATACATTAATGCACATATAAATGTGAGACTACAGCATTTAAAATATACGCATGTTCATGCTCTGTTGTGGAACCACACTTTCAGCTGGGTGGATGCCACAATGCGTGTATATATACAGACTTTTTTTCCTGCTAAACATTTAATCACAGTGCATAAGAACAGTTGTTTGTATTAGTTTGTATGAAAAGCCTTTCTTTGAACTTTGCTGAATATGACAGATTTTGACAGATACTCTCTGAGCTGAGTCCAGAGGCATGCACGGCTTCCTTTGTCAACAGTGGGAGTCCTACTCTGGAAAGAAATGTTTGATGTGTTAAAATTAGTATTATTTTTATATGTTACAGTAAGTTATTTTGGTAAATTTACTAAATGTATGTATTTTTTTAATCATCCTGTTAACTAAAATCATGACCTGGCTATATTTCACATGCTTTATTTTATAACACTGAGCCCCCCTCCCCCCAAACACACATCTGAAGAGGAAAAGGAGATCTAGAGCGGTTTGTTTTGCTTACATGTATGCACTCCACTTCAAAATATAATCAGAAGTGGGGGGAGAAATCTGCAGTATTCTTGTTAAAAATTGTACTAAACCACTTAAAACAGAATCTTATCACAAAAAAAATTGGCGCTATCATCATTAATAATATATTGCCTTTCATATGCAGAGGTAATAAGAAGGCTATGCTGTGATCCATATACCCTCATTAATAATGTATAAATGCATCAAAAAGAATCTAATTAGTTCAGCAGTGCCAAAAATTATTAAACGGAAACATCAAAAGAGCCAGTGGGACGTTACTTTTTTGTCAGACGCACTACGGAACTGCCCTTCAGAAGCCTCTGGTTTATATCTGGAAGCAGGCCTCACAAATGTAGGTCACCCAAAATGAAAATAACTGGAGCTAAATGGGCCACCCCAGTACCTGCCCTGAACAGGCCCTCTCTGAGCAGCACTGCCCTGCAGCCTTTCCAGCACCATCTCCACCCATCCCACGCAAAGTTTTGCTCTCCATCTAGGATCCGTGCAAAGGAAGGGTGGAGCCAGTTCCTCATCTCCTGTCTGTAGCCACAGAAGATAGTACATCCTGCAAGCATTATGTTTGCTACAGTCCCTCTTTTCCCTCCTTCCCCTAAGGACAACTGCAGAAAAGAAGGAAGGGTAGGCTGGGATTGTATCTTGGCTTTCACAGAGCCAGGCTACAAAGGACAGCCGAGCAACTGCCAACACTACAGAGGCATGGGACCTCCCTGGAGATGGCCTTAACTTCCTACAAATCCCTCTGGAGCTCTACAGCTGTTCCTGCCATCCAGATGGGAAAGTGTATGTGCATGCACAAGCGAGACAGTCTCTGAGGAAATACCTGTGGAGGTTTCCTCTACTGAATATTCCAGCAAACAGAATTCGATAAGTCAAACTTAGTATATATATATATATATATATATATACACACAACATAAAATATATACACAATAAAAATAGTTGAGAAAGCTTTTATATAACAGTTGCATAGCTGCAGACATCCTTGTTTCTGTAGCATACATGATAGGATTATACTGCATCAGAGATAGGGTAGTGGGAAAAATATACCCAGAGGAGTTAAGCCTGGACTGATTTTCGTACAAAAAAAAAAAAAAAAAAAAAAAAAAAATCCTAATCATACAATTCACTGGAGTCAGAAAAGTTTCATTTAACAATAAATAAACCCTAGTATTTCACTGTATTTAAGTTGAGGAAAAGAATAATCCTAACTCCAACGATACAGATATATAAGCTTAGCTTTTATCTCCTTTGATAAGATGTATTTGTCCATTACACAGTAATGTTTTACTAGTGTTTGAAACAAAGTAAAAGTGTCACAGGCAAGAGAAACAATAATGCTATTAAAAAAAAAAGGACCTCTCACTACTCTGGGTCTGTCCTGTATCCTGAAACAGGCAAAAGGTTTACTTCTTCAAAGAAATAAATAGAGAAGTACAGCACTTGTACAGTAAAGGTTTAAACCACGGTATCAACATTTTTCAGGTATAGTTTCCAACAGCTTTCAACATTGTTTGATTTGCACACCCATTAAAAAGTCCAGTTACAGAATACACCTCTGCATACAAACGAAGCTGTCTTGCCAGAAGACTTGCTTTTCTCATTTATCTTTCATGGAACATTTGTAAGTCTACAGACCCCAACAGATCCACAAAACATAGGCTGAAAACCACTGAAATCATGATAAAGACTGCAGCATACCCTAAGGCCCATTCACAACTCTCAAGAAGTTCAGCGGGGGTTGGACTGGGCCTCAAAGTTAACTAACTTTTCATGGTATCTGCAACATCAGACTTCCTATATTTTCACAGAAATCTGTACTGAGGAATTCCAACACAAACCTCTGAGGAATCAGAGCGCCCAGTCCACCAAACCTTCCCACTCCTAAGCCGACACACAGAGTAAGTAGGGCTATCCAGCAGGGTACAGCTTTTCAAGAAGCCCTTAGTGAATTACCACGAAAATTTACAAGTTTAACACAGATGGCTCACAACACCTATAAGAGTTAAAATGCACAAACTTCTCAGAGATTACCAGAATGCTGATAAAGACAAACAAAGCCAGCCTATGCCACTCTGCAGCAACTGCCAGCACTCTGCAGATGGAATAATCCCAATGCATACAGCACTGTCCAGCTTTCCATAAATGCCATTAAAAAGAGTATCTCTATCAGAGCAGTCTTAAGGGGAGGGGGGAGGGACAGTTTTTATGAAAATAAGAGAACTGAATTCAAGTCTGTATGCTGCTGTCTAGCACTACAGTTACATTTGTACCACCCATTCCCTGGGGAAAATGACATACAATGCAAACAGGCCTAGTTGTTCAATTATTCAAGTATTAAGAGATTCACAGAAAGACATCTGAGAAACATAACATTTTAATAGATGAAATAAATACTCCAGTACATGCAAGATAAAAACTGACATTGGAAAAAAAATTAAAAATCACTTTTGTTATAGTGTAATTTTTGTTTGTTTGTTTAAACACTCACAGTAGCTTTTCCCCCAGTTTGGAAATCAACACATGGAAAACATAATCACAACCTCCAGTCCTTCCACTCCTACACACCAAATGCACTTCTAACCTAACACTTGATGAAAAAAAAAAAAAGACATACAAAACAGACAAAATAGTAGCTACATCCATCATCTATGTGTTGTTGGGTTTTTTCATTTTTTAAATGAGTGAGAACTGAGGTAACCTTTTTCCTGCACAACTGAACAGTAAAATTTAGAAGGGAAATTTCGGAAGACAAGACAAGACATACTTTAAAAACCGCACCCAGCGCGATTAAAGCTTTTTTTTTTTTTTCAAGATACCCCCACCTCCCCAAATATAAAACTTTTTAACAGTTGCCATTACCATTTGTTTGTGTGCAGATTTGTTGAACAAAGGAAAATTTATCTGCGGATACCTGCTTGACTTTGAAATAAAATAGAACGAAGCCAAAACTGGCTACCTTTATTAGTACGTATAGTTTGTATATGCTGCTCTGCTTCTTCACCACATGAAATCAAAGGATTGGGCTCATCCAAGCAAATTCTTTGGTATACAAAAAGGGTGAGGAGGTGGGATATTATTTTCCTTTAGCAGTGACTGGGATCTAAACAGAGGGTGTGGGGGTTAATTCACAGAATTGGAGTTCACTGGCGGTAAAGTCCTGGGTGAAGATCTTTCTCTTAGTGCCTGAGATAGCAGGTTGCAACCATCCGAGACGGCGCAAGCTGAGTTCCTCAACCTTTCCCTGTAATCGCTCATTTTGGTGCTACTTTCGGGGTGTTGGGCTATATCCCTGAGGCATTGGGTCAGGAGCACACAAGCAGATACCACACTCATGGCTCCTCCTAGGATGGCAGTTTGCACAGCTTTGCCCTCTGGATTAATGGTGGCAGCTTTACCCAAAAACTGGGGCTCAGTGGCAAAGCCCACCAGAGCATAGACAGACTGCACCAAAGGTCCACTAAACAAGACGCACCGGTTCCTGGTCAGCTCGCTGGGTGAAGTCTTGACCTCCTTGACACACGCCAAGAGGGCAGAGGCGCTGGTGCTCATACATTTGACACTGAGTTTGAACTGCTCCTTTGCAAATTTATCCTTGGATTTCTCACTGGCCAGCACACAGGCATCTGTAAGGAATTTCAAGTTCTTGGACATGTTCTGGGAAACCTCCAGCAGGAGCTGCGGGCTCATATCTGCCAGAGGGGTGGTCTTCAAGACCCCACAGCCGTGCTCCACCTCATGCCTACACCTGGTCACCTTGTAGCGATCCACCAAGCCAGGCAAAGCAGGCTGGGCCCCCGGAGTCTCCACTGCAGCCAGGTAGGCAGCATGGGCAGAGCATTCAGTCAGGGAGACCACCAGCTCCCCCATTTCCATCAGGCTTTCTCCCACCTCCCCAAATCGCCCCATGTTGAGCTGGCTCTGGACGTCATGGGTCAAGATGGAGAGTCCTTTGGTCCTGGCAATGATCGTGTCCCTGCACTTCTCGAAGGACTCCCCGAAGACAGACAAGCTCTCAGTGTTTACCGGCCTGGTCTCACTCGACAGCAGGAGCAGATCAGCCACCAGTTGCATCTTGATTTTGCAGTGGTCGCAGATAGAGATGAGCTTCTTCCTCTGCAGGGAGCTGCTGCTGGGGATGCCACCGCCGGACACCTCGCTGGTGGACTTGCCAGAGCCACCGCTAGCCATAGCGCCGGGGGGGCACTTGCATGCCGCTTGCGACCCCACTGCCACTGCCTCTGCCACCGCCGCCAGAGCAGTCCCGACTGAGCCCGGCAGGATCGCTCTGCCTTTTCCGCAACATCATTCCATTAATCGCCGGGAGTCAAGAAAAGGCTCTGGGCGCCGGGGCTGCTGCTGCTGTGGGGAGCGAGCTTGCCGGGCGCCCGCCTTCACCCCTACGACGCTCCAGCGGCGGGTCGGCGCTCGCCAGGAGCCCCCGGGCCCCGTTCTGGCATCGTTCAGGTAAATATGTATATTTTACGTTTTGCACGTTGCTTTCCCTCCCCTCTGCCACCTTCCTCCGGCTTGCCGGCAGCGGGATTCTGCGCAAAGTTCCCTTCACGAGGCGGAATACCTTAGAGGCGCGGAGCAGTTGCACGGAGTTAGCGCAGGAGCGCAGCCCTCGAAGTTGCTACCGTGCCCCTGCTCCTCCGGTCGGCAAGCGCAGGCCGGGCGCAGATCGCCAGGGCCGGAGGGGCGGCGGCTGCGCACCATGTGCCGCCCCCGGCGCGCCCGCGGCGGCCCCGCGCCGCCGGCTCGCAGGAAGCGCCGCGGAGGGTGTGGCCGCCCGCCGCCCCGCGCCGCGCCGCGCCGCCACAGCCCCGCGCCGCGCAGCCCGCCGCGGAGGGGACGGGGCACCGCCGCCACCCGGGACGGGGGTGGGGAGCGAGATAATTAAAAAAGAGAAAGAAAGAGACAGAGGGGAGGGGGGGAAAGAAGCAGAGAGAGGAAAAAAAAAAAAAAAGAGCCACCGGATCCGGGTGCTGGGGGAGGGAGGGAGGGATCCGTTCCCCTTCCTTCTGCGGCTGCCTCACTCCTTCCTGCCTCGATCATTCACGCGGGCGCTGCGAGCTGGTTCCCGCCGCCGCGATCCATGCCCCCTTCGCCCAGGGCCCCGCAGACTCGGCGCCGCCGGCCCCTCCAAGCCCGGCTCCCGCTGTGGCCGCCGCCGCACCAACTTAGGCTCTTCCCGCAAACAAGGGTGGTGGCTCCGGGCTACAGCCGCGGATGCTGCAACCCGCCCGGCCTTGCGCTCCTCCTGCCATGTTTTCTGGCTGAGTCGCCAACTCCCAGGGAAGGGAAGGGGAAAAGGAGGAGGGGGGAAAAATCTTCTTCTTTTAAATTCCCTTTCTCAGGCTTTCAGACAAACTATTGGGAAGAGGCGGCTGCTGCGGATCTGCCAGCCAGACGCTGCATGGCTCTGAGGGAGGCTCCCCCCTCCCCGTTGCCTTTGCTGTAACCTCACTTAAGCCTATCGAAATCTTTTGTGCGGTGTCACCGCCCTTCGTTTAAATCCTGCCCTCCCCCCGCCGCCCCGCTCCACGCCTGCTGCCTCACGCTCCTCCCAGGCAGAGGGGGCAGCAGCGCCGTGCCGCGGCCGGCGCCGCCCGCCCGGCGGCCGCGGCCCCGCGCGAGGCACCGGCCAACGGCTCCAACGGCCGCAACGGCCGCCGCTCCCGCCGCGCGCGCTCCCGCCCCCGGGGCGGCGGGAGAGGGGCAGCGGGCTTGCTGCCGAGGAGCGGGATCAACAAAAGGGGCTGTCGAATGAATCGATTTAATAAAAAAGAGAGAGAAAAAAATGATGTCGGGGTGAGCACCCGCGGGGTGAGGGGAAGGTGAAGCGCAGAAGGAAAGGGGCTTGCCGGATGAGCTCAGCCCGAGAGGATTGGTGTAGGGTGCCGCAGCCGCCCAGTGGGTGGGAGCGCGCCGGGCGGTGGGACGTGAGCGCTGGCGGCGACCGCGGGGGCGGGGGAGGCGGGGAAGCGTCGCCCTCCGCGCCCCGGCGGCGGGGCCGAGTGGCGCCGCCGCCCGCCCGCCCGCCGCGGCGCTCCCCAGGTGAGTGGGATGCGGCGGGAAGCCGCGGGCCTTGTCACGGCTCGGCCCCTGTTATGTAACGGGGCGGCGCGCGGGTTTTCGTAGCGCCGGGGCTGCGGCGGAGGACGTCGTTTACACGTCGGTTAGGCTTCAGGGGGGAGAAGGTGTTTCCTATTCCAGTTAATATGATAATAGACTGAAAAGCTTTCACGGTGCTCAGGAGAGACGGCCTCTGTTACACCAGCGGAGGGCTCAAGCTTGCTTTGCTTTAATTTAGTTTAAAAAGCCCAACACTTTGTTAGGTATAATGGGTACTATAAATATAGTATAGGATATCAGTGCATTTTTATTTACATATAAATATTGTCCTCTACCATCTGACTTGGGATAAGGTTCAATCCCATTTTTTAATCCAGTGTAAAAGAATTTGGTATGTTCCTCTCGTGTTTCTGTCTTGTTTTTAAAGATTTGTTGCCATTTGTTAGAATTTAGTGGGACAGATAGCATTTTACTGGCACTAACCTGGAGAGCGTATGGAAAGTGTCTGAAAATAAGACTTTCTCCTCTGGCTTATTTCCCTGCTGGAGCACACCAAGAACTCTAAGGCCATTCTTGTCATGAGCAAGATGTTAAACTAAATAAATTTGAGGCAAGCAAGCTAATGCCATTAAATAATAATAAAATGAAAATTATTAATTGTGCTGGAACAAATTACAAGAAGATGGGCCTCATGCTCCCTGTGATACTTCCAAAGGGAGTATATAGTTTGGTAAATGATGATAAGAAATGCTTATGTCTTACACGTAAGATTCTCCGCTGTTATGCAATACCCCTATCAATATAGTACCAAAGAATCAAATTCCGTTTTGAAACAACGTCTTAGGTTGTGTGTTTTGCTTCAGCTAAATAGTACTCGTTTGCTCCTTTCAGTCAGATTTGACTTTAATGTTAAACTCTTAATTCTAGGGACTTAAAATGCACTTAGCAGGCTATAAAAATCTAAAAATACACTGGGCCCAATTCACATTTAAATTAAAGTCCTACCACAATCGTACTATTGCAGTGGCATAAGTGACCTAGATGTAAATGAAAATCAGATCCAGACTGTTTGCTCACACGCCAGATCCAGTAATGTCCTGGCAGAAACGGAGCCCATCTAATGGACTGCATGCTTTTAAAGATCTTTGGGAAAGTTTATTTGTAGGTATTCTCATTCATCACCTAAAGGCACCAGCAGCCTTCTCTACTTACTTGTAGAGAAGGACATGAACAGGATGAACACAGTTCTGAAAGTTGTTGGGTGGACAGGATGCACACTACTGGGGGAAAAAAAAACCCCTTCCTTTAGAGCCAGGCCTGAGGAAAGGGACAGATACTCTCTTACGGGTGTGTCAAAAATATGGCAGTTCTCCACCCATCTCTCCACACTGTAACAGTGTGAGGGAAGTTCTGTTTATTTAAGTCGGATTATAGCAGTTTTAAGTAAGGTCATGATTTGGGCCTAAACAATTTGGGCCTACTGCCAACAACTGGTTTTCAAAAAAAGCTATAAATAGGAATGATTTCAGAATACTCTGAAAAATAAGAATCAATGGCCAGCACAACCCAGCTGACTTTGTATTTCAAAATATTTCCAGATATGTCCTTAAGAGAGGCAGTGAGATGTTATGTAGCAAGAGGAATGCCTCTCATAAATTTAAACTTAGGTTTCTTTTTTTTATTTTTTTATGAGGATTGACTACATATAATGAGAGTTTGAAAGTTTTAATTTTAGAAAACTTAAGGTCTCACCCGTGCCTGGAAGAGGTGTTAAATGACCTAATAATCTTTTCCATCTTTAGGTACTGCTGCCATGATTCTCTGTCTGGTTTGTACCATTCCCCTAGAACAAGATCCTTGATTTAGATAGAGCATCCTTTGGCTCCTCCGCCATCCGTCCTCCCAGCTGCCCACATTAAAAACACAGCCAGGACTTACCCCGTGGCTGTTCCTACCAGCTGAAAGGGCTACCAGCACTCTTTGTAACTGATATAATATAAAGCATATATTCTTTTGGCTCCTTTAATCTACTGAGACTTAGCCACTGCCTATCGCCTCAGTATCAGCAAGAGGCAAACCCAGTAGTTTTTGTCATTTAGTAGGTTGCTTGTGGATAGTCTGTCTCCAAGTCAGTCTTGCCAAGTGTCATTTTCCTTCAGTAATAGTCCAGGGTGTTCAGCTGCTTTGCATATGAAATACATGATTGATGAATGACCTGACCATCTCTTTTGGTTTGTTCTCTGGAAAAAAACTGTAGAAAATATCACGTATACTGGTCATTTTCACTGTGGAAGAAGTGTGCTGTTGGAGCAACTGCCTGTTGAATCCTTCCTACCCACTGCTGTTGCTTTGTAAGTACTCTTGGCCCAGCTAGACTAAAGATCGTGCAGAACTTGGGTTTACTATGCTTGCATGGGCCCAGATTTGCTGCTAAGGTTGTCATTATTTGATTGACTAATCCCTTGGCTATTTTTGGTGCGCCTGACCTTTTTTTTTTAGTTGCGGAACAAGGATGAACACAGGATGAGCACAGTTCAGAAGGGAGTTGTGTGAACAGGATGCATACAAATTAAGGGGAAAAAAAGTTGTTAATGTACACAGTAAGGGAGAGGGAAGAAGAGGGATGGGGAACTATAGGCTGTGTTTTAAGTGCATCCATAAGCTATTTCTCCCCCCACCCCCATTAGCTACAATCATGTGAAAATTTATTTATTTCCATTAATTCTTAACAGATTTCAAGGCTATCGTTTGACCATAAACACATAACCTTACTATAAAAGGGAGCCTTGAACATAGATTCTCTTGGCTCCAGTAATTTGAGTAGAACTGAGGCTGAGAGAGCTGCATGTTTTTAAGGTCCAGTAGATGTACCAGTATTGTTTAGGATGGAACTTCTACTCAGTGCTGTTTGGAGGGGATCTTTCCTTCGTAAGTCCTTTGCACATCTCTTTCAAGAAGGATGTGTGCATACTCATTTCATTTCCTAGCTACTGAGTCCGAAGGTGATCTGCAGGACTTGGGCAGCTCTGTGAAATGGTATTCAGAAATAGTGTCCTACTCCTTTTGCTTAGGAGACATGAAAATCAGGCAGCCATGTGTGGCTTTAAAAAGGTTTCACTCACAAAGTCTGAATGAAATAACTCTCTGGGCTGAAAATTGCTGGCATTGTCACATACAAGGGATTAAAAGGCTTTTTAATGTGGCTTAGTAGTCTACAGAAGACTGGCTTACTTGTGTGAGCTCTTCTTTCATCACATTGATCTTTATTTTGCATTGTGCTTAGTACAACAAAAACTGGAGGCTGAAGTCTTCTTTCCTGAATCATCGCAGACTTTGGCCCTTTTATTGCTTAGTAAAATCTTTTTTTGTGAAGGAGAGATTGATTTTTGCCAGTGTTGCCAGTGTTGAGTAATAGCTAAAGAATACCAAGTTGTAATAATTTTATGATCACTGTATGTGGCCTGGTTGGTGAGAGGAAGTTACTATACAATGGTTTATATTACTTTCCTGTATGGATTTATTGATCTAACTTAATGGGGAGCTAGCTGATGAAGAAGTAAAAGGCAATTCAGTGGTTCCCCTGGGTCAGCTATATGTGGCTAAACCCACGAGGTGGTAATTACAAGATGATAGTTCCAGTTCCAAGGGATGTAGCTGTTTTATCAGGCTGAGAACTAGAAACCAGAAAAGAATAAAATCGGCAGAGACTAACAAAGGAAATAATTTAACACAGAGCAAGACTTTGCGGAAGAAGCTGAAAGAAACTAGGCCTTCCTTTCTGCAGCAGTGGAAGTCATGCAGAAGGAGAGGCAAGTGTGTTGATTGCTTTATTGTTTTAAAGATCTATTTTGTCTTAAATGCTTTGGTGCTAAGTAAGTGTTTTGTGGTTAGCACTTACTGTCCTTACTTCATGAGAGACTGAAACTGCAGGGTCTGTGTCTGTGTTGGGTCTGCAGAGGTAATCATGGTTGATACACTAGGGATGCAACCTGAGAGCGGTCTGCATGTAGCAAAGTTGTGTGTTCCCCCCTCCCCTTTTTTTTAAGGAAAAAAAAATGGAGATCTGGAGGAATGGTTAACCAACTAGTTGTGAGCATAACACGATCACAAGTGGGGTTTTTTTGGAAAATGATTTTATTTATAAATAAAAAGCTTTTATAGTAATAGCTGGGATTTCACAATCAGACGTAAATTTGGCATTTTTATGTTTTCCTTTATATTATATAGTTAAAAACATGATATTTGAGGTAAGAAAAAATTATATAGATATCATGAATATAAATATCTCAGTCATGTTTATAACACTAGTTAGCTCCTGTTGCTGCAACTGAAAGACACTACAAAAAAGTGGATTGTATTTTGTTCTCTTTGTATTCACCCATGTTATACTGTTGTTTTCACCACTTACCAAATATAGTCAATTACTAGTCCCCTGCTGCTAGTACAGCTATTTAATACATTGACATGGGAAAGAGAAACATTTTTTATGAACAGGAAAATGCAGCTACAAACCTCCTCTTCCACCAAATGGAAGGCTGTGCCATATTATATATGCTGATTTAGTCAGTAATAGCTTTCTGCTCTATTCCTTTTCTACCCTCTACACATATGAATATTGCCCCTGCCCTTAGTATTTTATAAGGCAGGCACCTAGGAGGGGAGATGCAACACAGATTGTTACTGTGTCCACTGTTCCTCCCTGGAGCAGGCAAGAAGGGCCAGATACAGTTTTTCGGAGTGGTTGGCCTGAAATTCAGAAGCACTTAATGGAAAAGTTGTAAATGCTATTGGTAAGAGTGATCCATCCTAAACAGGAATCCCAGACCCTCCCTTCAGACTCTTAGGTCTGCTTTTGTCAAGATCAAAGGAGAACACAGTATTTTGAACAAAATGTGCAAGGGCCCACCCTTCCTGAATTGCACATTGTGTCCGGCAGCTGCAATACTCTACAAAAAGTTTTTTTTTTTTCCTTTTCTTTTTCAATATATACATCTTGAGAGAATTTAAATAGATGGTTTCATAGGATTCATAGGAGTCTGTGATTCTACACTTTTCCTATATTGTGTGTGTGCTTTCTGTGAGGAGAGCTGTTGATGATTACCAGTTTAAGTCTAGCACCTTTAATTCAGCTGAAGTTTTTATAATGTATTACTTACTTACACTAGATGCAGATGCCAAAATGACCTGTAAACCTGAAATTAAATTAGGACTCCAAAATTAATTTCACTTAGATTGTGGAAATTAGACTATAAATGGAATTCCTGTGGGAAGTGTGTAAACCTTGCTTGACATTCACTTAATGTAATTCTCAACAGGGTAACTTTAAATTATATAACCAATACGTAGTTTTTAACTAGCACAGATCTGCAGCAAATCTTGCAGTGAGATGAGTATTGTCAGGAACATTCTGTGGTGTTCCTGAATTTAAGGATTACAGGGTCTGGTTTATTGCAGCTGACTATACACTCAGCCTGCATACCTCACCCCCAAACCTGATCAAACAGGTAATGATACAAAGCTAATGCATCATTTACCAAAAAACTCAGTTCAGTCAGTAAGCTTTTATTTACAGAACACACATGCATAGAATAACATAAATTTATGGTAAAGATTGGCCAAAACTGAAATCAGAATCTGAATTTCAAAGTTAGTACTGGAATCAGTGATCAGATCAGACTAAAATCTTTGACCCCTAACTTGGGAGCATTTTTAATTCAGGACTTAGTATTTCAAATTGGACTCACCAGTTCAAGGTCTGATTAGTTGTAGAACAAAACTTTTAATAGATGGCAAGTGTATGCACTTATTTCATGCATGAAATGAATTTAAGAAATACACATATGCATATGCAAGAAATTAAATTATTCAGAATCATTCCAATGCTTGCAGTCTTGATGACAACACATTTTGTTTGTTGTGCTGCTAGTAATGCCAGTAATTTTTTTTTTCTTCGAGGTGCAGAACTATTCTTGTTGATATTAAAGAGAATATGTTCAGGTCTGATTCTTCAAGTTTCTTCCTGAATATAAGTTTATTCAGAAGTCTGAATTAACATGCACAGTCTTTGCATGAGAGGTCATGCATTAGATGAGCAGGGGAACATTTAGAGTACTTGTGATAATTTGACCTACTGAAAACATTAATTTTGAATGTTTTACTGAAAGTAACTCAGAGTACCCTGACATTCTGCAAAATGGGTGACAACACATCTGAATAGAGTAAGAATACTCTGAATGCTTGGTCATCCCAAAACTTGCTTTAAGTTCTCTGGAAATTACTAATCATTAAATCTTACAGAATATTGTCCTTACTAAGACTGCAGGTGCTACAGCAGTTCTAATGAATATCTGGCTGCACAAAGAGCGTAGCTGGACACCAGACCTTAATTGTTCTAGATATCCAAGATCTAAAGGTCTGCCTGTTGCAACACCTCATTCATCTGGGCCACTATTAAACATCGCTTCATATTAGTAGAGTTCTAATGATTGATTAATTTTTCCAGACATAGAATATAGGTTGATAGCAGCTGGCTCTTATGTGTTCATTCTCCCTTGTGTGTGCTTAGGACTGATCTTTTGATATTGGTAGTTTCTTTAATCTCTTGATTATACTTCCAAGATGGGTCTGCCCATTCCATGATGAAGTCAAGTTCTTTGTTCTTTCCAAGGTTGAATGTCAACTCATAAGAAACAATGGTATAGAGAATCTCAAACTTCATTAATGGAAACTTGGAACGTCCTGAATCCTCTCAAATTGCAACTTGACCTACTCAGCAATGACAACGTTTTACATGAAGAGGGAGAGTAGATTTCCATTTCTGATAAGGTATAGCTTTGCTGTTGGAAAAATCATAAAATCTGCCTGTTGCAGAAATACAAATGACAGGCAAAACTTCACATGTTCCTTGGCAGAACTAGATGTGACCAGGTAAAGCACTAAGCACCCTTACATTTGCAATCTACAATGAAAGTAGTATCATCAGATATGTTCTGTATTGTAATCATAGTAGTGTTGACTGCAAAAGCCTTTAAAACTTTTAAGGAATATGAAAACATTTAAACTATAAAATATTTTGATGATTTTCTGATTTCTATGATTTTAGATGATTATTTGTAGATTCTATGGTCTGTACTCTGAATAAAACATATATACCTCAATAAAAATAAGAAGCAATTTAATTTGCCCTGTCAATGACATGTATTTCTAAATGAATAGTTTTTGTTTCTCATTAAGATTTCCTTGGGAAAGAAGAACAGTAAAGCTCAGATACAGGCTGAATACGTGTCTGTCCTGCAGCTGACTCCACAAAGAGCGTAGTTACTTTGAACAAGTTCTTCCTGAACACAGAATTCTGCCTGCGCAGAGGTAGTTTCAAGGCCCAAGTCAGGCGTGGAAAGTATCTTCCTCTGAAAATAAAATTTTTATATGCATGATAAACATGCATAGTGTTGTTTGGTGCAGTGCTGGATATACTGAACTAGCTGTTACTCACCAAAGGAAATTGGATTATTTTTGAGATCCACATGTAAATGTGAGTACTGTGTATTAACAAAAGTCAAAGTTGGCCTGGTTTGTTCTAATAAGAGAAAACAGAACTGAAGGAAATATTTCTCAGTAGAAAGTCAGTGAAAATGTATTTTATGATACAAGTCTAGCATTCTGTAATTGAATCTTTAGTATTTATTTTTTTCCAGTGAATGTAAGCATGATCCAGTAATAACAAACTTACCAGAATCATATTCTAGTAAAACCTCATTAATCATAGCAATCTGATATACTATACCTAATGTTCATTATATTTAATGAGAAATCACTGAGCAAATGTGCTCATTAGTGACTTATGGGGCAGCTTTGTGAAAGGTACTTGACTAAACCCCTGGTTCAGTCACTGTACATTTAACAAGCTTCATGAATAGCTATGGCCTGACAGCTTCCTGTTTGTCAGACCCCCTGGTAGTATTTCTGAAATTTTAGAAAATGATAACTCCCACTACAGAGGCTGCAGACCAGGCTGGCTGTTTATCAGGGCGCCATAATCTTGGATCCCACATCCAAGCTTGCTAAATATTGGAGACTCCAGTTTCTCACGCTGTGCATATGCTTGGTGAGCTGATGCTTCATGTCTCCCTGACGTTTACAAGCAACGTATCCCTTCAGTTCTTTATCGGTCCAAGAGTTAGTCCTGGACTCAGAAAGCCTCCCAAACCCAAATCCACGTGTCCTGAGTGCTTCTGTTCAGTATCTGCCCACTGCTAAACACAGTGGGCTCCCAGTTCATTACACGACTACATGCAATAGTAGGACTGGGGCTGGAGCACTCGCTCTCTGGAACAGGTTCCTCTGCGCTGAACCGGCCCTTGGGCTCACCACTTGAACAGAAGAGCAAACTGAGCACTTACACCTTAATCATCATTAGTATCTGCTAGTTGCAGTTAACTGTGATGCTTCTCCAAACTCCCAGGTTTAAACTCCTTGGAGTCCAAGTTTAAAAGACAAAAGAGAAGATGGTGCTGTTTATAATTAAGATGATTTTCATGAGAAAAAGAGAAAGGCTGAATACTGATACAAGCATATACAGACATTAAACTCCATAATTCAGTCTTTCAGAGAAGGGACTATTTGTCTCAGTATGTACAAAAACAAATCCTTATCTTTTGTAAATTCTGTGGTGTTCAGATATTTTAGAGTTGTATTTTATTAATAAAATAAGCTTTATTTTTAAAAGTACTAAAAACCTAATATTATTAGTTAAAATCAGACCTTGGTGCAATACAGCTGGTTCCTAGCGCACAGATCAGTGGACGCAAGTACTTGTCACTCTGCTTAACAGAGAAGCAAAACCAAATCACGTAGCGTCTGTGCCCCGAGCTGTTCCGTCACACTCGAAAAAGCGAACGATGGCCGTCTTTCACCGGGCCAAATCCTGCGGCGGACGGCGCCCAGCGCCGGGCCGCAAGCGGCTCCTTGTCCGCGGTGCCCCTGCCCCCCGGCCGCCTCCCGCTGTAGCCCCCGTCGGCCTCGCCCCGCCGCTGCCCCCCCGACACCCTCCCCCCCTCCCCGGCGGCGCGGCCGCCTCCGGCCCGCTCTCGCTGCCCTTTCTCCCCTTCCGCCTTTGGGCTCCTCCTTCCTCCCGCCGCGGCCGCGGCCGCCCTCGCCCTCCGCGCGGCCCGGCCGCGCCGCCATTGCCCCCGCCCCTTACGGCCGCCTTCCCGCCGCCGCGGCGCGCCGGGAGAAGATGGCGGCGGCCGCTGGCTGGGCGCTGCTGGGCCTGGCGCTGTGGCTGTGCGCGGCGGCCGCGGCCGGCGAGCCCGAGGGGAAGCGGCGGCCGGGGCCGCCCAAGAAGAAGGACATTCGGGACTACAACGACGCGGACATGGCGCGGCTGCTGGAGCAGTGGGAGGTACGGGGAGGGGCGGGGGCCTTCCCGGCGGCGCAGCGGGCCCGGCAGGGGCGCGGGGCGCTCCGGCAGGCCGCCGCCGCCGCCCTTCCCCGCGGCGCGCTCTGGCGCGGCGGGGCCGGCGGGGCCGCGCTGCCGCCGGGGTGGCTGCGGCGGGGCCGCCCGGCGCGCCTCGTCCCCGCGCTGCGAGGCCGGCGGCTGCTGGAGGACCGTGGCGGGCGCGCACCACCCGCCGCTCGGGCGTGTCAGCAGCGCGGCCTGCGTCCAGTGCCGCCGGCCGGGGAGTGCCGCAGCAGAGCAGAGTCGGTGCGGGAGGGTGGACAGCAAGAGGAGCGAATAACCCCCCGGCAGAGTGCCTCTCCTGGCTGTAACTGTGCCTGCGCCTCCCAGCTCTCTCTTGCCCCGTTCATCCCCGTCAGCCTGCTCCCTTACCTTTCTTTGACAGTTGTTTGTCACTCTTGTTTCTCAGTGTTGTTGTCATGGCAGTTTTTGGTACTTTTCATAAATTTTTTTTTCTGTCATCGTCGTCCTATAAATGCTAAAGAGTTCATCTCTGTCTTTTGTTCCTTCTCACGAGGCTCTTCTCTAGAATGTTTTGAATGGAAACTGGAGGAGATACTAGCCTGAAAGCTTTAGTCTCGTGTATATTACTGTTACACTGGGAAGTCAAGATGGAGAAATAAGTTTTGCCTATGTCATCTAGAAGCAGTAGCTAACAGAAGTAAGGACATCTGCCTAGGAACTTGCTAGGCATCTTCTGGACTTCGTCATTCCATGACCTGTTACTGTCACTTTCCCCTTAGAAAGGAAGATTGCTAGAAAATTGAGCTAAAATACAAGTTAAATAAACCTGAAAAAAAAAAAAAAAACTTCTGTTAGTTTTGTCAGTCATGGACCAGACTTGTTAAAAAAAATAATAAGGCTTAAATGATGATTTTGGGCAGCTTCAACCAGTTTTGGCATAGTGGGAAAAATCTTAAAGATAAGCTTCTCTAATTTATGAATTGGATGGATGGATGTAGGAGAGACCCCTCTAGTTAATACTGTTGTGAATCTTTGCCTTTATATTCTGTACCAACTATGTGGCAAATAGGTTGAGGAAGCTGTTTTTGTTTTGTATTTTTTCTCTTTAGCTATAGTGGGTCTCTGGTTCAGCTCACCATGTGCTGCACAAATGCTTGTCCCCGCCTTGTATAGAGATGTGACTGAGCAGCTGGATGGGTTCACGGCTTTGATTGGCATTGCCACTGAGGAATCCACATGCAGCCAAAGCCCTGGAAGAAAAAAAGTAACTGAAATATGGGCTCACAATTAAGGGTTCTGTTTGGTCTTTTGGGTGGTCAGCTGTATGGCATTTGGCTGGGTAGTAGTTAAGATGTATATGAGGAAAATGGAAGAATTGAGGGTGGTGGCTAGAGGATATGGAAAGAAAAAAAGGGCCATGAATGGGGAGGGGATTAAGAGTGTCAAAGGGGCCATTATGCATTTGGGTAAGTAGGAGTGAAGGGCATAGGGCACAGATCTGTACAAAGTCGAGTCTCATTAGTGTCAGCTCAATGAGATGAATCCTCCTACTTTCTGTTTCCACGGTGATGAATGTGGAGGCACTGGAAGATGGTGGTTGTAATGTTCCCGGGGAGCCTGGCAAGGCTGAGGCTGTGGTTCCAGCAGCCATCCCAGAAGGAACGGATGCCTTTCCCTTCAAAGTGTTGTGCTGCAGGCTGGTGCCACAGTTTGTGTGGCTGCCTGGTGAACTGGTAGAGTGAGCTAGCAGAAAATGAGCATGAGGAAGGGGAAAAGAGATAAGGGTTGCTGAAGTAGCCCAGCTGCAAAATGTAAAAATAAAGCATTAAGGAAGATTGCTTACGTGTCTCTTCTGTCGTCTTGCATCCCCTTTTCTCACTTTTGGGCCTGCTTAAAATGCTCTAATTATACAAGGATATGTGTTAACTTCTGATAGACTAGTAACATTTTCTTTTAAACACTGCTTGTTAAAGACTTGGTTGTAATCTTCAGCTCTTTTTGAGCTTGTTTTGATAGAGCAAAGGGAAGAAGGAGTGCAGAGTTACTACTAAAGTAGCTTTCCAAACTTTTGAGTCTCTTTGAACAAGTTAGAGTAGACCACGCTTGTCAAAGTTATAGAAGCTAAAGGATTTTAATTCTGATGTCTTGCAGGTTTTAATTTTGATGCCTTGCTACTCCCTCTGGGATCAGTAAACAGGCTGTGATTTATCCACATTCACTGTGCTCAGCCCTTGCCTCCAGTAGAAGAGGAACGGAATAGGGAAAATACACTTGGTTTGTGCCACCTAGGACTTTCCCTCTTGGAAGGGAAATATCCAGCAGCCTTGAATGCAGAGGAACTGGAGAAAGAACTAAGAATCTGGTCTGGAGGTCCTTCTGTAACTAAAATGTCATATTCTTTAAAATAGTTCATTATTGTGATAAGTTTCAGCGTTCCTCAGGCTTGACTCAGAGCTAGGATTATTTAATGTGCTAAGGAATTGGGTGGTAAGTTTTGCAATTAAAAAAAATCTAGTGAGTTAATAAGAAATACGTGAGAATAGGAGTTGAGGAGAGGAGGAATCTATAGTTGTTGCTTTATCTATGTATTGCTTTCTCTCTGAAGCCTTATGTGAGTGTCTAAACAGGTGAATCTGCTAGACACTTCAAAGCAAAAGCTTGCATTTTTCTTCTAGTCTTCTATTTTGTAGGTAGCTTTATAAATGTACCGCTGCATGATAGTTTGTATGGGACCAACACGAGAAGAAGTGTCATGCATGAAGGGGAGCTTTTGACCATTTTTTATAATAGATCTATTCAAATTGCAACAATTCTGCTTTAGGAGCATTTAGTTCAATAGTTGAGGAAACATAGGTAATACTTGTTAGTAAGTTGTGGTGTCACTATAGCCATAGTTGATTTCTGTATAAAGATTGTTTGAAAACTTTTGCGTCTGGCTTTCCTTTCCAGCAGTGAGAAGCAAGTTGATTTAATGCTAACCAAACTAGTGTAAAATTAGGATTGACTTGCTTTTATTTTTAAATAATGTTTTTTGTTTTAATTGCATAAAATTTTATACTTTCGCAGTACTTTACGATATAACTGTTTTCCAGCTCCCCCTAAAATAAGCATTGTTCCCACTTTGTGAGGGCAGTGGGACTTTCCTGGGGCTCCGCTTTGCTCCCGATTCACATACTGTGGATTTTTTGAAGGCGTATGAACTAGTTAAATGCATGCTTTAAACATGCAAATTGAAACAAATATGCAAGTAGTAAGGAAGGAAAGAATCAAATTTAAGCCTTTTACAGCTTTGATTCTGTGGAAACAAAATCATAAACTCCCTTGTCAGAAAGACAGCAAAGTCTACATAACTGAGATGGGAAAAGCATAAAGGTCACTCATGTGAAAGCTTAACCTTTAAAGGGTATGGGGCGCTCCCTGTAGTAAGAGGATAGTGTTGTGTGAACTTGAATATGCATGTGCAGAGTCAAGAATGCAAAGCATACTTAGATCTAAAAATCAAGCTCATCTCCTGACCTTTGAGGCTTCTGAGGAGAATATCTTTAGATATGGCTACAATTCGTATTTCCTAATGGAGTGATACATATTTTTGCTGAGTGTTTGAAGTTAAAGCAACAATGAAAATAAATGCCTTAATTCCTGCTGATTTCCTCGTGCTTGGGGTGCGTGCCAGTATAAGACCTCAGAAGGTTTTTGGGGAGGAGGATATTCTGTGATATAAATACCATTAAGAAATCAAGCGCTAGCTTAATATGCATATTCACTCTGTTCTGTCAGACACTGTTTTAAAGGGTAGCAGTTAGAATTCTGCCTTCCCAAATATTCAAATGTCTGTCAACCTCAACAGAGGCATCAATTTGTTTGTTTTGTTTGTTTTATAACGTTGATTTGGTCTTTTCAACTAATCATGTTTCAGAATGCCACCTTCTCTTCATCAGTGCATTAGGAAAATCATGGAACTTTTTTATTTTAAAAGTTGCCTTGCAGCATGAGCATTGAAATTCTGAATTCTTGTGCCTTTTATTTGTTCAGAAAAGGGAAAATGGAATTCTCAAGAAATTACATGATTCTTGATACTGAAGCCTCTTAAAGCAATACTCAGGGGTACACACTTTGGGTTTTTTTTTTTTTTAACTTATATATGTATCAAGCTCTTCCATTCTGCTTTTTCAGTTCATCTTGCTAACGTTGTACAATAATAATTGTTTCTTCGTAGTTTCGTAGAAATAAGTAGTGTCCAGATGGAGTGATACTGAGTTAGCCTTGAGACTGGAATTTTTCTCAACACACAGGAAATTGAGCTTCTACCTGTCTTTATAAAAATGTGCGTCTTTTGCGGTGTTATGAATGAGAACAACATTCTTAGTGAAGTATCTTGAGACGCAACTCTGTTTTGTTTGTTTTAGAATCTCCATCATTAAACTAAACATAGCTTTCTTTTTATCAGAGTGATTCTCTAAACAATGGGAAGCTTTGAAAAAGAACATTTCTGTGGGAGTTGAGGTTTGTATAAAAGGGAACATTAAAATTAAAGCCTGTTTTTCTGTTTCAAAACAGAAAGATGATGACATTGAAGAGGGGGATCTTCCTGAACACAAGAGGCCTCCAGCACCAATAGATTTCTCAAAAATTGATCCAGGCAAACCTGAAAGTATCCTGAAGTTGACGAAAAAGGGGAAGACTCTGATGATGTTCGTCACAGTGTCAGGAGAGCCAACTGAAAAGGAGACAGAAGAAATTACTAGCTTGTGGCAAGGCAGTCTCTTCAATGCAAACTATGATGTACAAAGGTAAGCAGCTGCATGCAAGGATAAACTTCTTGGCTTTACATAACCCTTGTTTCTTCCTTCCTGAGTATCTTTGTAACTGCTCATCCTATGCTCCACCCCTACCCTCCATCCCTTGTCACTATTTCTTTGTTTTTGTATCAGTTTATATATTGATTTGTTTTTCTTGAAGTCATTCTAGAGAAATTCTAGTTTAGCACACTGATTTTTTTTTTAACACTTGCTCATGGAGTAGGTATAGCCTAGTTTCTTTTTCTCGTTACGTTTCAGACATTTATCAGTCTAAGCTGCAGTAGTTTGCCTTTACATGCTTGATAGAAAACATCACACCTGAAAAGCCTTTTGTGATAACAAAACTTCCATTCCCTGGGCTAAAAATGCATCTTTATCTGTGAGAGAGACAGAGGATCGTTTTGAAATGGAGGAACGTTACACTCCTGAGAAGGGTTGCAGTAAGCGTATGAAGCAGATTTAATACCTGTTCATGATTTTTATGTAGTGCCAAATTAATTTTTAAGTGCTCTTCATGTCCTCAATCTTACCTAATTATTTGTAAGCTTAATACTTCTTATTACATGTGCTTGTAAATGCATTCTCTACCCCCAAACAGCAAGACCAGCTTACCGCTCTTAAGTGCATATCTCGGTGTTGGAGTTGCTCTTAATTGAATCAAAATATTTTAGCACTTGAGAAGCACAAAGGTAACTAAAGAAATACATGTTTCTTTCCTCTAGGTTTATTGTTGGCTCAAATCGTGCCATATTTATGCTACGTGATGGTGGTTACGCCTGGGAGATCAAAGACTTTCTAGTAAATCAAGAAAGGTGTGCAGATGTTACTCTGGAAGGTCAGGTTTATCCTGGCAAAGGAGCAAAAGAAAGTGAGAAAGTAAAAAACAAAACAAAACCTGAAAAAGCGAAGAAGAAAAAAGACACAGACAAGAATTCTAAAGGCATCAAAGAGGACAACCGAGCAACCAAACAGAGAGATGATCTATGACAGACACCTTAACCAGACTGAATACTACTGTTGTTCCTGGAAGGGAAATTATGTTTCTATACAATTCCTGGCTTTACTGGGGTAAAGGAGGAGGCAGAGATTACTAAGGTTAAAAGACTTTTTTGTGTTCAAATACACCAGTTTACTTATTAATGTTGGTCATTTGTTTAGCAACAGCACAACTAATGTTTAGTATCAGAGACTGATTACTTTAGTTTGTAAATTTTTTTATGGGTTGGTTGGTTAACATATGAATCTGTACAGCTAACATCATAAATTAAGTGGAAAAGAAGGAGTACAATCTCAGAATACATTAGTATTTGCCTATAGTAGTAACTGTCCATCCTGAGTATGCAGTTAGCCATTGATTCATAGATGTTGCTAGGTAGCAGGATACATTCCTAAAAGATGTTTCTGGGTACTGGTTTTGCTGAATTCAGTGGGCAAAACTGCCTAAAATTGCAAAGAATATTGTTACTGTGGCCAAAGATGCCTGAAATCATAAGGCTTAGGATTTATCTGGTTATACTACCTGTTTCTTTAAAATAAAACAAGAACCCTTTTGTTTGCCCTCCTCTCCCCCCCCCCCCCCAAAAAAAAAGGAAGGTCTACCAAAGTGCCTAGAAGTATAATAGAAACTAGGCAGAGATTCAACTAATGGACTCTAAATCAGTACAGAAATTGGTGCAGAAAGGAAATTCTCCACCCATCAGAAGTGATACTATTGAGGTTAATGGAATTATAGTACTAGCATGAACATTGTCTGAGTGAAAAGAAATACAGATTCACGGCCTTCAAACTGCTGCTGCTGTCAAAGAACTGTGCCTGTGGAAGCAAATATGTATGCTGCATTATCTAGAGAGAGTTGGAAGAAGTAGCCTTAACTCTGTAATAAATTTGTTTTGCTGGTTTAAAAGTTTGCATAAGTCTTTGAAAAAGCACTGCTTACTGTACAGAGTTAAACTTCGAGTTAGATGGGTCACTCACTGATGTTTAATAACCAGATCTTTTTTAATAGATTCCTGACTGAAATGTTGGTTGTAAATGACCATTGATTTAAATACAAGGAATGAATTTTGATGTATGGAAGCAAATTAAATTCCTCCTCAAAAGACTATATAATTAGGAGGGGTTTAGTTTCATTATTTAAACTGTATTCAGTCAAATGCATGGCTTAGAATTGTGTTTCCCCTCATTTGTTAAAGACTAAATGTGCTTAGTTTGGATGCTCCATATTCTTTTTCAGAGGATGAGCACAGTATTAACCGTTTTCATTTGATACTGTTAAGACAATACGGATTTTTTTTGTTGTGTGTGGATTTTTTTTTTTTTTTTAAGGTGCTAAAATTCACGTGTTTTGGATGAAGGGTCCTAATTGAACCGTAATGGTTGGTCGCGTGGAATGCTTCAATATAAAAAATGGCAAACTGCTGAGTGCTTGTTCCAAAATAAAAGATGTCACTGAACCTAATGTTTTATTATTTTAAAGGCTTTACTTTAATGAAACGGTAACGCTTTAAAATTGTGTATAACCTGTTAATTTAGTTAAAAGTTTGAGAGACAGGCTAATCCATTTTTTGATTCTGTACTTGTTCATAAAGACTAAATGATGTTGATGAAGATTCCAGTGATGACCATTATTTGCTTTGATATTTGTATGAATTTATGATTAAAAATATCTTTCCTACTGCAGTTCACTGAACAGGTCCTTGTCTGTTTGAGTAGAAAAACTAAAAGCATAAGTTTCTTCAGGTTTCACTATATTACTTGTATATTTCACCACTAATCTGAAAGTTACAGAGCAGCTGAGAAAAGTCTTTGCAGATACTAGGATATTGCATTGCCTTATACTGGAGAGCGGGGCATGGACTATTTCTTGTTCATAACTAATTTATTTTGTCAAGTGTTGTGGTTTTGTAGTTCATGTTTCCCTTCCCCCCCCCCCCTTTTTTAATACTGCTTCTTGTCTCAAAAGATGAGCCTAGGTCAAATGCAACAGTAATTTTTTTTTAACAACTTGTGTAGAAAAATAAATGTATTCTGACCATGATTAGAAATGTATGGAAATGGTCTTTAGTTTTTCTAATGTTGCCACAACATAATTTTTGTTGTTGTTTTTAATCAAACTGGTTTCTTCCTGAGCTGAATAATTATGCAATCCAAAAGTAGTACACAAATAATACAAAAGCAAGTAAGCTGAGGAGAAACATACTATAATAGAGCTACAGCCCAGCTTTTGAAAACAGATACTTGTTTCAGCCATTAATAAATTCTTACTTCCACACTTACAGTACGTTTTCTTTTCCTTTTGTAGTTAAGAGGTGGAGCAGCTGGAGCCTTCTTGAAATCAGAGAAACAGCTTTGCTGACGTTTGGCCAGTCAGTACTTTAGATGTGATTTATATAATTTTTTAATGTCCTTACATTGCCTATGGTAAATGCAGGCATGTTTTTTGTCAAATAGCCTTTTAAATGTTTGTTTGTTTTCTTTATATAATTTTAATAGAAATAATAACTTGGGATTTGCTTTTCAACTGTACTATAAAATATGAAACATTGCATTCAAGAAGGTTATTTATCTTCCCTTTTTTCTTATCCTTTTCCTTCTTCCTGCCTTACACCCAACAAATGTTTTAAATGTGCTACTAAGTATAGGGCATCTGGAAGGAACGTCCTCACCAGATCTTTTCCTGATATTGCAGTTCATACCTCTACTTCAAAACAACTTGTTTCCTTGTTTAAAACTAATTAGGCTTTTGGACCACAGCACTTAACACTGAACTAGTGTAAGTAACCAGATGTTACCTCACATCAAGAGACCTGAATACAGTATCATTTGCTGAAGCATTAGCTTTCCATTCGTTCTTCTTACCTGCTCTTTCTTTCTTTTGGTATTTGAGGATGTTAACTTTCAAAAGTAAAGCAATTATGATAGAAGAGGAAGCTGAGAAATTAAAATTGGAGTTTTCTTAGTTATCTTCGTATTTTTAACTGGGTGGCCTTCGGGGAGGGGGGAAGCAGTTTGTCAGTGATACTGCATAAAGACTTAGCTGCACTTGCTACTTATTTGCAGTTGTAATTGATAGTATTTCTGATAAAACACTGGAATGAAGCTGTTCCCCCCCCCTCAGATATTCCTAATGTATACTGCATGCCTTACCTGTTTCAGTGAAAAACTCAATTTAAACTGAACTTCCTAGTTAGAAGAGTGCAAGTACATCCCCTATTTATGTCACGCAGGACTTTGTCAAGCAAAGTAAGCAGGAAAGTTGGCATTTAAATTACTAGGACCAGTGCTCAGAAGACCTAAGGAAAGTGCTATGTGCAGCAACTGAGTGAATGCTGGAGGCTAAATTTACAACAGAACATCATCACCAACTACTAAATCTTACTAATTAAGAGATGCAGGTAATGTCAACATTTACTTAAATAATTCCAGGTGCAGTCATTACTACATTGCTAAGATTTATACATTGCAGACTAACAAAGTTTAGTATAAACCATGGCCATTACCAGTCTTCTATCTGTATCTGCTGCATGGTATTTTCTTCATATAAATCAATTTGCTAGCAGGGAAGGTGATGGTTCCCATTGCTTTTGCAGTGTCCCTTTTAATGTCTTTAGCTCTATTGATGCACTTACTAGCTGAAGCACATTTTTAAAATACCATCTTTAACTCTGTTATGATACACTTAAAAACTACTGAGCCAACAGGATTTCTGATTTTTTACTGAGTTTCTCTCTTTTTTGAAAAGTCATGTCAGCTTTGACTTCAAAAAAAAAGACTTTACATGTCACTCAGTTTATTTCTAAACTTTCAATTTTCTTCAAAAAAGAACTCAAAAATTAGAGTACTGTTCTGTTAAAATACGAAACAACCTACTTTTGTCTCATATGTGGCCGCTGTTCTGTTGGGCTTTATAGCAAAACCTGGAAATAATTTTAAGTCTGTATCTGTGGCTCATTTCCTTTGCTGTTCAAGGAGTAATAGTATTTACCTTTTTCAGAGTTTTTTTTTTTTTTTTTTAATGTGATTACACACTTGTAGAAATGCAAAGAGCAGATGCACAGATAAGAGGCATGGAAAGGCTTCTGTTTTTACAAATATTTGTAGTTTCATCAGTACTATCATATTTTTAACGACATTTTCATCCTACTATATGTCTTGATACATTTCCTTATAATTCTTACAGTAGAATAAAATAAGCTATTTTTTTTTTCATGAGACTGTTCTTAGACTTTCATACTGTGGTATTTTAGCAGGAATAAAACCCACTGGATTCAGATAATACTTAAGTTTACAGAACTATTTGGAGTCATGAAGGAAAGATACTCCACGGTCTGTTTTTTCTTTCTTTTTTTTTTTTTTTTTTTTTTTCCCAACAGTGAAGTCTGGTTGTGCCACTTGTTTGGACACACAGTGTATCTTTATCAGAAAAAGTAAGTCTATGCAGTGTAGTTTCTGATTAGTTTTTAGAAGATCAATCTAACAAACATTACTATCAGACATTACACCATCTTCTAGCCTTAATCCAAAGACAAGTGTTAAAAGCTTTGTTATCCGTTGCTTGAATTAACAGTAATAATTCTAATGAAGAATTTCTGGAAAAGATTTTTTTTGAATTGTTACACAGAGTGTACATTAAGAAAAGTATCTAATGTTCTTATTAACAAATACTACATGAGATATTTTTAGACATTATGTATTTCCAGTCCCTACTTTATACTTTCTCTTAACTTGGTTGCTGCTGAAGTACCAGCTTCTTTCCCCCCCACTATGTGCTGAGGTCACAGTTTCAAATTACTTGTAATACACTGGGAGCACAGCATTCTCTGTTACGTTTTTTCCTGTTAAGATGTTCTGTCAGGATTATAAAAATACCAAATTTTCAAACTTGATTTTGTAATTTAGCTGTTGATACAGAATTTTTAGTTTCTTGGAAGGAAATGACCTGTTTTTTTTTCCAAGGTTTAGCATTGTTGCATGCAAACTGCTGACTTCAGCAGTTTTTTTGTATGGTTCACTTGCTTCAGCCTCGGTCTTGCAAGGAGTCTGCAGACATACGAATAGTTTGTTACCCATAGATACAAATGGCACTTTTTGTGCCATGCAGATGATCTTTTACATGCAGAGGGATGTATTACTTGCTTTTCTTCAAAAGGCAAAAAAGCAAGGTTCCATATTTCTCACGTAAATCTACAGTATAGCAGTGAGAATCACTCCAGACTATCATACAGATCACCATTGGACTTTATAAATAATTGAAATGTAGCCCACCTGACTGGGGTGTCAATAAACTTGATTTCCAACCTAGGCCTGCCATGAGTGATGCAGCTGTAATTTTGCAGAAAAATACTACTAAGAGCAGAGAAATGGGATAGTTTAAGGGAGGAGCTTCAGCCCCCTCCCAGCCTTCCTGGCAAGGACCAGCAACTATATGGTTCTGCAGCACATGAGCTGCAGCCTCCCTGTTTAGATGAGGAGGGCACCCTGCTCCTCCAGCTGGGGCGGCAATGGTGTCAGGGGCACTCTCACTCACCTGAAGATCCCATGCAGCTCTGCACTATTTTGTAATGGCAGAATCTTCCCTTCTCGTGACATAGCATAACTCATCCCTACTTAGGGATGCCTTCAGATACTGTGGGCTCCAAAACAGCAGCAGGGGAATGACCTGTGTCAGGATTTCTAATGCTCAAGTGATTCTGTGCCTGCTTAGGCTGTAATAATAATCCTATTAGTAATATCCTTAGGTTTAAATATATATATATATAAACTGGGGAAAGAGAATGCATTACTTTTTGGCATTTCTCAGCAACAAGAACTTGAATCCCACTCACCCATCCCCCATACTCCCCTTCTTATTCCAGACTTTTTGTGCTTCTGCCCAGTTGTATTTGGACAGACTAGATCCTAATTTACTACTGATCAGGGACTAGGCTGCTCTAATTCATTAAGCTTGTAACTGTGGGTTTTGTTTTATTTTATTTTGTGGGGTTTTTTTTGTGTGTGCATACAATTTGTTTTGTAATTGAGTGATAACTCCAAAAAAGACTGTGGGCCTAACTCTACTGCCTGTAACAAGTACTACTTTTAAAAAATAAACCTCAGCTCTGTCTTAAAATAATCTGGACTTTTGTGTTGATGATGTGATCATTAATTCTGTGTAAACCAATGACTATTGCTTTAAACACTTATTAAATCATTAATATTTAATTTTTTTCAAGTACATAGGAAAATCCCTTTGTTGGCAACGTGTCGGCAAACTTCCTTGTGTTTTGGAAAGAGGTGAACAGCAAGGATAATGCATTTGCTTAAAGGTGAAAGTCCTTTAGCAATGACGAATAGCTGCTTATTAAACATGAACATGTTATGAAGTAACATGGATCTTGCTGTAACTTATATAAATTGTTTGTAATGAGAAAGGCTGCATTATATACAAATAAGTTGTCTATAAAAATAAGTTTTTAACTGAAAAAAAAAGACAAGCACTTGCTGAAGCCATAAAAGAAATAAAGCCTTAATATGTGGGTTCATCTCATCATTGTTTAATGTTTCCCAGACCTATGTATGCTTTTTTAATCCCCTTTTCATCAATGCAATTTTATTTCATTTGAATTCTATTGGAAGAAATATGAGTCAGTTTTCATGCTCCCATCTAAAATGAAATCTTGTGACGTTTCAAACTAATACATACGTTAAATTACACAAATCTTTTGTATTAATATTTTAGTATTCATTTTGCATACCAATCCACACCATGCACTACTACTTCTCAATCCTTTCTAATCAAATGTTGCCTTTCTGTTGCGGTAAAACATGTTAGTAGCTATGTGTTATGATAACATTACCAGTGAGTTTAGTGGAAAAATAGGTACACTTAACACAGCAGCTGAGTGGAGGATTTCGAGAAACTAATTTTGATGTATTTTAGCTATAAGCATTTAATGCAGACGCTAGGTATTTTTTGCGGTCTAATTAGCTATGTAACTTGACCCATGGGAAGGCAACTTTCACTCCACTTTCTATTCTATTCCCCGCCACCCCACAAACTCCTGTCCCCATATAACATCACCGATTAAGCTATATTGTTTAATTCTCAAATAACCCTAGCGTGGTTTGGAAATTCCCTACTAAGATTTCAGCTACCTTCTTATTTATGTCAGTAATGCCAAATCAGGGTGGTCTTAGTACATGGGATGAGAAAATCAACCAAAGATTTGTAACAGAGAAGATCTGAAGCTTGTATCAGGTTCAAGAAATGGTCAAATGACATAACAGCAATTTATTGCAGATGAAAGAGAAGAAAACAGAAATGAAAGCCAAATCAGCTTCAATGATTTCCTAAGGTGTCACTATCAATTTAGAGCCCCTTGGGTTTTTTATGAGGCATGTGTACTGTACAAAATACTTTCCTTCCTGCAGTACTTATTGAACAGTTACAACACAGACGTCAAAAGCTGACATTATTGTTGTAGTGAGAGCTTAGCCATGATCTCACTCTAGCCTTACTTTCAACTATTTGGCAAAAGAGGAAAGATACTTATTTTTAAGGGGCTTTCTGCAGAATGTTTTCCTGCTTAATGCTACCATTGCTCTCTTATTGCAAGCCACTTATTGTATCCTGGTATAATTCTTGACTGTTGAGGTATTTCAGCTAAGATTCAGATCCAGAAACTGTAAATTATTCTACTTAGAAGGGATGGAGCACACTGGGGGTTTTAAAATTATACACTGGCTGTACGTGGTGGATTCAGCTCCACAGCTAAGGGATCAATGTAGGAAGGAGCTTCTGAAGTTTTGTGAAGAAGATGTGCAAGGGGCAAGGGGAAGGAAGGGTGTAGTCACAGCAGTGGTTTCTACACATCCCTCCCCCATCCTTTTGGTCTGAAAGAAGGTGGTGTGACAGAGCAATCTCTGAGTCAGTTGCTGGAATGGCCCTTTCGGGCTGAAAAAGCCAAAAGAAATTGGCTTAATAGTCTGGTAGAAGGTGATAGACTGGTTGATCCAAAGGCCCGCAAGTGTTGCATAAAAAGCACTTTAATTTGGGCATTGGCAAAACAGTGTTTTTATTGTCTAGCAAATTTTTTTGGGGGGGGGGGAGGACAGGGGAGAAAGTAATCAAATAACTGGATCAGTGAGTTTTGCTCGTATGCTGCTCTGTGAAGCAAAGGAGGGGAACATCCTGAAGTCTTCTAGCCATGAGAAAAATACTCTTGACAGCTCTGTTATTTGCTTACTGCTCAGAAGAGACTAAATATAAGATTGTGACACTCAGCTGAGAATATTACTGTCATGCTGGGCTAAGAACAAGTTTATATAAGAGCCAAGCTCTCTGAGTTTTTCTTGGTTTGTGATTCAACCCATACTTTCATCTATTGTCCAAAGCAACATCTAAAAGAAAAGCAAATGAATCAGAAACCAAATCACTCCCTAAACATTCCTCCTCCCCTTTTAAAAGGCAGCCACTAATTTCTAAAATTTTGCCAGATAATACATTAACATATTTCCAATGAAGTTTTGCCAAGTGCTCTATTTATAAAAAGCTGAACTACAGCAAGCGTAAGCCTTGCTGAGTGGTGTGAAAGCTGTGAGGTTTTTCAGCTTGCTCCCCATAAGAAGTCCCTTTTCCACAGGTGAGCCAACACAGCAACAACTTCCTCCAGATCAGTGCTTCTGGAGGTTTTATTTCGTCATCTTCCATTTGGGTATGTAAGGGGATTATGCTGGGAGTCAATGCTGGAAGAACACTGGGTTGCTGCAGAAGTGAGACTGGGTGGACATTAAAGCAGTTATAGCGCCAGCAGTGTTACCAACCCACCTTTTCTCAGTGCTCATCTTTACAGATGTACTGAAATTAAAACTTCTGCGCTTGCGGGAGCTTTGAGAGGACAACCTGTAACAACCCCAGCCGCCCTGCCACCGCTGGGCTCGCTCGGGCCGGTGAGGGACGTGGGGAGCCGCTGCCCTCGTGCCGGAGGCGGGAAATTCGTGCCAGCTGCGGCCGTTAACGGCCCGGGGCGGGGGGAGGGGTGGAGCGGGGCGCCGCGAGCGCGGGGCGGCGGCGCGGCCGCCAGAGGGCAGGCGCGGGCCGGCAACCGTCGCTGCCGGCGGTGGAGGGGCAGCGCGCCCTGCCCACGCCGCCCTGAGAGCGGCCGCGGCAGTGTTCGCCTAGGCCTTTCCTGACGCATTAAGCGTAATGTAAACGGTAATAAAGTTAGTATATAGTCTATATCTTGTCTATTCATTTATAGTATGTAGCATCTGTTACATATTAAACGTATAACAATACGTATAACAATAAGAATATGTGGCAATTGAGACTAACGAATTGCATAGTTATGTATATAGTTTATTATTATTTCTAATGGCTATATATACAGAGAAACCACTCCCCCACACACACACCCTTACTCACTTACATTTACCTTTGTTATTTCTTGAGGGAGTCGAGCAGAGGTGTGCCAGAGATGGCTGATGCTGTGCAATGTCTCTGTCCTTTCCATTAATAGCTACACAGCTCTTCAGCTGTACCTAGAGGAAAACATACGCCTTTATGTATGTGCATAATGCTTTATGTGCCAAGGGAGACTTTTCTTTTTGTTGTGGTTAATATATGTTTAGTGAGACCCAAGGCATATCAGAGGTGGGGACATAATTAACTTGAAGTTATAACTCATCTTCATCAAAGCAAGCAATAAATTCAAATTCTCTGGGTCTGCTAATGCCTTCCATCAACAATCTCCCATTTCCTTGCTATGTGAGAAGCTCCGCCACTGCTAATGTGGTAAAAGCAGAGTTTCTTCTGGATCCCTGTCCACTGCAACATCACTTACTTACCCTCCAACAGCAAGGCTCTGCCATGGGCTGGCAGGGGGAGCTGATACCAGGCCAGGTGGACATCAGGACCGCTTCCAGCCCTCAAATGGGCTGAAGGGGAGAGAGAAGTGAGCAAGGAGTCAAGGTGGAGGGCAAGGCAGCAAGCTCTAATCCCCCCTCCCCCATATCTTGATCACTACATGAGGCTTTCTGGAATTGATTTGGTGTGCATGTGTTTAATCTTCACTGCAGTGATTTTATCACCTGGCCACAGTGCCTTGTTGGGGCAGCACACACATCCTCTGCTCTCGTTGTGGCTGGCTACAGATGAAATGTTTGCTTTACATGGCTGTGGTCTTTTAGAGCTTGCAGCTGCAGAGGGCACTTGCTGCCCACCCATCCCTGTGAGCAGAGGGAGCAGGGAGCGATGGGACAAGCACTAAGAAATTGCCCTTGACTCCCCACATCCCTATAGACAGACCTTTAAAGAAATAAAACTTAAATAGTGATTTTAGGCCTTGCTGGCTGTAGGTCCACGTCAGAGATAACACCCTTCTCATTCTAGCTTTGCTGCTGAGAGGAGAGATGTGGGTGCATGACAGGAGCGAGGGGGCAGGCGGTGGCAGTGGGGGGCAGTGTGGATGTGTGGTGGGATGCTAAAAGCCCAGCTCTGCCCCGACCCCTCTGGTAGCCTCTAAAGTTCTCAACACTGAAACCTTTAAAGTGCTCTGCCAGCTTTGATCTTGTTGCACCATTAAATAGAGGCTTCCCCCCCCCCCCCAGTGATGCTGTGGGGTGAGACTGTTGCCTTTGCTTTCATTTTTTTTTTCTTTTCCCATGGAGCTGATCTAGAGAAGTCAAACCTATCAGTAATTTCAATCCGACATGAGTAGGCAGGGTGCATTTTTAGTTTCCTGGCCCAGAGGAGTTAGGTGGGTGATGCCATATCCGCCAATGCACTAATTACTATTTTGAGACTTGATTAAAAAATTTGTGCTTGGATGTTGGAAATGCTGATTGCTGCCCCCAAAAAAATCTCATTTCATTTTTCAAGCCTTGAAAAAGTTTTATAGCAGAGTCTGTTCAGCTGACACCGTCCCAAAGTAGAAAATTTACAGTCAAAGTAATATTTGACATGATAGCAAGATGCTTACAAGGCTTTATAACTGGCCACTCTGAAAAAACTAGACATATTTTCTATATTATTTACATATATATATTTTTTTCCTCCATGTTCACTCTGTTGAATGAAAAAAAATTATGAACAGGGAAACTAAAGAAGTTTCTGTTTTTTGTTTGATTTTGTTTTACATTTCCTTATCCCCCACCTGCCCTGTGCACAGCCTGATATTTCCAGCTTGTTCCTGTGTCTGTGCACTGTAATATCCCCTTTCCTGCTCCCCTGTCCTTTCCCTCATGTCTCCCTGTCTCTGATCTCACAAGTTTGACTGGGCAAACAGTCAAATGTGCTACAGTGCGTGCTGACAGCCAACATGTACACAGGTTTTCTGGCCCCAGCACCCGTCCTTTGAAGTAAGTAAGACACTATGTACCTTTCTTTCAGCGGATGTACTGAGTTCTGTGTGTATTTCTCTCCACACTAGATCCAGCATAATTGCAGAAGTTTTGATTTTCTTAGGAAAGCAAGCTACTAAGATTTAAGCTGAGACATGAGTGCAAGTTATCAAAACAGACTGAGCAAACCTAGTTAGGTAAAACAGGAGATATTCCAGCAAATACCAATTCATTGTTATAGAGTGATACTGAAGAGACAAGAGACAAAAATAAACTAAAAAATTGCATTGAATATTTATTTTGATAAACAGTGTGTATTCCAAACAACTACATACTATTTCAGTTGTAAGCCACAAACTTTTGGAACTAATGTTCCAAGAGCTCTTGTCATCATAAAATAGACAGTCAATGCATTACCACATTCTGCGGACATAGAGAGCTTTCAAGTGCAAAGCAGATTATCGGAAAAGACATATTGCCGACCTCCTTAACAACTTGGACAATGCTGAACTCCAGTAAAAATGCTTCATATGTCTGCAATTTAGTTGTCTTAGTGCCATTGTAATAAATAAATAGAAAATATATCTTTTTTTATTGGGAAGTCTATAAGAAAATGTACAAAACACTATACATCTAACTCCGAAAAAGGACCAGCTATTTCGGCGACAGGTAATACAAGCATTGGAACAGATGCAAAAAACAAACATCCAAACAAACAAACAAACAAAATCCAATCAAAAATCACTCTTACAATGGCAATTGTCTATGTGGGCAAACATGAGAACATATGTAGTAATAAAACCTTACAAAGAGGATAACTGCAGCTTGCGCAGGGATTGTTAAAAGACTGTACAAAGTACAAGCAGTCAGTTAATTTACTAGTCAAGGTGTGCAAGTGCAAATTCTAGAACAGTCAAATATTAAAAAGTAATCATATGGCACAAAACTATTGCTGACTGGTGATAATTCTGGCTTCAGAGTAATACACGGACTTCGTTCCATAAATGTCAACGGGAGCCCTTTGCATTTCACAGGAGTATCTGCCCCATTACACTCTGCTACGATGCTCTATTATCCATCAGGCTTAGCAGACTGCAGTGATCCTATACTAAGTATTCACAGGCATGAGACCCAGCCCTAACTCCAAACAGGCCCCATGTGACAAGCCTTTAAAAGCTACTTTTAAAAATTTTCTTCTTTTAATAAGATAAGACTTTTTAGGAAAAAAAAAAAGTTTTCCTAGAGCCAAGTCTTATGATTTCACCCTGAGAATTTCAAAAATTGTAAAATTAGAAACTTCACGTTAGCACAAATACAACATGCTTGTGGTAGCTGACCAAACCAGTCTAGGGGATTGACCCATGTGGCATGATCCTCCCAGGCATTTACACAAAGAGCAGGGAAGGGAAACTGTCAGTGACCCAGTTAAATGGTGCACAGCAAAGGGCAACCCCTGCACCCATGGTGCTTTGCAGAAAACCAAAGCCCAAACCAGGAACTTTCTCAGTATTGCTTTCTTTCACGTGGTTTGTCAATTGCTCATGAAAGAAATATGCTGGTTTTGGTCCATCTCTTGAGAGCATGTGTGTTCCACTAATACAATGTGTCAGGTGCAATTATATGAACAGAATTGCCTCAGGATAGTGTATATATTGAGATAACCCAGATTAACATACTCAGTGATTTCTTTCACTGTATTTGCTAGATTTCAGGGATCTGGCTCTGTTTTGGCCATCAGATAAGTGAGACTTAGATAATCAAGGTTGAAACATAAGTGAGACTAACTTTTTCAAGGAATAGTTTGTGATCTGAGGGTGAAATCCTCAAACCATCAAAAGACATTGGGAAAATACTTGCCTGCCTTTTAAAAGTATTGCCCATCCTGGAAGTGGCACAAATGCCTAAAGAGTAAAAATAATTGTGCTGGAAGGAGGAATCTTTCATTAAGAGGCTCTTGTTGAGAAGCAAAGGAAGGAAAGCTTGTATCCTTTCTTTCTTTTTCTTTTTTTTAAATACACATGACATTCAACTTGTTCAAAACAACTATATAGTAAGACTGAAAAGAACATTTCCAGTTTTAAAACCCAGGAGCAGCTTGAGGGGCATGTAATCTTCAGCACTACCTGAATTTTGCCCATGATTGCTTTGATTTTCAGAGCAACTGATCTAAAAATTAGGGACAAGGCTTGTAGAGTTCAACACCTACCTAGCCTTTGGAATGGCACTCAGAATCATCGCTCTTTCATTCTAGTCACAAGCTAATATATTTTGAATACCATGGAAAAAAAGGTAACTTAGTCACAAGAGCCCTAAAAAACAGAGCAAAACAAAGTCACCATTATCAGCTAGAACAATTTTTGTAGTAGCAGTGGCAGAGAGGAGCAAAAGGGGAAAACAAATACTATTGGCAAAACTGACAATTTTGTGTGCTTTGAAAAACTATTCTTCCTACATTTTCTCCCTCCTTAGATTTCTTAGACTAGCCAGAGCCACAGGAGACACTTTGATAGCATTTCTGAGCAGAAATATCACTGAACAATGTTCAGCTTCCCAGCTTCAAAAGATGTCCCAGCAGGACACACTAATCTGCCTTCATTAGTCAGATTTTTAGCTGACAAGATTAAATTTGAAGGGAGAAAGTAGGCTCAAGATATTCCACTAGTTATGGTGGTTCCCATTCTAACTCTTCAGTGGTAAGACCTCAAAGACTTCTATTCAATGACCTGCCAGCCTCATATAACTCTTCCAGGAGGCCTAACATACTTAGCCTGAGGACACACTAGGAAAGCAACACAGCAGAGTAGTCTGACCCTGTTCCCTCTGATCTCCCTGGAAAGATGAAACACTATCTTTGAGGCAGAATAAGCTGTGTCCCAGTATTCCTAGCCATAAACTGGAGACTTGGACAGGATGCTCTCTTTGACTGGCAACTATGAGCCCTCCAGATTGGTCCTGAATATTGTTGAATGGAGGGACCGTATGGGAAAGACTAAGGAAGTGTATGTGCTGATTGACAGTTCTTTCCTGTTAACCTACAGCTGCTTCTCTAAGGAAAACCCTCTACCTGAGCAACCACTGGTAAAAATCCCACGACCTATAGGAGAACTGCTGTTTTCTAAGCAAGCAGAAAGATATGGTTTCATCAATCCCCGCTGGTACACTTTATTCACTCCTCTATCATTTTTTCCCCAACTATGTGCTGTGGGTTAGAATGTACAATGCAGAGAGATCTCAAAGAGCTTGATCGAATGTCTTTGAAGTTTAAGGGTGAATTCTTACTGTCCAGTCAAGTTTCCCAGTATCTTAGTAATCATTCAAATATACATTTTTTATCTTAGATTTTCAGTAAACCTTTGAATTGACATTCCATGTTTATGTGAGCAGCTAACACCATGGAAAAAGAAGACGACTGTTATGACAGTTCACAGGCTGGGGAAAACGATAATTCTCAATGGCTTTTAGATCTAGAACTCACCCTTTGAGGGGCAGCACAAAAATTAGCCTGTCACAGGGGCACTGAAAGAGCAGCACCCTGTGAAAACAGAGGCAAACCTTGCTTTGTAACATGAGAATCAACATGGTATCAATGAGCAAATCAACAGGACAGCAGCTGATGATCACAGAACACAGGCTGATCACAGAGGAATGCTTTTTTGTCACACGTGGCCGCTCTAGTTACTTACAGTAAGATTTCTTTTTGAAAACAACAACAAAATGCTACATCTCTGGAGCACTCTGGCAATGTGCCTATTGTAAGCAGTCAGTAGTCCATCTATTGGGGGCAGTGCTGGTAGCCAGAAGGCAAAGCAATGTGTCCTCATAACTTCATTTTCTTCACCACAGGAATTGGTAGTGCTTGGTAGATCTTAGCTGAATCCTCATCAGTGACCAGTTTCACCCAGACGGGGCGGAAGCTGCCTTTGAATCCAACAAAAGCCATTTTTTCTGCAAAACAGAGCACATACATTAAGAGAGTGCCTCACAGCTTCAAATAAGCAGAAGTACACTCGTGCACCGCTTGATTGAATAGACACAGGAGGACATGAGCACACATGCAAACATCGCCGTTGCAAAGCTAATGGCCAATTATGTATTCTCCAGTAAAGAAATACTTTCCTGCTGAAGTTTAATTCTAACTGTATTTACATGTTGCATGCTTCCATTAATTAAAAGTAGCCTATATATGATACCTAGCAGAGAAGAAAGAGAGAAGGAAAATCCCTTCAGAGCAGGCAGTTTCAGCTGTCTTGTGGAGCTGTCATTATCTGCATGATGTTTATACTCAAAACCCGTCCATGCTTGGGAAAGGCATTAGCTAGTATAACACAGGCAAAAAGAAAGTATGCCCAAAAGCTCATAATTAGAATTGATCAGAAAAACATTTACAATAGAACAATATTGTAGTGCAGTATGTGACACTATTGAAATAAAGATACTTTGTGTCATCAAGCTGAAATTCTTTTTCAAGAGATAGCCACCTAAAGATAACATTTAGACAATATCAAAATTGTTGTTCTGAGGCATTTAGAGGAGGAAAAGTCCAATAGTTCAATTACTAGACTACCTTTTTATTTAAAAAGTCTGGAAAATCAAAAAACCCCAACAAAACTAGAACTCTTTCCTTCTAAGAACAATTGCCAGAACACTTTTTCCATCTACAGTATTAGACTGAATGCTGTTATCCAAAGCTGCCGTGGATACAACCTTAATGAATAAATAAATGACTGTTTCCAGGCTGTTCTGAGTGCATACTTATAGAAATAAGCAAGGCAGAGTTTAAGAGCAGGACAGAAGGTCCCATTACTAGGACCATGGTAAGGAAATACATCAAAGGTTTTTTTTAATTGTATATTTAGAAAGTGGTTACCTTTTAACCTAAAATCCTCTGCTGCTCCAAGTTTCCCCAGTACTTTAGTCCATGGTCCTTTGGAAATGAATCTTCCTTTAGATGTCACCAGCACTATAGAACTGAAGAAAACAAAAAGTCATTTATAAACACATGAAGAGTTAGAAAACATTTCTTGCTTGCCTGACAGCACTGGTAACTCCTGGCTCTGTGGCTCAAAGACACCCATGAACTACAGTGGTTTCTGTTTTAGCAGCTTTCATTCATGCTTTCCAAGAACTTTGTCATATGTATATGTTCACTTTTCCAATCATCCAAACATCCAAAACCCATTAGGAAGCTGACTGAATTTGCCTTTCTTTTTTTTAAAAAAAAAAAAAAAAAAAAAAGCTGGTGTATAGAGTGGTTTCAGTGTTTCCAATCAGCACATTGATCTTGCTTTGCTTAGAAAGAAACGTGCTCTCTGTGGGATGCTCTCAATGACTCTGAAACTATCTCTTGTTCTTGTATAATTCACTTCCTGGAGATTTTTGTTGACCTCACACTTTTAATCATTTTTCAGCATCCTTTTGCTTAGAAAGTTTATAATAATAATAATAATAACAACAACTATTATTATTATTATATAATATTATGTATTATAATATTATAACATTGTATTATATAATTATTATTATCATTATTATTGCCTTACTTGTATGCAGTGTATTTCACCCTGAAATTTCTTGGGGTCCCTTACAAGCACAAAGTGATATATGAAAGACAGGAGTGAGTCATTTAATGTAGTACAAATCCGTAAATACTCAGGTAGAATTTAGCAACTGTCTAAGCCTAATTCTAAAAGGGGAGAAGAAAACACAGAGTAATCATGAAGGGATAATCATATAGCAAGAACTGTCCAAAGAGAAGCACAGGCCTCTGAACAAAGTTAACCCCATTACTTCCTACAAGATTCCCAGACACCTCCAATAGCTATCTTAAAGTGTGCAAGGAAGAAAGATGCTTCAGTGAGTTCAGCAGAAGTTCGGCTATTAAGCTCAATAGGGCAGGATGTCATTCTTGCTCAGCTCCTAATTAGAGCAGCATTGCAGAGTGATTGAGAAAACATTTGTTTAGATTATATCATTTCATTCCATTTTCCAAGGTTTCCATGAGTGACACTTCCAGTGACTCAAATGTCGATTCTGCAAAATGCTGGGTCTGCTTTCCTACATCATGATGGACCCAAATCACTAAATTAATTAGACGATAGCTCCTGTGGAGATCAAGCACAGAGCTAACACATCTTAACACCTCAGCTAGAACTGGAACTGCTCAGGGAAAAATAGCAACAGATGGTGACAGAAGAAAATCAGAAGCAAAAGAACTAAAAGTCATCAAGACATTTCCTAGAAGACATTTTTCCTAGAAAAAACTGAGGTGTTAAAATACTTCAGTTCTTACAAGAATAGATGGAGCTGGTAGTCTGTTTTTTGACTACTTTGTGAATGCTGAATCACCTCTTTTTCTTTTGCTTTACTAAAATCATTACTTTCTGTTAAGCCTTTCTTGCTATGGAATTTTAAAATAAATTTGCCAGATGTTTCACTTTGTTAACCTGGGGAAATTCATCAGAAAAATTAATTCATGTAAAAAAATGCATTTTGGCTTGCAGAGAGTTTCTTAAGCAAACCAAGAAGCTTGTCATTGCTAGGAACACCTCTTTTCCACATCTCCAAATCTGTAAACCTATTTAAAAGTTGCTATTCAGGTAACCTCTTCATGAGAGGCAGACAGAGCTTTCTGGTTAGTGGAGCCCTTTTCCTCTCCACTCGCCCCATCCCTCCATACAGTTCAGCTTCTGGGTCATGAAGGGGAACAGAGATGACAAGAAGCTGCTGGCTTACAGACCCTCCACCTGCATGGTATCTGCATCTGACTCTGAACAACACTTTTCTTCCAATGTCTGTCTATCCTGGATCAATGGATAATAGATCTTCCATGGCTGTAGCTGAAATCCTTGCCTGATCGGATTGGAGAGGCCTACAAAGAAGGGCTAGGTAAGCTTTTGATGAAAGAAAGAGTATGATTTGGAATTTCAGCATTTGCTAACACATACAACTGAGTGAGACCTGAGAGGTACTGATTATGTTTGATCCAGTTCCAGTCCTAATCCTAATCCAGTTCTATAGTTAATCCAAAGAGATAGTCAGGCTCAGATCCAAAAAAGGCTACAGGTCCTTCTTATAGGTTCTTAAAAAGGATTTCGATAGACTTAAATACACCTGAAGTCTAATTATGATTCAAGCCCTCCTCTCAAAGCCTGTTGAACCTTATCACAGCTCACATTTTGACCTAGTTTTTTTATATTAGTCAATCAAACTAGACATCATCCTGAAAGTAAGGATCAAAGACAAGTGGTTTTCCTCTCCTTCCTCCTATCTGAGTGTCCTGGCCACTGGGCTACATAGCCCTCTTAGGAAACTTTCATTTCCCTGTGACCCCTGCATGGAGGAATGGGGCTAAGAGATGCCTGCTTTTCAGTTTTGATAGGCGAGTGACTAGGTACTATTTAAGGAAGCTTTGGTGCTATATTTATGCGCCTTCCCACACTCAGCACTATGAACATTTACACAGCTTTCTATTGAGATTATCAGCTGGTTTAAGAATCTCTGCACTACTCTCACACAATAAAGATCTGGCCCAGACCTGCTTCCAAGAAGCCACAGAGGCTGTTTCACCTACAGAGAGGAAATATTAAGGCACTCCGGCAATTTTAAGTGATCTAAAGCAAGACAGAGAGTAGACAGCTGGATTCAGCCAGAATTGAGACTGGACTTCTTGCAAAGGAGGCTGACAGAGTTCTTTAAAATGCCCTATTATGATCTTATGAAAGAAAAACAAGCAACTACCATGCTCTTCTGTACTCAACATGTTTAAGCCAGTAGAAACACAGATGTATGTGCCTTTGCGAAGCCCTGCTGAAACTTGGAACTTCCAAGTCTCCACAATAAATCCTAGAACAATATCCTGTCAATCTGCCCACAGTTATTTCAGATGATTCATCAGCAGAGTGACTGTATTTGTATTGAATGTTAGGTACCAGATTTTAAATCAGAGCAGATCTAATAACAATGAAATATATTCATTTCCCAATAGCACTTTACAAACCAGTATGAGAAGAGAACAGCCCCTTCAGTTAAAGGAGTCCTGAGGTTGCTTCCATTATTATAGCAGTAAATGAACCCACTGTCCTCCAGAATGCAGGAACATGTGTTGGATACTTACCATCCACTTCCAAAACTCTACATTTCTGGCTCCCCATACTCAAAAAATAAAAGCACACAGCCCTTTATTCTTGGCAAGGAACATGCGCAAAGAGCATGTGTTTTATTAGTGGAATCTTTGGAGATTTGAGAGCGTGTGCAGGCAGTAGAAAAATGTAAACTGTGCACATCTGTACACTAGAAACTGATAAATGCCATGAGTTTATTCAGGAATTTAAGTCTGCAGTTTATCTGTAACCCCCAACATAAATATAGATCTACAGCCTATTAATCAAATGTAGTCCTTCAGTTTATCTGGGGCTTCATCAGTTCCTAAATCACATATCGTACATTCTTACATTGCCTGCATGTTCTGTTCACATTTGGACACTTGCAGCTAGCAGGTACAAGCCACATTCTTCTCCCACTCAGTCTGGCCTATGTTAGGTGACTAAAATCTCAAAAAAATTGAGTGTTGCACAACACTTGTATATTACATGTTACTAACACTAGATTATTTACTCACTGATCTTTGATGTTGTTGACATAATTTTCTATTTGTGCTGGAATTCCTTGTAGAATCGAGTTCTTGAATGTTACTCGATCAACAACTTTTCCATGATGTCCGTCAATCACAATCAGTTGAATTCCCTCATCAGTTAGGAAAAACCTTATACCATCAACCTGTGTGGGAGGAAGAATAAACTTGGTCTGTCAAAGCAAAACAAATACAAAACAATCAACTATAAGAAACACTAATAATGTTGAATAACACTGGACTGCTCTTTATATCAAAGGGCAAAATTCCAGATAGAGGTCAAACTGTGCTGATTTTTGCTGGTATGATGAAGTTGTGGTCATTTTTTTGCAAAATACAAAGCAAAAGAGATCCAACACTAATCATCCATGGTAACTTCATAAGTTTTCCATAATAATGAAGTGAGTATTTTGTCTCATAAGTTTTACAAAGTTCACTGAGAGGACTTGCTTACCTCCATGTATGCAAAGTCATCCTTTAGGTGGAAGTACTGCTTCTTATAAGTTTCTATTTTCACTTCCAGTAAGTGGTCCTTAGTCTTCTGTTTACAAGAAAAAGGAGAGAAAATGGTTTCTAGTGAGGTTGTCCATTACCTGAATGCTGCATTGTCAGAAAATGTTTTAAACCTACAAATTCAATCAGCAAAAAAACTACATAACAAGTTGTGACTTGCCAAATTGCATTGCTAATGAGATTGGGTACAATGATAACCTCTCTGCTTATCCAGTCAGAATATAAATTGTTTCACCGAATGGCAAAGCTTGAGTGATTCTGCAGCTGACCTAATTCTCTGAGGCTTTGCTCTGCATTCCTGCTCCAAGGGTGATGACTGAAAAAAAACCCAAAACAAAAAACAAATAAATATTTCCTTCTCTCCTCTAGAACCAGTCTGGGCTGGATCCAGGAGACAAAGTGCTGTGCAAAGTCCTTGATATAAGTGATACATTCAGCTATGCAGTCTCCTCTCTGACACTACTGTTCTTATAACCTGGAGGAACTCAAGGCCAGGCAAGAGGCTTGTGTCTGTCCAGATGCGGATTCCCTGGACCTAGCTGTCTTCTAGATCAGCACCTTTAACTCTGCACTTCTAAGCTCAAGACTTCACAACAGAGCCCTGAAAGACTAAGTATTTAACTTCCACTGAAGTCTTGGGCAGCTCTGTCCCTGAAGAGCTGTGCTTTTTGCACTTGCAAGAATCTGTTTCATATTGTTTTACATGCCTGGACTGTTTCAGAAAATTAGGCACAGGAGATACTGAGTCTCGTACAAAGTCTCTCTGTGACTATGAGAACAACATGTACTGGAACTACAGACTTACAGTGACAATAATGCTACAATAATAAATCGACTACTTTACCAATTGTGCACTAGAGAGCTTCTTAGGCATTGGGACTTCTATAATTGGTGTCTCAATGTACTTGGGATAGGCCATGGCTTCACAGTCACTGATACCAGCGGTCTTTGGAATCACAGCTTTGATTCTTATTCGTTCACAGCCTTTGACAGAGCAGAAAGCAAATTTCTCCTTTTCGTTTTGAGCTTTCAGTTTCAGAAACAGCAGTCTGCAGGTAGAAGAGAAGAGTGAACATCCCTGAGTGTTCTGGTCAGACCAAATGACTTAGTCCCAGCGTCAGCGGACTGCTTCTTAAAGCTTTGCAATAATGTGTGTTGCAAATCTCCAGTGCTGATGCTGGTTATTTCTACTGCTTAACATACCACAGGCAAGTGTACAGACACACATCTCAGGCATGGTTGGGAAGGTCAGGCAACTTGAGATAGACAGATTAGACAACACCTGAACTCCCCTAGAACTCTATTGTATCATGATACATTTACATAGAGATACCTGTATTGTTTTTAGATCTTTTTCATTCTTTCCCATTATTTTAATTCCTTAGAGGAAACTAACAGACTTAACTCTCTTAGTTCCTGTGAATCCCTGCCTTGCTGCTTATAAATGGTTGCTGTTCAAAATGAAATGAGTTGGGTGTGCCTCCACTTCAGCTTCACACTCTATGGTCTGGCACTTTGCTTTTGTTTTTTTCCTAATTTATATTCACTTGGCATAGCATTTCCCAGAGTAATTGGCAGTGCAGCAGAGCCTATGAATGACTGGCAGCTGTGGGAGTCCCAGGAAAATTAAATGCTGATCACATTCCCAGAAAGAATCTCTGGTTTTGTTGCACTCCCCTTTAATGGCATGAACTAAACAATTCATGATTCCAACAACTTTCTCATATCGCTGCCCGAATCAGCAAGATCTGTTTCCTTACCCAGTGTCCTCATCCCAGTAGTAGTATCCTTTGCTAGGATATCTGTGCTCCAGTTTTTCCATCTGAGAGGTTCTATAGAAGGTTCCAGTTTTGTACGTTTTCTTCAAAAGACGATTATGGATGTCTGAGAGAATGGAAAATGTCGTTCCTTTAGGATAACAAAACCCTACTTGGATCCAGTCATTCCTAAAATAGCGAAGACCCATATTAGAACACGTTGACACATGACTGTTATTTTCCTGGGCATGCTAGAAGCCAAACTAAATAACTGTAACTTATTTTTTTCCTGGCTGGTTAAAATTTTAATGGTTTGGGATGAATCAATGCAACATAAGTTAGATATAACATCCATGGGTAGTTAAATGATGTGGGTCAAATCTGCTCCTCACTTCTATACTTTTGACTTCCATGTACCTGGAATGAACTAGCTCTAGGCTTCTAAAAATGAACCATGTTATCTTCCAGGGCCTCTCTGGGAAGGAAACAGAATCTGAGATGTCAGATGGAAATCTGGTGAACTCAGTGGACTTCATGAAACAAGTATGTTAATTCTGGAAGAGCTCATTAGGTGATAACCTCACCAGTTAAAAATGTGCAGTTACACTAGTGGGCTAGAATGTTCTGTTCATGGTTTTGAATTCAGTCAGAGCACTCACTTGTTGAAGTTGATGAGCCATATGGCCAGTTCTTCAGGGGCTGTCTTGTCCCAGTGGATGGTGTAGCCTTTCCTCAGAGTTATAACTGGCTGATATTGCTGGTAATGAGTGCTTTTGCTCAAAGCCCCTTCCAAATAGAGTGGTTGATTGTGGTAGTCATTTTTTATTATTTTCATTTTCAGGTTGGCTGGCTTGTAGGCTTGGATGTAGATCTAGGTTTAAAAAAAGATCACACATGATTTAATGAATTACAGTAAAATATTAAAGGCTCCGCTACTCAATAGATGTGAACTGGTATGAGGCCTCTGACTTCAGCAGTGACATGTATGGCAAACAGGAGTCTGGCCATATACTTATACCTGTATATTCAATTTTTTAATATTCTTTTTCAACATAGTAAACTGTTTGCAGGAAAAAATGGATCATCTTCTCATCCACTGAGTTTGAGAATATGTGCCAGTTAAGGCCTTGAACAGGTCTATGCTATTTCACAGTGTTGGTGGCAACCCTCAGCAGAGGGACAAAATCTACCTCAGATATGTGACTTCTACATAAACATGGAACTTCCTGTCTAGATTTCAGAAGCTGGAAAACCAGCCCAGTGGTTACAATTTAGCTTCAGTTGTACTACTCTGAAAAAATAATACTTGCAGCCCATAAGACCAAAAAGGTACTACTCATCAGAGAGATGTAAAGACTTCCTCAAGGCAGCGGCACTAGGTGCTCATGTGGCAGGAATAATGGTTTGGTGGTTAAACAACAGGATAAAAGATCATGGGAAATGAGGTCTGATTTTGACTCCTGAGTGTACTTCACGTAACACTGTTGCCAAGACTTCCTTCCATAAAATGAGGGAAAATTACACTGCCTTATTCAACAGCCTGTAGATTTATGAATATTAATCTGTTAATGCTCATAGAGTTCTTAGAGGTCTTTGGGTAGAAATTGTTGCAGTTGTTAACAGTCCAGGCCAAAATATCTGAAAATGTACAACAGTATCTCCAGGCAACCTCTGTGTTCATGAGTGCAGACATGCAGTTAAAAGATGAGCATCCTGAAAAAAAACACATTTCTACGGTTCAAGCTTTACAGTGTCAAGATTTAAAATAAATATTAAGTGATGACAATACTGGAAGGTAAGCAGTTTTACCTGTGCATAATGTCCACTGCAGATAGACCCTCTCCAGTCAGGCACATCAATGCAGTCAGGGTGTTTGATTAACCAGTTATCTTCTTTTATAAGATATGAGCCTGGATATTCAGACACAGAACCATCTACATCATGAAAAACTGATGTTTTATCACCATCCATATTCAGATCATTGAACCAGGGTCCAGGTTCTCCAAAGAAGACCCTTGAGGTAATCTAAACAAAACAGCAGTGAAATACATTTGCATCTCTAACAAGGAATTTATCACTATAGTACAAAGCAAAGGATAACTGTCATAAGATACGGTCATAAGAATAGCTTCAAAGGATCCATTTTTTTTGACCTTCTTTGGCACTGGAGTATACTTCGGCCAAGAAGCAACATTGGATTGTGGGTCAACTTGCGCATGAAGATATCTGTGTATGCATTAACATCATTATTCTTTAAATGGCCACAGATTTTGGCTGTTCAGCTTATAGGCCTGATGTTCAAAGGCTCTGAAACCCCATGACTCCAGATGAAGTCAGGAGGGTTGCAAGTGCTTTGAAACAGCATTTACATGGTAATAAAACGGTAAGCTTCTGAAAGTGTGAGTCCAAAGATGGACACACCAAAATCATTTTCAGCAGAGTTAGTCTTCTCAGTTGGTAGGAACATCAGTGTCGTTTGGTACAGGAATATTAGGATTGTCTCTCCTTTGTCTGCACACTGCCTCGACATAAAGCCAGAAGTCAATGCAGAGCTGGGTCATGCATTTAAAAGGTCTCTCTGATTTGTCAGTCTGAGCAGACAGATTTTCCCGCTGATCATGAGGGAAAGGCTAAAACCACCAGAATTTCAGCCTCAACTGTGAGAAGGTTTCTTTTAAAATTCCAGAGAAAGGTTAAAGAGACAAGTCTATTTCATAAAGCCACTTCACTCAATGTCTGCTAATATATTTTTAAAGTTGCAAAGTCACATAAAGTCCCACTGTTTCTGGGACAATCAATTACCTCCCCTGGGAAATTGCTGCTCAGACAACTTCTGACTGATATTTTTGTCCAGCATAAATAAAAGTTGTGTCACCAGCCTGCCAGATGCCATGTGAGAGAGTGACTGACCAACACATTCAGGGAAATTTTGCCTTTCCCATCTATTTGGCACAAGGATTGCTAGTCAGCATTTTTCCTGACATGCGAGCAAGTCTGCTAACTTTTTAAAGGTTAAGCAACCCATATCATTTCAGTCCCAACCACTTTATTTATTTATTTGTTTGTCATGTTTGGCAGTTGGATTTAACAGCTGCTAGAGGTGAACCACAGCAACCAGTTAGCACATATTTATGCAAGCAAGTACAAAAATAACTCAAAAGCATAGATCCCTGATGGGTTCAGACAGAGACCCAGAAGTTCCTATTATAATTCAAAATCTGGCAGATTCTTTTTGGCTGGGTTCTGCTCTCATTCATATCTGTAGAAGTGATGTCCATGAAATTACTCTGGTGTGAAGGACTACAGAGCTACCTAGCATCTGTTTAGTTTTATTATCTGTTTCCCAAAATTAGTATTTTCTGCTTTTGATTGGTTTAGACCTTCCACAACAGACTTTTCTCTGTTGTCACTTTCAAATCATGCTCCTGTTGAAGGAGATTCTTCTCCTTACTCCAATAGTATCTGAGACATGCAGAAATGGAAACAATTTTTACTTGGACTTCAAAGGATTTTGAAACTGAAGCCTGTTTCTGGTTTGCGACAAACCTGTCAGACAACTGGATTTGCTTGTTGTTTCATCTATCCAGTTTTCTCTTTCTTAACTAAAGTCCTCGTTGTTCAGCTGGTGGAGACAACAGGCTCCCACTGCTGTGCTCTTATTTTTTCCAAAAGCCTGATTTTTTCACACACAGCCTTGTGCTCAAAACCAAATGCCAAAGACCTTAATGTGAAAAATTACTCACAGGGACGTCTTCAAAATGAATGTCGGTGACGTTGTTGTTGGGACAACTCTGCCAGGCATTATTGAGCCGGAACGCCAAAGCACTCGTGTGTCTGCCATCCAGGGCAGCAAATTTGCGGAACGTGCAGTTCTGGACGTTGATTGGTCCGTCGTAGAACTGGATTCCTCGAATGGGAAAATTCCTAAAAACATTTGGGTGACACAGAGACTTGGTCATGACATACTAGCATGAGGATGAGAGTGTATTCTAGACAGGGACAGTCCTATAGCATTTGATTCTTAGCTACTAGAATTTTTCTCAGCCCTTAGGATGACTCCTGAGTTAATGTTTTGGAACGAAGGGGTTTCCCTCCTTTTTAGGTCTATGAAATCCTCTTATCCTTGTGAGTTCAGCTCAAGTTCTCTCATGTCTGAAAATATCATCTTTATTTAATCTGTACTCCTCGAGGGAAGGAACTTATAGCAATGCCAAGACATTGACCTAAAAATGAGTAAATTCATGCTTGCCATCACAAATGAGTTCTGCAGCAGCGAAACCTGAAACTCATCAGATCTGTGGAGACTTCTAGGACTGAGTAATGGCAGGGCTAAAAGAGGTCCCTACACATCTTTCAAAGGAACTTGGAGAGAAACAGCACAACTCAGCTGCAATAAAAATGGATTTAAAAACAAGCAAAGATCTTGCAATCTATAGTATGGAAAACAGTTGAGGGGGCACAGACCAGTAAGCCTTTTTTTTTTTTTTTTTTTTTTTTTTTTTTTTTTTTGTATTAGTTGCAAGGTAAAGAATACAGTACTTTTGACATTTTTGCCACATGAAGCTTAAGCTTTTTTTACAGGCTAATATAGGATGTTTCAAATTTCACCTACAATCAAACAGACTTTGATCCCTTCCTCATATAAATGGTTTTCCCTAGACAAGAATCGTCTGTCTGTTTTGTTCTCTCTTTGCGAGCTTCTCTGCACAACATACATAGCTACCCACATATATATATACACATAATGGATGTTAGAAGGAGAATCCTAGATCAGCCTTTCATTAGTGGTATGGTTAACAGGCCTCTTGTGTCCCTATCAACAAGCAAAGCTCATTAGTGTAATTCTGCAGAAAAACAACAGTTGAGCTGTTTGTTCAGTGTAGGGCTACTCTTACGATAACCGTGTTTTTAGGGATAACAACAAATCATTATTGCACTTGCAGACCAATCTGTAGGACTAAAGTCTAGGAAAAGCCCCCCCAAAAAAACTCACTGGCTATATCAAAACTATTTAGCAAAGGCATTGGGTTCTTCTGGCACAGTAGCAACAGCAGGAATTGCTGTAAGGACTCTCCTATCACCACTTCTGGGCCAGCCCAAGCCCAAGGTAAGGCTTCTACAAGATTGCTTTATTTCAGTCTCCATTTCAGTGGAGATTGCTGCATTGCTCAGTCACTGCTGATCACATGTACAAAATTGCCTAGTTAACACACACTTCTTTGCTGGCTTCTCAGCTCTGTTTGCAAAGGGGAGGCGAAAGGAAAGAGATGTTTAGCACTGTCTTGGCAGCCTGCAAGTATGTACCTGCCAGCAGCAGCTACACAGCAAGGACTTTGAGAGTGGGAGATGTAAACCCAAATCTTTCATGTGTAGCAGTTATTAAATGGAACAGCACTGAGGAAACCACCATACTGGGATGAAGTCTGAACTGAGTAGGAACAGCAAGTCCTGCGGCGTGCTGAGCTGAACTTACGAGCCAATAGGCAGGGTCCTTCCTCTGTGATCCAGGCCTCCAGGTCCCCAGATCTCATTGTCCATAGTCTCTGTGCCCAAGTTTCCACTCTCGCCAACGAACAGGCTGTTCTTGATTTCTTGCTTTGAACCATCATCATGAGGGAAGGTTCCACCACTAGGAGGGAAAGGGCTGGAAGTGAAGGGGCTGCTCACACCATGCCTACCTGGCATGTACAGGCTGGCAGGACAACGGTGCATGACACTTACCTTGCCAAGGTCAGGCCAATGCCATTGTCAGCAAACCTGCAAAGAGAAGAGTAGAGAAAAGAGGGTTTTTCTTCTTTTTTTATTATGTCTAACTACAGTAACTAATGAAGTGGAGAGCATCAGGACTTAATTAACAAAGAGTGCTGATGTGGGAACTCAGGCTTTTGCAGGTTTGTTTCCTGTCCAGCTTTAGAAGATCCTTTTTGGCATATCTTGCAGCATGCATGGATCATATTATAAAGCTGTAGTCATGCATTTGATAGGTCCCAGCTGAGGTTAAATCTGCGATTACTGGGCATAGTTCACTTGTCTGATAAAGCCTTTTCCCTGTATCTAATGATCATGCTCTTTTCACTGTTAGGTGAAAAGATCATATTTATCTCTCAGTCCAACAGGCTTATATTATTTAATAATGCTTTGCCATATCCATATCTTTTTATGATTTCCTGTGTTTTTGTATCATACACTACTTCCATGAAATAACTTTATGAGTGGAAATGTTACATAAGGAGTTGAGTCTGGCTTCTCTTTCACCATCAGGAATATAGAGATGAGCTCTTCCTTACTGAAAAAATAAAATTAAATGTCCTCCAGTTTTACTCAAATTCTGAAACTTTTAGAGGAGACAAACCACAAATGCAGATCCATGACTCCCACTTACAGGAAGGCTTGATTTAATATGATAGTTTGTGCCAGTATGTTCACAGCGGTGTTATTCTTACATTTCTAGAACTGATGTTTCCTGCACAGCAAAAACATTAGTGTCGAGCCAGAAGCAGAATACAGCCCAACTTGTCTCGTCTTGCTTCTGTCTCTAGGTGGCAGCCCATTACATGCTATGGCCTTCCTTGTTATTTCTCCAGCCCCATAAATGTACACTGTGGTTTATATCTTGCATGTGACGTTAACATTTGTTTTGTTAATGTAATACATAAGTCTTACTGCAGCAGCAGAAATGGAAATTACTGTGGCTATAAAAACAGTTTGATGGCTGCTTCCTCGAATTCAGATACACTCGCAGGTTTACTGCTGGAAACTGATAAAACGGAGTAATGTACTCAGTATTTTAGTAACCTTGGTACACAACATTCAGCAACGCAGATGTCTACATGCCATGCGACTGATCTGCAAAAGCTGTACTTGGTGCCTGTGGAATGCCAGACATTTCTGGTTCAGAAGTTCACAGGCAGCATAAACATAAAGCCGACTTGGTATTACATTTCTGGCCATTTTGCTACGTTCTCATTCTTGCCAGCCTAACAGGTTGCTAAAACCAGCTTATAGCCACCGGTTGTTTTAAGAGGCTTGGGTCACTCTATGGTATGGCAACTTTCACCAGCAATTGGACACTAGATAGCTAGTAGTGTTACAGATATTCATACTGAGTTATCAGAATATGCCTTGTAAATAGCTTTGCCCTTTCTTTCCTCCTCTTTCTTCATCAAAGTTGATATCAATAGTCTGGTTCAGGAAAAGAAACTGTAGAGGATCATCTGTTTTCAAGTGCAAAACAAGTATCTGTTCTGACCAGCACAGGAAACAGCTTTCAAAGCGTGTGCAATATGCCTTTGCCCAGTTTCTCTCCCTTGCTGCTGTGATGCATAGTTTTATGTCTGCTTCGTCAGTACTAGCTTATTCAGCACAACAGTGAGCCACATAAAATTGATCTGTGACCAAGCTCAGCAAGGGCAGGTGGTTGATTTTGCTGCTTTCTTTTTAAAGCACCTCATTTTTCATGTAAAAAGTTTTAGTTATTTGCACGTGTGTATATGTCTGTGCATTGCCAATTTTGAATGCTGGTCAAAATCACACAGGAAAACAGTATAAGGGATCTCTGGTTCAGACAAAACAGGTTTTGTTTGCATAAAATAGTGCCTGTGCTCACTTAACATTTCATCTTTATTTGAATGTTGGCCATATGAAAGGTGCAAAGCAATATTAACAGTCTGAACCATAAACACCAGGCTGAACTCCTAGCGTTGAAATAAGGCAAAACTCACTGGCAGTTGTCCAGCCACACATCTCCACCCCGCAGCCAGGCCCCATGATCCTGATTCTTGTAGGCAATAAAGCGTTCAATTATGGCAGGTTCCCTGGGCTTCAAAGGATCAGCATCTTTGTGTGGGCTGTATCTGCAACCAGAAGAAGAGACGAAGGCATTGGTGAAGGAAGGCAGCGTTGCTCAATGCACAGCCCTGCTGTACAGCCACTTGTTAAACATATGGTTTCTGCTCACTCAGGAGCAGCTCCAGGACAACAGTCCATCCAGTCAGGTAGCATGTGGAGCAATGG